>NC_092858.1:77307611-77431396 GCF_032062135.1 Pyxicephalus adspersus | reverse complement strand
CAGGTCCATGTGTTTTAATGTCAGTAATTGGATGTCCACCAGAGAATGTTAAAGTGAATGTCAGATTCCCAGCTTTGTGGACCTTGTAATGAATCACATATCAGAATAAATAAAAGAAGGTCTGGGAGACACAGATAGGAGATTTCCTCTGCATCACGTGTTCTATCTATAAAGCCTTATTTACACTTTACTGTTCTATGTATTTGTGGCGGTGCTAGCATTGTGATCACATCTTCACACATCTGAGGCGTCGTTTCATTGGCGAGCCAACATTTCATGAATGTTTGTTGTTAGCGAGGTAAACACAGCACACACACGGTGCTCAGTGTCAGGCCATAGACTTGAGCTACATTGAAGTGCACTGATAACAACGAGCTGCTTTCATTCCTAATTTGATTCCTAATACCATCCCCAGCACAGCCCATACTCTCCTATCACTCTGACTAAATCTCTCTACAGACGCTCAGCATGACGACACTTCCGCCGCACAGTGGTGACGTCACCGCCTGGTTGCCAGGTGAACAGAGAAGCGACGGTTGCGAAGAGTTGGAGAAGAGATGTAAGATGGGGATATGAAGTGTCCGGGGTTGTGCGACCCTTTATTCCCGCCTGTATCTCCTTATGTATTGGGGTGACGCGGGGCTGTCGTGTGCTTCTCACAGTATACTAGTGCCCACTTGATTTATATTTGGGGTGTAAGTGTTCATTCTGTGGGGTTCCATGCAGTGTCCAGGATGTGAGCCATGGCAGCCTCTGTCAGAGATGTCAGCCTGGGGGGCAATTATAAGGTGAAATAGCTTGCAGTGCTGCAAGAGCTGTGTGTGACTGTAAATTGTGTCAGGGTATTATTATCATCATCCAGTATTTATATAGCACCAACATATTACACAGCGCTGTACAAAGCCCATAGTCATGTCACTAGCTGTCCCTCTACCAAACCCTTTACCAATCTATGCCATCTGCAGAGCGGTCTGATAGATTGTGTATGGGCAGCAGCCTGTGTTCGGTATGGTTGATTGGTGGGTGCAATGTTAGAGACACACACACCCTCTCTGTATAACTAGGTTGAAAAAAGATATATATTAAGTCCAACCGCTAGGGAAATAAACTTATCCCAGATATAAAACCCTATACACATGGTTGATCCAGAGGAAGGAAAAAAAAATTAAACCCCGGTTCAATTTTCTCTTAACAGGGAAATAAATATTTCCTGATCCTGTGAGGCAATGGGATGTTCCCTGGATCAACAGAACAGTCTCTGTTGGATATATTGTATAAGGATATGATCAGATCTGATCTGTGGTCATTGTGTGAGAGTCAAGTACAAAGATTCTGAATTGGATTGATTTAGTGATCTCTTGTTAGACTCTGCCAGGATGATGTGAATGTTGTCGGATGCTTCTGATTGATGAAACACACATCCAGCACATCTATATGTGTATCAGAGACTGATCTGAATACAGATCAATTCAATAAATGTTTTTGATGGATTCTCTATATTTATATTTGGTTCCCAGGATACAGAACAATGCCATATATGTTGCCTCTAATTGCATCATTATTAGATTGCTTGTATTAATATTATTCAGTGTTCTCCCCAGGGGGCACACCACCCGGCTATTTTGGGGTAGTTACTGATGAGTTGGGTCTCAATACAGAGGCTGCCACCCGCCTAAAATTTCTTCCCATCCAGCTTAAAAAAAAATTCTGGGTTGAGCACTGTTATTAATGTATGTATGATTGCTTGTATGGCCACAACAAAGACATTTGTATAATCAGATTGTAACTTGGTGAGCCCAACATGGTGCTGAATGGCATATACAAACAGCCACTGCAGGGTTCACGTGTGACCCTTAACAACAATTTATGGGCTGTAATTCACTCTGTACATACACTGTATATTATAAACATCAAATATTAGGACTGTGGTCCAAGATGGAGGTTATCCCCAACTACACAGGTGGAGAGCCAGAGTTATAGAAAGCAGAGAGAGATGATGGGAGATTTGGACCTCATCCAGGTTGAGAAAGTTAAAAGCAGGGTGACCCCTTGAATTTTAGGGAGTGCACCTGGCTGTGAATAGCCTTGGTGAGTTTGCCCCCAGCTCAGTGAATGGGAGAGGTTGGCAACAATTTAAGCTTGGTTTGCATGCTGCTGTGGTAGATTGCAGTACTGTTTATGAAAATGACAGAAAGCTTCTGCCCCATGGATGCCCCTCTGGAGGAAGAACCGCACACAACCATATGGTCAAGCATTTATCAAACTTAAGGGTTTATATCATAGTGAAGATGGCTGGAAGCCCAACCGCTGGTCCTAAAAAAAATGATATTCTTGGGGATGATTCTTGAGTGCTGCTAATTGTTCCTTATAAATGTATTTGGATATTCAATAACTTCTAGAAGAATGTTCTCATATCTTACACATCCTCCCCTCCCTCACAGGGGCGCAGGTTGGCAACAGATTCAGCACACAGTGTTTGTGTCACCCCTTCATTGCCAGCAGTATAATCTTTGTCTGAAAAACACTAAAGCATTGTTTGTCCAAATTGTTCTGGGACTCATCTTGGATTTTAAAATACAAAATCCAAACCAGCCAAGATTTCAATACCTAAAAAGTTTTCAGAAAACTTTACATAGCTGTTGCTAACTTATGTGACTGACTTATAATGTATAAGTTTACAAACATATATAACACATTTACCTGGAGATATTTAAAAATAATTGTTAAAAATTTAATTTCAGAGAAGAAGAAGGGTTTTCTCAAATAAACTTTTCAAGCTTCCACTTACAATGGCAGAAGACAGAAGATTGGAAGAAGATGATCGTGGCCCCGGTGCTGCCTTCCAGGTTTTTATTCTTATGGAAGATTTGCTCGAGAAATTGAAGCTGCTTAACTATGAAGAAGAAGTTCTGAAAAACCATAACATGAGGTCCATTTCCAGGTCAGTTTGGCTTGTAGGTAATCCTCATATAACCAGACAGGCAGCCTACATGGAGCAATTCTCCTAAATGTTGATTGTTTAATAGAAGCTCTGCATTCACTATACATCCATTGTATGAACCAATGTGAAGAAGTACTCTATTATTAATAAACAGTATTTATATAGCGCCAATATATTACGCAGAGTTGTACATTAAATAGGGGTTGCAAATGACAGACAGATACAGACAGTGACACAGGAGGAGGAGATGACCCTGCCCAGAAGAACTTACAGTAATAATAATAATATAATAATTATTAAATTACGTTATTTTTGATAAACCACTTTGTATAAAAACTGTCATAGTGCTTCTGATCTCCTGTAGCCTCTTTGAAGACAATTCTGTCTACATGTACCACAGTAATTTTGTATGGCATTGTTTTTAGTAGACTTGCACACATCACTAGAATCTGGACAGAGCATGCCTAGAGAGTTCCCTATATGCATGACACATATACAATACCTTCAAATCATTAGCAGGAAACAATGTGTCATATAAATGTATTTATTTGTTTCTTTCAATGACCCACTGGGGAGATTTTCCTTTGCTTTCTGTGACATACATTTATTGGAGAAAATAGTTTTCACTAGGACAGGAAGGCACAGACATCAATAACAATATTGCTCTTACGCTTCCTAGCTCTCGTAAAAATATCCTTGTATTTCTGCAATATCTAATCAATTGCTGAAATCTTTGAGTTGTTTTTTTTTTAAATATGCTTCATGCCTATAATTCTCTTGTGTTTCCTTTAACAGATTATATTTTGCTTTACCTACAAACCCCGGCGAGCAGTTTTTTATGTTTTGCACAATTGCAGCTTGGCTTATAAACAAAGCGGGACACTACTTTGAACAGCCACAGGAATATGATGACCCTAATGCTACTATTTCCAAAATACTAGCAGAGCTAAGATCATTTGTAAGTTTTTTCTTTAATTGATTCTCTGTGTAAGAATTGAATGAAGGCCCAGCCTGCCTAAAACTGGAAGTTACTGTGGGTAGAAAAATCCAGTAGCTTCCTCATAATGTGTCTCAGGCATTTATACTTTGAGAACTCATCCCCCCACTATGATTTTCTACACCTCCCATAGAGTAGGATAAGTTTTTAAAATGTCAAATAAATGCATTAAAGGAATATGACCCTTGTGTAATGATTATGAAGGTAGAACTGAGTTGGTGACTTTCCTAGGAAATATCTGCACGATATAAAAGCAAGATGGTGTAATCACGAAACTAGTCTTAGGAAGGAAATCTCTACTGGTTGTATTGTCCCTTTATGTCAGGGGTGTCAATCTCTGGCCCACAATGTCCTTTTTTTGGCCCCCAAAGGAATCCCAAATATGAACTACAGCTGGCCCGCCGCTGAATTGAAATAGCGCCGCTACTACAATTCCCGGCATTACTTGCTTCTATAGACCAGCGGGCTCTGCCTATGCGTGGTTCCGCATTGGCCTGTTTTATAGACTCAAGTAATGCAGGGAATTGTAGTAGCGGTGCTATTTCAATCAAGAGGGAGTTCCAGCGGCCACTCAAAGGATTTCTCACCGCATTAGCCGCTTCTGGCATTTCCAGCACTCCCCCACAGCTACAGGTGGGAGGTGCCAGGAGGCTTTTGGAGTTACAGGGGCTTCAAGTTATAGCGCAGGCGGGTTTTATAAGCATGTTCAATTTTTTCAATACGTTTTTTTTTTCAAAATGTAATCCTTTTCCTTTTGATTTTAGGGGGGTGCAGCTGACTTTCCTCCTTCCAAACTAAAGGCAGGCTATGGAGAACAAGTGTGTTATGTGCTTGATTTTCTAACAGAACAAGTTTTAAAACATACAGGCTTTACCTGGAAAAGGTGAGAAATACTTTGTTAATAAATTATTTATTAGACTGTCTTATTAATATGACCTTGATAGGTTCGCTGTGCTTTATGAAATAGCATACATTAAAGGTACGTGGTCTGCAGAAACTAATCGCCAACTTGAACCTATTTATAGGGGTTTGGTAATAAGACTAATTAAAGAATTTTGATTAGTCAATATGTGACAGATATTTTTTTATTGCATTTTTTTTTATGAAGTCTCTATGGCCACCAGTTTTTTTTGCTTTTAGTCACAGCAGTAATGGCAAATTTATTTGATTTTGTCGTAAAATAAATATGTTTCTTTATTAATAACGCAAACCTAAGACACAATAACCTGATGACTTAGTGATAGTGTATCAGCAATATTTTGCCCAATAGACTTCGGAAAAGTATGATATTAGAGTGGCATTCTCGGTGCAAACATGAGTGTCCACACTTTAGTATAATGATGACTTTATTTTGTTTAGACAAACAAGCTTTGCAAATACCCATATTTAGGACCTCCAAAACAGTTTTGGTAATCAGAGATTTACTTTTCTGCCCCTTTGTTTACTTTTGCTTTTTTATGTTTTTTTTAAGAATGACTTTTTTGTTTCAGGCCTGTGTACCCCTCAGAGGAGTTAGATGAAGAGGTTATAGTGGAGGATGATGCAGAGTTAACATTAAATAAATTTGAAGATGAAATCATTGTGAGTATTATGTGTTTATCGATTATCTGTAGAATATTAGGTTTCAGCTGAAATGATAGGACACACAAATATTTTATTGGTCTCTCTGTGCTACTGCCAATCAAATCTCCATGCCCTGCTTTACCTCATGTTCCCCAACTGGGCCCGAGCGTTTCAATAATTCAATATTGACACTACCAGCTTTAATCAGGTCCTGTTTTTTTCATACTGCCTTTCTCAATAAGTATATAATGGTTGTATTTGTTATTCATGTGAAATATGAAGCAACTTTACCGTTCAAGTGATTATTAAATATGATTTTGGTTGTGCCTTTTCAAATCATATTTAGGCAGAATGCAGATAACAGAATAATTTGATAAAGCATTTATCTGGCAAACCATTTTTTGGGGGATTGAAAAATCAGTCTAACATTCATTACATTACATTACCTGGTGAAGAATCTGTTGAAACAGCATATGTGGGATATGGGATATTCTGCAGTGGGTAATGTTTCAGTGAATGTGTGATTCACTTTTTTTTTTTTTAGTAGACCCCTTGTTCTCATGCTTAGTTTTTTGGTAATATCAGTTTGATATAATGGTAAAATTGATCATAGTTCACAATAATTAAACAAATGGATGGTGCATTGAATCACAGGGACCAGTTTTGGTCAATCACTTATACATACAACATAATTGTATAATCATTTTTCAGTTTAATTTTTAAAGCAAAATCCAAGTATGTAATCCATTACTTTTTTTTCCAGGAAGAAGAATCTGATGATGAGGAGCACTTAGTAGATTTAAATGTCTTGAAAGCACAAAGTAATAAAATGGCAAGTAAACAAGTTGTGTGTTGTTTGCAACTAGCCACATAAATACATAATACATACACAATACAACATAAACTGCAAATGCAGGAAATAAAAAATGTATATCTGGGGGAAAAAAGGGTACAACAAATAGGTATTAATATCTGAATGCCTCTAATAGCAATATACTGTATGTAATAAACATTGTTTCTGAACAAAAGATTTTATCCTCCCATTTCCAAGCCTCATGCTTTGTCCCAGAGACTTACGTTCTAAAGGAAAAAAAGAAAAAATATGTTGGTTGCTGTTTCTGATCTATTTCTGAAAAAAACTAGTTGTTCTGCTAAAATGCTGATCTACTGGCTTCATTGGTTCCTGAGTCACCAGCTTAGAATTAGGTAGGTACTCTGACATCTGATTTCATCCCTTTTATAGGACAAATCTACACAGCCACAATGGTGCAAGTTTTGTAGCTGTTAAATAAAATCCGAATGAAAAGGTACCTTTTGTAAATAATGCTATATGGTCTGAATATTTTATCATTTATTTTTCACGTCACTATTACAGAAAATGTCTACCAGCTGTAAATAAGGCCACAGACAATTAAACCTTTTCTTTCTTCTAGAATGTTGGAGAAACATCTAAACCTGAAGAGATTTTAGAATCTAAAACAGATGCAGCAGAATGGTACCTGGAAGTGGAACGAGTCCTTCCACAGCTCAAAGTCACAGTTAGAACTGATAATAAGGTGCGCTGTTACTTTTGTTACATAATATCAGTACAGAGTGTGTTGGTGTCTTGTAGCATCTAAAATACATTACCTGATGGTAGCAATCATGCAGCCAAATAGGAACTGATTTCTGGATGCGCTTTATACTGTGTAATTTAGGAGGAAGGAGTGATCTTCTCTTTTCAGTTGGTTTCTGGGAGTTTATTTTTAATGGGTGGCTATGACATCACAGGTTTTAACAGTAATTGCAGATTACTACTATTGCCCACAACCTCATATATTCCACATTGTTTTTTTTTCTTTAGGATTGGAGGGTTCACGTTGATCAAATGCATCAACACAAAGATGGAATTGAAACATCCTTAAAAGAAACAAAGGTATGGTAATCTTAGTGCTTAAAGCAGGGTTACTGGCAGCAGACTTCTAGTTTCTGTCTCTCCACTATCTAGTTTTGAAGTTTGTGCATCTCCCCACATAACAGACTTGTATAACTGACTTGTATATTAGACTTTTTCCAAGTCTGTGGAGTGTGCTTCTCAAAACAAAACCCAAGTGCACGGAAAAAAGTGAATGTGCAAAAACACAAACAAAAAAGTGTTCTAATACTGATAGGAACAGATACTACTATAACGGCCACTAACTAATCTATTTCCCAGTATTAGGGGGAATGAATGTAAAATTCCACTGTATTCACCACCAGCTTATTAGTGATTCCCTCTCAGTGTCCAGCAATCACACCAGGGAGACCCAGCACCCCAGACTTCCATTATAACTTATAACTGCTGGTTACCTAAAAAAACGTGATCATATACATTTCATTAAACAAGGTCATTAAACATTCCTTTACCTATTCGCATGTACTCACTTTTACACCCCCTGTCAGTGGTTAACTGTAAAAATATTTTGCTCTATTCGATAATTAACATCTATTTTATGTTTATTGTCAGGGTTATCTGGACAAGCTTCACAGTGAAGTCAGCAAAACTTTGGAAAAAGTGTCCAGCCGTGAGAAATATATTAACAACCAGCTGGATCCCCTAATCCAGGAGTATCGTACGGCACAAGCTCAGCTGAGTGAGGTGATCCTTTGTGTTTATTGTATACACCTTTAAAAACCTAACATTGATGTGCATTTTATGATTACATTGAAGAATACTGGGCCACATGTCAGGTGGCATTTCTGGATGCCATTACCACATCGATTCGATTTCAAACCTTTTACTTTAGCCTCTAGATTGCGATAGCGGTCACTTTCATATACAGTACTACTGTTGGTATTGTCCTCAGTGATGGAGTCTTGCTTATAAAATCTGGCAATTTCCTACATGAAGCAGCATCTATTTACATATTGTGGGACAAAGATTTATCCTAATGTGTGCACCCATAGATGTGTAAAGACCACAGTTTAATGCTTCCTGCATTCCTTTATTGAAACATGTAAAAATCCTGTTAATATCCAAACATGTTGGTGTTACCAATAACGGTTAATGTGCTCTCTCGGTTTGAATAAAACACAATATGTTTCGGGTCACTCGGGGCAGCTTCTAGGCCCTGTCTCATGCTGTATTGCCAATGTACAGTATTACTTCTGGTGAATTTTCTTCACCATGTAATTTTTCCTTTCTGTATATTAGGTAATTTTGTAATCTAGACCTTTAAATGTGTTCTTTGCTTTTGATCTTTGTTTTTCTTAGCTAAAAGAGCAATACCAGCAAATAACTACAAAAGTAACAGACAAGACGCGAATCCTGTCAGAGGTAATACATTGCAATATTAATTTTTGCTACTTAGATCCATTTTTATTTGCCAGTTTATTTCATACTTTAATTCATTATATGTTATAGGTTTTACTACTATAAAAGAACTCCTTTCCGAGAAAAAAGCAAGTCAGTTAATATATGCAAGTTGTGAGATAAAAAAAAAAAAAAATCTCTTCCCATCATTTTTATCACGTGGGCGTAAGAGGACACAGAGTTTATACTAGCATTCTATGAAGGGGTCAGTATGCATTTGTGGTCAGGAAAAAAAAGAAGAGTCGGACCATATATACTAAAGCAGCAGTCGCCAACTGGTGGTCTACAAGAAAATTTGGGGGGTCTGCGGCTCTGGCCACTGGGGGAAAGCACACGGCTCTGGCCACTGGGGGAAAGCACGGGCAAGAACTGCGGAACACGTCCCCGTAAAGTCCCAGGATTAGGAAAGTGGGACATGTCCCTGAACATAATCCATCCACTGTCCCATCACAGGCTTAGATCTGCGATGGGGGAGTGGGCGTGGCTATGTCACAATGGCGTCACTATGGGGGAGGTTTCTCCCCCTTTGATTTTGACACCCGGCTCCTGGCGCATGCCCGGTCAAGAGCCCGTGATTTTAGTGGTCCGCTGTTGGCGATCACTGTACTAAAGCATGACTTCAGATGCCAGGAATATGCATGTGCAGTAGAGTTTATTCAGTCCTGGCACCTGTAGGCAAAGCCACGATGTGCCAAATAGGTGAATATGTTTTAATGCTAATAATCTGCAATAAAGGCCTACCTGCATTCTTAAACACAATCAATAAAATCTCATATAAGCTTTGACATATTAAAGCTGAACTAAACTAAAAAACAAAATCGCTGCTTGCCTTTACTTCTGCAGAGCCCCCGATCCCTCCACACATCTCCTTGATTTGGTTCACATCTGCACATGCCTGAGATCTACCAATTTATTTAAAGTAGAAACTCAGGTAAAAGGTCCACTTTAATATAATTTAAAATATTTTTAAATCTGGGTTCAATAAAATTATACGCAGGGATTCTGCAATGAAGGTCTTTGTGGTATAAAGTTCTTTCATTGTCCTCATCATATGGGGTTCCAAGTTTATTTTCATACAGATTTCACAGACATAGTCCACCTAAGAAACCAAATTATAGTTATAGCTAATGAGGTATAGAGATTCTGTTATGGGGCCACATCCAAAATATACATTAACATTCTCAATGTAAAGGTACTTTCTGATATCATAGATCACATGTAATTTAGAATAATAAAAATATATTTTATTTAGTTTGTAAACTTTTTTTTTTTACATTATACCAAATAATGTATTCATAATTGTCTTATTCTTTCACATTTTTCTAAGCGTTTCATAGAGTCTGCTTCTTCAGGAAAATTGAGAATAGAACATGATATTCCAAAATGTATACTCAATACATTAAAACAAATGCCCAACATTTGCAGCCCATTCTCTCCAGTAGTGGGTCCTCTAATAAGACTGGAAAAGACAGCGCTGGTGTCCACAGGCATCTTGGATGTCTTCTGATAAATTGTTATCTTTTTATAGTAAATGTTTAATCTTGAAGTGCACTCCAGATTTAGTATCCAAGATTCAAATTTCAGCAATCCGTATTGAGTATCAAAATGTTCAATTTATGCTTAATAGCTGGTGCTTTCATATTTAATCTTCAAAACTTTAAATAAAAGGATCAAATAGGTCCCATCCCATCAGGTTGTTAGTAGAAGGAAGCCCACCCTGAGAAATGCCATCCAGCTATTGCTGAAGTTAATGTACACTGAAAATGCCTGCAAGAACGCTGCAGGAGAATGGAGGCAATTAGGCGCAATAAAATATAACGGAAAAATGCCAAAAATATACTTTCCATAAAAGCTATAGCAATTGTTTGTTACATATGCAGAATAAATGCCATTCAGTTAGGGCTTATAACTATACTGTGTAACTTTTCAGGTTACTGAAGAACTAGAAAAAGTGAAGCAAGAAATTGAAGAAAAGGGAAGTAGTATAACTGATGGTGGTAAGTACCAAAACTTTGTACCAGTGGTTCCTAAGAGGAGTACTGAGGCAGGAGCCTATGGTGATGTGTTTATCTTTCATAGTAAAGCATAGCGACTCTACGATGATGTAAAATGTCGTTTTTTAAACCAAATAATAAAATCCTAAAAGTTGTATTTCATGACCTTGTTTATAGAAAGGGGGGAGGGGGGAGCAGGGAAGGCAAGATGACTAAACAGCTTTTAAGTTACGTTTTTCAAAGAATTACGTGGTTACATGTATTACCGAATATTACAAAAACATTAGGTAGCTTTTTGTTTGCATCTTTTTTCCTCCAAACCAAGTACAAATACAAAAATACAAAATGTATATAGTGAAGTTGCACCAGACCGGTACATTAGCATGTCATAGCACTTTTTATGTGCGTGTATTCTTTTATTATTTTAATTAAAGATGGTTCTTTACATACTATCAATTCATGTTGTGGTTATATATCTTCCAGCTCCTCTGGTGAAGATGAAGCAAGCCTTAAACAAACTGAAACAGGAGATTGTACAGATGGATATCAGGATCGGTGTTGTTGAACACACTCTGCTTCAATCCAAACTGAAAGAGAAATCAAACATGACCAGAGACATGCATGCCACAATCATTCCAGACTCTTCCACAGGAGACTATTAAAGTAAAGAACATTGTGCCTGAGGTTTTTCTTTTTTTTTTAAAGGATATTATATTTTTGTATGATTTTGCACATATTTATTTTAATGTTGTAAACTCTTTTAATAATGATCTTTCATATAGTTAATAAATGTACACAAGCTGTATACAAACGGACTGACCATTTGTATAGGGTAATTTTGTCTAAAACCATTTAGAAACTTGTGAGGAGAATTTATGAGGTGGATCACATACTGACTTCTTATAGCACTTCACCAATATGCCAGTGGGACATGAGTATTATAAATATCCTGGTTCAACTTTAAAGCAGGATTGTCATTAAAAGTAAAACGTGTCACTTTTGTCATTTTGCTAAATGTAAAATAAAGTGCTGTATTCTAAAAAATAAATTAGAATAAATATTATATTCTCAGCCAGGATTTCTTGAGCAATGAGCAATTTGTGCCTCTCAGGTCAGTTTAACTGACACCAATATCTTTTTGGCTCTGTAAAAGTGACATTATTCCCACTGGCCATCAATGTAAGAGGCATTCTTACTACTAACTACCACACTAATGTACTGTGAGCTGTGTATATAGTAACTATAGCAGGGGCTGCCTGATGACCTTCACAGGTTCCTTCATGTTAAAAAGGTCAAGAAACACTGAATTACTTTACCTACTTCCCATCCCACTGATCTCTACTAAGAAGAAAATGTCTGCCAACACATATTTAGATAATGACCTTTGAGAATGTACTAGATTCTTGGCAATCCATCGCTGTCAGCAATTTAGGGGAAAACAAGAAGCAGCTGGGGGCTGTAAAATTGACACTTCTTAAAGATTTTCCATATGGTAATTTATCTTTACTACTGCATTGAACAAAACAAAAGGCAGTAGAAGGGGAAAAATTACATTAAACCAATATAGTATAATATGCAATTGCATCAGTGAACCCGAGTAATCCAGTAAACCTTGAATGGATTTCTTAAAAGTCATTTGCTACTTGTTACCAAATGTTTTAAATTCTGGATAAGAATAACTCCAGATTTGCTGGATCATCTTGGTTCACTGATGAAAATTTATATTCTGCGGCCTTGGAGAGCTTTAACAAATCAGGCCCAGTCTGAGTGTGGATGTGTGAGTTCTATTTAGGAAGTTGGGAATGTTCGAGAATTGTTTTTATTTGCTGTCATCGCCTTTCATTGGCGCATCGCTACTTTCCTCGTCATCTTTCAGTGGCACCCTGCTACTTTCCTTGTCATCATCTTTCATTGGTGCGCTGCTATTCTCCTCCTTGTCATCTTTGTTTTGTATGCAGCCCTTGTCTTTATTTGTCTTACAATAAGAAAAATAAACAAACAATGCCATGCAAAAACACAAAACAACAAAAGACAACCCTATACTCCATCGTTCCCTCTTTTCTTCTCTCTGCGTTTCTGTGGGAAAGAAAAAACAAATGAATGTCTATAGAAAAAAACAGGAATAGCCCAGCTCACTATAAAGGCAAACAATCTTTATTTCTAATACTTACCTTACCTTACATTTTTTTTTCTGATACAGATTCTCACTATTGATATTTGGATATCAGTGTTACATGATGATATTTTTATTATAACAAAGTACATTTTTTATATGTTTTGTACAGTATTGATTTTAAAGAACTGTTCAACTGTGTAAAATACAACAATATTCTTACTACAATAAAACTTATGTTAAAAGCTGCTTTTATAGGAAAGTTTTTAAATATTTACTTTGCTGTCTTCAAAAACTAGGATAGCTAAATAATCTTCAGACAAACTCCTGGATGTGTCACATTGTTGTGCTTTGGGTTTCTATCTGTTAGCCTTTACACAACTTTAGCACTGTTTAGAACCTTTCAGAAAAGGATTTGCTAAAAACTTAGTTTTAATGTACACGGCTATAATATGTGTTTGTTTTTTGATAATATGTGTGCCTCCACTTACACCTCATTTGCTGTCATATTTCCAACCATACTATAAGAACAGGAAGTAATGCCTCCAAAACGTTTTAAATCACAAACTGCAACCAGTATGGTAATTAGGAGCTTGACTCTGACTTTCTCTCTCTCTCTCTCTCTCTCTCTCTCTCTCTCTCTCTAAGTGACTGGAGACCACTAAAGACAAATTTATAAAGAGCAAGAGCAGCTGCACTCTTTATGCTGTGCCCTGTATATTTCATAGTCCTGATACCTACAGGTTATTTTTTAAAAGTGTTGGTTTCTTGAAACGTGTGGGCATCTCTGGGACCATCCCCCAGTTGCACTGTAGTTATGGAGTATTTTGTGGGTATAAAATTGTGGAATAAAAATTCTCCAGGTCTTTCACAATCCTATGAATACTTCTGCTCAGAGTAAATAATATAGCAGCTATATGGGCTGTATTTTTACAATGGATCTTGCCGTAAATGTACAGTAATGTAGTTCTTACCTTTGGTGGGTGTGTTGTTAATAGCGGTCACAGCTATAATAATTCTATCTGATGTTCGGCTCTCACACATATAGTCTCCACTATCATCAGCAGTGTTTAAGAACAGACTGTATTCTCCACGTTTTCCCTGGACTCTGACTAGATACGTGTCTGAGATTAGAAGTGAGGAACTATTCTCTGATGCCACAGGGACCTCTGTTCCATTTTTTCTTAAATACAACCTTACTGATGATTTAGCATTAGCGGTTTTACAAAAGTTGCATGTACATGCAACTCTGCCCTGTTCATATGCTGAAACGAAACAAAAAAAGTCAATTAAATCTTGTAATTTTTTTTATTTTCACCTTTACTCAATTATCTCTCTTTTTGTTCAATGAAATTTTTCAAGCTAGCCTAAATAAAAATCTGATCTTCTGGTGGCAGTAGCTGTGTGTGTTTTGTAACAATTATCAGAACACCTGAGCTGTGTGCTCATTCTAGGTGATTCAGTGATTAATCAGTCATTCAGAAGGTACTTAAGTCAGGGGAACGGAACACCAACCATGGTGGCTGTATTATTAACCAGTTCAATAATGGCAGCTTACATAAAGTGGACCTTTCACTGGGAGTTAAGTAGGAAAGCAAACCTGCCGGTCTGGAGCTTGTAGCCTCAAAAAGAAGGAACCAGAAAGTCCCTTAATTGTGCTAATCATTAAACTCAGCATTATAATGGCAAACTTACCCTTGGTTTCCCACATGCCGGTCCAGGTGCTTTGCACAAGAGAATGTCTTAAAATGCATTTGTATGATTTATTTTTGACATTACAGGATGTACATGAACTAGAGGTCTTGAAATCTTGGTGAATTTTGTTGATGTTGACATCATACCATTCTATAGTGACAGTATCAGAAGGATAGACATGACTTGCATGGCATTTTAGACTTAGCCTATCATGGTCCAGTGCATATTCTATTGAATGTCTAAAATCTGTAAAACAACATATAGAATAATATTAAAGATTGTATTCCACAAAATGATGTCACTTCTAATACCTTTACTGATATTTTTGTCAAATATTTTTCTCATTAATATTAAAAATAAACAGGATTTATAAAGCCAGATGACAGACAGATAAAGGCAGTGACAGAAAATTAGGAGGAGAGTACCCTGCTCTGAAAAGCCAGGCATAATAAAAGGACTCTATATATACAGGTTCAATTGTAGGACTGTATTTATGCCATAAGGCTCTATGAGAAACTCCTATACGAAAACCTAGCAGCCATGCAGTGTGTGCCTTGCAACTTATATTGGAAGCACTACTAGTTGGGCAAGGTAATGCGTAGGTTCAAGAGAGAGAACATTAAACTGTGATACACACTAGAGATGAGCGAGGATGCCTATGGCATTCTTCGGAAAATTTCCTCAAACTTCTGATGGTTCCGCAACTTTCTAAAAATCAAATTCTTTTTTTTTTTTTTTTTTTCAAATTTGACCTCGATCGGCGAATTCAACCAGCCCTTCTCGCTTAAAATTTCGGTAAGCAAGAAGGCTAAATTCGCAGCGAGATTGAGTTTTAAAAACTCGCTCCCTCATCCCTAATACACACCTCTGTACTCATATGAACTCCAGTATTTCTTACCTGCAACATTCAATTTCACTTTGTCTTCTTTAGATTCTGTTTCTGTCCCCACATAGCAAGAATAAATGTTCTCATCACCTTCTTGCAAATCTTTTAGTTGGAGGGAAGCATTTCCATTTGTCAGCTCACTTAGGAATAATGATGTTCGTCCCTTGTAACTTTCATCCTGTGCATTCAATTTGTCCTGACCGTCAAAGTAACGGTGCACTATTTGAGATTGATTACTTGCGATTGTCCAGTGAATGACAACACCTTTTCCAGGATTAAAAGAACATGGTATGGTGACGTTTTTACATTGCTCACCCCAAACTGCAACTGTAAAGAGAATAACCCCTAAAAATACAGAGAAAATTATAACCATATATGTAGGAAAAACACACATTCTTAGCCAAATGATACAATGACATCTGTCATGTCACAATGACATCTGTATGCATCTTGCATACATCTTCATAAAACACTACAATTCCAGACTGGCGTTTTAACATAGTATGGTAAAATGTACAGATCAACTGGTGTGTATGCAGTACAAATCTACAACTTAAACATACCAGCATGATTTAACAAATATGACAATACAAACCAATAAACTTGGGATAAAGGGGGGGTTATTGAAAAGGGCATTCCAGGCTTGTTCCTGTGGAAAACTAAAGATAGTTCCTTAAAAATATTACACTGGGGACACATGGGCCAAAAATTTGCCTGCCATGGTTCCCATATTTTAGAAAGTTTCTCTTGAGTGTCATTCAAAACACTAGACAGTTTCTTATTGAGAAATGTATTATCTATGCATGACAGCACTTCATGGTATGGGAGGGGTTGCTTCCTACAACTTTTTGCTATTGTTTGCTTGACCGCAAGAAAGATATGAGCACAAAGCTGAAATTGGGTGTGAGGTTAAAGGATTTTAATTGCAGTAGGGCTCAAGGATCTCTGGGTATGTGTTTTTGGAATAATGTTCCCAGTAGCTTTATTAAGGATGGGCAAATCTACCATACATGCAATTCTGTGCCCATCTCCTGACACCCTCTGAAACATAAACCAGAAGCCGTCGGTGACATGCCGTAAACAGGCTGGTACCATATACCACTGAATCATTAGCTTGAATTCTGATTCCATGGGGAGTATATTTGTAGAACACTTGGACATTCTCGCCCAATTGTTGAACCATTCCTCATCTGATCTCGTGTCTCTCAAATCCCTTTCCCATTGGGTCTTGTAGGAATGTACTTATGCTCTGGTCACCCCTATAAGTTTTGAGTATAGCACTGTGATTTGTTTGGGACTCAAAGGGGTTCTTAGGCATATGTGTTCAAACACAATTAGTGTAGTTGTATGGTCTACCCTGTGTGTCAGGGAGTTAATCCAATGTCTGAGTTGCAAGTACCAGAAAAACTCTCTTCCAGGCACTTTATGTGTTGAACAGGTATCTGTCCAGTCAATGGTACCCTTCCCGCCCAGCAGGGAATATACAATCTTATAGTTATGTGTCGACCACCACTCAAAGGCCTTTGGCGATTCCATCGCAATAGAATCTGAATGGGAATAGAGGGTTTTATTGGGTAGTGAGAAGAGGGAGGTGCGGGGATAATGCCCCCCCCCCCCCAAATACCGTATCCCATCCCATACTCTGTCCAGTACCTGTCCAAGGTGTACACTAATAGTTTTAGGGCGTAGCTTATATGAGAGCCAAGGAAGAGAGCATATATCTGCTGTATAAATCAGGTCACACTCTAATTGAACCCACATGGGGACTGCATTGCCCGCATAGAGTGAAATTAAAGGTGCTATTTGAGCTGCCTGATAATATTCAGCTCAAGAGCTTTGGATTTCCATTAATTTACTATCAAACCAGAGATTTTAGCAAATTTCTTTAGTATCGCAAATAAATCTGGTATGGAAATCCCTGGTTGGGACATGGTTAATAGTAAATCGTCTGTATACCATGTAAATTAGGGTCTTCCCTGAGCAGCTGCCCCAATGGCTCCAAGGCCTAAAAAAAACAACAGGGGTGACAGAGGGCATCCCTGCCTTGTATTTCTGAGAATGGGAAACTCAGAAGAGTAGTATGAATAATACCTTAGTCTTGCCATGGGTGTGGAGTAAAATGCTCTCAGCCAGGCCATGAAATGTGATTGGAACCCCCACTTGGGAAGAATTTAGAATAGATAGTCCCATGAGATAGAGTCAAAAACCTTTGTATATCTAAAGCTAGTACTATACTTTGTTGTATTAGGTGTATTAGGCTGACTATCTTTCTGGTACTGACTGGTGCTTGTCTATTCGGGACGAACCCTACGTGATCCTTGTGTATCAGGTATCCCAGAAATTTGTTCAGTCTATTGTCCAGTATTTTAGTAGGAACGTTTATATCGATATTCAGTAGGGGTATTGGTCAGTAGCTGTGTGGGTCTAATGAATCTTGACCTGGTTTAGGGATCATCACAATATGAGTGAAGAGGAAGGACATAGGCTGTTGAGGGTGTTCCCTCATATAGTTAAATCTCCACCATTTTGGGGGCCAGATTTACTGCAAACTTTCTATATGGGATTTTATCTTTAAATGGCCGGCAGTGCTGACTGGTTGATTTGCTGCCAGGACAAGTAATTGTTATTGATTACTGGACAAGAGACACTCATACCAAAGGAATTTAGGCTTAGCAAATTGTGTTATTACTCATCAATGGATAATTAATCTAGCTTTGAGAATTAGAGGGGAAATTCACATTGAAAGAATACTTAATTCACATACGGAAACATTAAAAAAATACAAAAATAAAAAACGCACACACACGATTTGCTTACACATTGATTGTATAGCTGGGGCACCTCATTCAATAACCCTTGCAGTGAATGAGCCTAAACCATCTTAATTATTCACCCCCAATGGGTCTAAACATATAACACCCACACTGTACTAGGCATGGTAAATATTATAAGCATGGAACAGAGGCTTGTGGGAACTGCAGCAGCCTTAAAAATATCTTCAATTACAACAATTAGGAAATGAATGTGCAATTTTCTCAGATATGTTAGAATTATTCTTTGGGTCTGTTTTGTGATGAAAACAATTGTTTTAGTTTTGCATGGTAGTACAGCTCAGTAGTAATTTTCCACCTCTTTTCAATGCTTTGCACCTATTTAGGAATGACATTTGAATCCATGCATTTATGTCCATTTTCATAGCAGCTAATTTATTATACAAATCTGATCTGTAAAATATACCTGTCCTTAAGTTTAGAAATAAGACATTTATTCCTGATACTCATACAATTATCATATTTTTACAACACATTGAGGAATATTTATCAAGCACATTAATGATATAAGTATATTTATAGCTCCCCTGTCCTTCATGCAGCAAATAAACTGTGGCTGTATTTTGAATATTTGGCGCACTAATGCGTCCAAACCTGGACAGCTTCTGACATCTTTGCAAAGGTTTGCAGGAGAGTTGTTGTAGTTAAGCCAGATTTTATTTTTGGACAGTAATAATATGACCTAGAAATGTATAAATCAAGTTGCAGAAATAAAAACCTGGCATGTTTAATACATTATTCGATGATTTGGACATACAAAATAATTTGCAGAGCTCTTCTTTTACTGGTAGTGTTTGGATTTTAATTTGCTGAACTTTCTTGCCTTTCCTACAGTCTTACACAGTGGTGCAGGCTCCCCTCCTAAATTTTAATGTACTTCAATCTTCCTCAGTGTTAAAATCTGCAGTAAGTCCTATAGAACGCGCTTCATTTTCTGGCTGGAGAAGTCCAGCATCATTTTACCTTTCCTAAGGACCTGCTTGAGTGTCATGGGCCCTCACCTTTTTTTTTTTTTTGCATTATAGTTCTTTCAATTGTGGAGGCTCAGAACGGATTATTTACATTAGAACAATTTCTGCTTGGGAATCTCCACTTGTCTAAACTGACATTCACCCATCAAAATGTTGTGAGATTTATTAATCGCTCCTACAGTTCACCCTCCTACTTAAGGGAGGAGAACTGAGGCCAGGTGCTGTGATGTTTCTCGAAAGCTTTGTACAGCACCCTGCTTCAGAGATAGCTCTGGAACTAAAATAGGATAAATATTGAAAAGGAAAAGGCTTCCTTAGCATCCTGATGAGAGGAGAAAGGAGGAACCAGAGAATGTAAAGTATAAGCTTCAATTGCAATTTTTAACACTGTTTATTTCAAATTCTGACCCATACCTTCTACTTTTAGTAGTGTTGTTGTTTCCTTTGCCGACACATAACAAGTATATACATTTTCATCACTTTTCTGCAGATTCTTTAGTTGGAGTGAAGCATTTCCATTCCTGATTTGATCAAGGAACAATGAGGTTCTTCCTTTGTATCTTTGGTCTTGATTTTCTAATCTATCACTGCCTTCATAATAACTATGTACGTGTACTCGCTCACTTTCCTTGTTTTTAATAGTCCAGTGAATCACTACATCTTCTTCAGCAGAAAAGGTACATGGCAAATTGATGAACCCATTTAATTTCCCTATAACTTCAGGGGTACCTGGCAAACAAAGAACAGTTCAAGGTATTCACCTATATGTGTAATGTGTGAATATGTGTAAAGCATTCAAATTTATTGGTAAGAAGAAGTAGAGAACAAATTTGCAAATGCTATAATAATCTAATTTTTTTTAGCATTTTATGACATTTGCAGTGTAAATATAAGGCTCAAACAAATATCATAAGATCATAGGTTTCAGTAGAATGTATGCATGCTTCCATTTACAGGGGTCCCCAACCACCAGGCCAATGACCAGTACTGGGGAACTATTGGTGTGATTTGGCTGAACAAAATTAAAATATTCAAGACACAGCTCATTCCTTCTATAGTGAAGACTGCTGTGGTCCCAGTCACCCCCTTCACATACCCCAGTCTGTGATTTTACTACTTTCCATCAGCTTGCATTTAGATTATTGGTATATGAGCAGGAACATTTCTGAGAGTTGTATCAGTCACAATAATTATTACTATAATGAGAAACTAGCAAAACCAACTATTGTTAGTAAACTGTGTATACATTTTGCTTTCTTTCCCCAGAGTTTCCCATACTTTTTTCAGTGAGAAAATTATTATTTAAAACATATGCCAAAGTATTAGGATTTATGGCTTTCATTTTTTTTATTTAATTCCTGTATATCTATTAAGAACTAGGATGTATTTCCAATCCGAACTATATTAGAGTAAATTACTAACCGGGGGTTTTTGCTAAATACAACAAGATTCCACGTAAATGCGTAGGGTCAGATTTGATTGCTACTAAAGGGCTGGATCCCCTGCAGCAAAAGGAAAGTTTTCATGCTCAACTTTTTGACAACTGACTTGTCAGCTGTTTAGAACATTGCACCTTTATGTTTTCTATTCTTGGTTTTATTTCTGGCTACTGAATTTGCCCACCATAAAAAATTTGTTGGAAGAATGTGGCCACCATTTATAGCAATAGCATGTAGATGCCTTTAGGATACCTGGTATAACATCATAAACAATAGAAAATGATGGTAGTATCATAAGGTGTTAATTATTTATACTCACCTCGAACACATGAGAGAATCATGTAAATCTGAGATAAAAACAAATATTTCATTGTAGAGTTCACACTTGCATGCAATCATAATGGTAAGATTGACCTATAAGAAGCAAAATAGGGTGACATGATGATGATAATTCAATTATCATTATTCAAGTGCAAACGTAGATCATTTAATGGAAATATAGGAGAACATATATTTGGCTGTTTGGTCTATCCTTGTCTGTATACTGTGTACTGCTACAGAACAATTCTTCATTTAAAACATAGATAAAAGATAACATAAGGCACTCCACCTCCATCTAAGAAGACTGGTACTTCCAGACACACTGGCAGTACTGGAACAAAAAGTATGGCTATTCTTTCAAAGACACAAACTTATGAAATGTCTGTATACTATTACTGTGCTGATGGATAACTCCTTGTCCAATTGGCTGTAGCATTTTCTTTTTTTTTCCACCACCTTTCCCCTTTACCATTATTTTAATATTAATTTGATATTCATGTTCACGAACTATACATGTCAATACATATTGTGACACCAATGCAGGATTGGAGGTGGAAGGGAGATATATTTGCCCAGGATTCCTCTGTTGTCTGAGGTATATTTGCCCAAGATTCCTCTCTTGTGTGAATTAGCAGGTGGAAGACTCTCACCTGTGAGATAATTAATGAAGAAACACTGAGGGTGGGGATATAACCCACAGCCAGGAGCTCAGTCAGGAGCCTAACTTGGAGAGACACAGACAGGGGTCTGTGCAGGCTCAGCTTAACTTGGAGAGACACAGACAGGGGTCTGTGCGGGCTCAGCTTGGCTTAGAGAGACACAGACAGGGGTTTGTGTCAGTGCAGCTTTATTTGGAGAGACACAGCCAGGTGGACTGTGTGAGAGAGAGCTCTGTTTGAAGACACAGACAGTTGGTCTATAAGGGAGCTCGACTGAGAGATTCAGAAAGTCGGTCTGGGTGAGTGAACTCAAAAGTGAGTAGAAAGTTGCTGAAAGCTTGGTTTTGAGCTGACAGGGAGAAGCCCTCCAGCTGATAGACAGGGACGTCTGATGTATAGTAAGTGCCAGGTGACAGGCAAGGTTTTCTTTTGCTATTTTTGTTATTTTACCCGCAACCTTCAAATAAATCTGACTACAAGTCAGCTTAACACTTAAACCTCGGTGTGTGATCTGAGTTGGATGAACCAGACAAGTGTCCTTTGACCCCAGCAAAGGCGATCCTGAACTTAACCCCTCACGATATACATATACTTATCCAAAACCCTCCCCCCAAACCTTTCTCTTTTACACCAGGACTTAAGCCATGCATTTAGTTGTTGCACCTGGCACGGGCGATATTTCAGAGAATATAACCTTGGAGGTCCTTCAATCTAAAGCCTAATTCTTTAAACTGATTTTTAAGGATTCTCCATCGTCTATGTATCCTGGTTCCAACATGGACCAAGACAGCTGGGTCATGCCCAGCCCCTATCAGTATTCTGTCCACCACATGCCAAACACTGGCACCAGGGAGACAGCAAACGATTTTGTTGAAGGGATCCAGGCAACGTATTATTCTTACAGTCCTCCTGAATATAGAGTCTCCTATTACAACCAATTGTCCTTCTTGCATTGCCTTCCCCACCCCTATGTCACAATACCTGTCAGTTCCCACAATGTCCCTGCTGCATCCCACGCCTTTCTGCCCTATCAAGCTGCCAAGTGCAGCTCTCGCTTTCATTCTCTGCTTGAGCATGCAGCACCTCCTGGTCTCACATGTCTGTGGGCAGTCTTACTCACACTGACACATCCCAGGGAGGGTTGTTTAGTCTCAGCAGTAATGGTGGCTGGTGCTGTGATTTGCACCAGCTACCTTGAAACCCTGCCTTGTTACTTTGCGATTTCTGACCTGACCTATGCTTGGAATCTGATCACATCATGTCTTCCCTGACCTGTGCCTGCCCAGGACTCTGACTACGTTTGCATGCCACCTGCTCTGACCTGTGCCTGGATCTTGACAATGTCTGCCTGCTGCCTGCCCTGACCTGTACCTGAATCCTGAATACATTTGTCTGCTGTCTGACATGACCATCACTTGGCCCTGGATGTCATTTGCCTGTCACCTGCCGCTCCAGCCTTCCTTCTCATGGTTACAACCTGGTGGCATTCAGTAGCAAAGAGCCTGCTGGCCCTTAGGCCCCATCACCCCTTGTGGGGTGTCCTGGTGAAGACCTGGTGTTGCATAGACCCTGCTCCTTGGGTGATCCCATGCTTCCTGCCTGTGGAGTTCCTGACAAGCCACTGGGCTGCTTTCCCAGCTATTAGGGGTGGCAGTAATATTCTAGGGCTGCCACTCGTGCATCCTCACGTAACTGTGCAAATTTGTTAGGGTGCTAAAACACAGGACTTGTTTTCCTTTTCTGGGAGCCCCTATCACTTTCACTTTACAGTAAACCAGCTCCTTACCTGCTCATTATGACTTACATCTCCACCCACTACATCTATCCCATTACCTACCTGCTTAGTGAACAAGAGGCTCCTCTCAAGGTTATCCAGCGATCTCAGTTTTGCAATGCCCTCTTCTAGATCTCCAATGCGAGATTTCAGAAGGACGACTTGCTCACATCTGTAACAGCAGTATTCATATTGGAGCTGTTGCTCCATTGTACATACATATGGCACACTGTGCCCTGGGATAAAGCTTTACCCTTGCTACCACTCATTTTCCAAGTTACAATTAATTATTTTTAGTTTTTAAAAGCTACTTACAGTTTGTAGATTTGTTAAAGGTTTAACTCCTGTGTTTTTAAACTCCCCTTTTTTCACAATCACACTTTCAGCCCAAAGTTCAGACCAACTTTGTTCACCATCCAAAAGAAAACAAGCTCAAAGGTGAGTTTACCTAGAACTTACATCACCTGTGAACCCTTAACCCTCCAGTCTCCCAGGGACCTCTTACAGTCTCCCAGGGACAAAAAACATAGCAATAACGTCAATATTTTCATACCAAAAACGAAGAAATATGACAGAGTTTGACAGGGGTATATTACATGTGATTAAACAATTTAAGATGTATCATTATTTAGTAGATAACACTGACAAAATTCTTTCCCTTTGTCCTTTAGCACTAGATTGTAAGCTCTTCGGGGCAGGGTCCTCTCCTTCTGTATCACTGTCTGTATTAGTCTGTCATTTGCAACCCTTAAATAATGTACAGCGCTGCGTAATATGTTGGCCCTATATAAATCCTGTTTATTAATAATTATAATAATAATAATAATAATAGCACACTTTACCTGTGTGAGTGTATTCCTAAATTTAGAGGAAAGGCTTATTCACACAAATGCACTGCTGCACAACATACAACAACATAATTGCTGTGTGATGCATACCGTCAAGAACTTTGATGTAATATCATAAAAACTACAGATTTAAATATTTTAAAGGCTGTCTCAATTATCTATTTGTCGTAGAATTAAATTAGGATGTCAATAATAACAGAAATTCAGAAATGCCAATCCAGATTGAAGGGATGGCAATTTAAGGATAGCTAACAAATACAGGAAAGTTGTAGAACAAAAAAAAAATGAGATTAAGTTGTTAAAAGAATTCTAGTGGAACCGGGCAAGAAAACCTGAAAAACATAAAACAATTTAGGAAGAACTAACATTTATTTAAAATAGCAATTATCAGGTATACAGGACTGGAAATACAGGATTTAGTCCTCCCTAGCATTTGATCGATAATGACTGTTAAACTGAATAAGTCCCAAATAATAAAAACATTTATTCTATTTGCAATTGGGATCAAGGGTGACTACATTTGACAGTATACCAATGCAGGGAAGTAGGCAAGGGCACAGGTTTGTGGGTGTGCAAAGGGTCTAAACTATGCAGTAAAGCATGAGTCTGATTTCCAGGAGAAGACTTTGGAATCTGGATAACACTACCAGCTTGTATATTGTAATAGATAACACATTCTTTAGTTCTTTAAACTGATTTTTAAGGCTGCGTACACACGTCCAATGGTTCTTGTCTGATAATCGCCTCAGAGCCTATATCAGATGAGAATATGGCGTGTGTACAGCGCCTGTTGTGCATGGTCCGAACGACCGCCCTGGAGGATCCACGGACAATGAACGACAAACAATCCCAATCGAAGCGAAGGGGGAGAGCGCGCAGCAGGGTGCCGCTCCGTCGTTCTCCCCCTCCCCTCTCCATAGAGCAGATTAGTGCTGTATGTACAACACTCGTTCATGCATCGTGCAGTGCTTAGTCGTTGGAAAGGATTTTTGAAAGATCCTTTCCAGCGACAATAATTGCATGTGTGTATCTAGCTTAACCCCCTAGCGGTAATCCCGAGTGCGACTCGGGGTGGGAAAAGAAAGCAAAAAGCAGTAACCCCGAGTCACACTCGGGGTAACTTTGGGGGTCCCCCTTACCTTAGCCCCGCGCTCCAGCAGCGATCGCACGATCCTGCTGTGATGGCGGGGCGCTTCTCCGTCGGGGGGCGTGGCCTGGCGGGAAATTTAAAAGCAAATTATGGAGTAAATTTCTTTTACAGTGAAATAAACACAATACCACATAATAAAAGTACAAATACACATATTAGTGCACCAAGCATCATTGCCCAGTGCCCTGATTTACATTTTGCCCACTATTAGCCCTGACCTTGATCTGACCTTTTGATCACTTATAAATCACTTCCTGAATGTATCATTTCATCACTTTGCCTTTGACCTTGATTGTTCCTGACTGTTTCCTGGCAGGTCAAACTTGGGGAGTGGGGGGTGGGCTATATTAGGGGATAGCTGTACTAAAGATAAAAATAGAGTTATCCTTTAAGCTCCCTAGGTGATCTAAACTACTGTGTGCTTTTAAAGCAAAAAGCAGAGCCTGTGTTCTTGGTGAGCAAATAGGGCTGTCATAATAATATTCCAAACTCTACATGAAAAAAGGTTACTATTAAAAAAGTACCTACATCAAGTTGACCCTTTTTTTACTTGCATATCTAATACAAAATCTACAAGATTGTACAAGTTAATAAAATTGGATATAACATAGCAAACTGTAAACTCCAGCCTTGTTTAGGGTTGAAGCTCTAAAATCAAATGCATATTTAAACATCACACCTTTTCTTGTATATCAGATCTCCCTGTCCTATATTCTTTGTACTTCACCTTTGTATCAGAAAAATTCAATCTAATGTGTCATACTGAGTATAGGTTTGCAATTTAAAAGCCACATAGGACGTGTACTGCCAAAAGAATAGCAACAATGGAAACTCATTCATTTCCCAACATGAAGAAAATCTGAATTATTGCATAATAAGGTATTGAATAAGGTAAAGGTGACTAATGACACACCGGGGTTATTGATTTACAGTACTCAAGTGACATATCTGCTAAGCTGTTGTAAATGTAAATACAAATACAAACTAGTCATGAGAGGAATGTGAAGGTAGCCATTACTGATTTTTCCGTCCTAGCATTGCCAAACTGTCTTCTAAGGCCAACACATAAAACGTAGGTGCTACTAATACATTCCAGTAAACTCCACAACTGTGCTGAAGTTTTGCTCAGTTTTCCATGTTTAATCTGGGTTATTTAACTCAGAATCAAAAGACTACTTTACAAGTTATTGGTGGATTGATTGGTGTACTTTATAAAGTATGTACTGAGAAAAAAGTTAAAATTTATATGATGTTATATTCATGTATGTGATTGACCAAGTGAAGAACATTACTTGTCCAGAATGTCAGTTCATCAGACAGAGTTAAGTGACCTTTGGAGTTTGGGACAGGCCAGGAACAAACATTCATGAGTTGTATTAGCATATTGTTGTTGTTATGCTATTTCTATATTAATGATTATATTAGAATGTATAGACTTGTATATATCAAAATGACTGAGGTGAGTGTAAAGCTACTCACATATATTTTTTAATGCCATAAATAGACTCAACAAAAGAATTTCAATGATTTGCTGATTCTATTAATGCCAAAAAGATTGCACATTTATGTAAGTAGCTATACACTCAACTCAGTGGTATCAAATAAAAGTTTTTGAGATTGGTTTTTATTTTGCCTCACCCTATATGAGCAATTCTAACAATGTTAATAAATGTAAGGAATGTAAAAATATTACTTTTACTACTAGTTTAGTCTAAACAAATATTTTTTTTTCACTGGCCCAACTATCTTTAGAGCCCTGAGGGCCAGGCAACAAGGGGCCACATAATTTATCCAATCAGGTGATCCAGCAAATTCATGTTTAATTATTTGATCTAGACATGATTGGGTATACAAAGTGCACAGAAAGTTACATGATTTGTAAATATTGTGATTATTTACATAATTACTGCTTAAAAGATTCTCAGCTTTTTTTGATAAATCAGCCTCTCCTTGTGACACCCATTTGTGCAAATATTTACATATGAATATGTCACCCAAACATTTATTGCTAATAGGAGTGGAGAAGTGATTTGATCAAGATAAAAATTAACTAAGAACTAAGAACTATGTTTATGGATGGAGTCTGCAAACACTGTGTTAAGCTTCACCTGTAGGGCATAGACCATGACATTTTCACCGGTTACAAGAGTAAGGCATGGAGGGGAAGATCTGGCCATATCCAAAGCAATGTGATGAGATTTTAGTAAAATATTAATTTCCACTCTGAGACAACTGATGTACAGAACAACAATTACATACCGTATGTGATTTCTTTTAAGGCGATTCTGTTTCCCTTCATTTAAAACACACGTATTTACACATACAAGCAGATAGGTCTCCATGAGCCTTAAAGCAAACCTGTACTCTGCCTTGAATAGACAGCAAGTTTTGCAAGCATTAAAATCAATATGTATCTTACCCTCTTCCACCCTAATTCATGGATACAGCTAGTACAAAAACTAGAACTTTTATATTGTATTAGGTGAAATGACCAAAGTTACATTGCAGGTAGTAAGTTGTGACTTCTCTGCTGAAGTGCCCACAACTACCACCTCTCTGCCACCCCCAGCTCCTTGTCCTGCTCCTAGATGTAGAGGAACATAGGTTTTCCAGGGCACAGTTCTGTTTGTCTTTGTGGTCATTTGCCAGGTAGCACATGGAGAAGTGGCAAGCCAGTATTTATAGCCCTTGTGCAGGAATTATTTAGTTCTGAAGTATCATAGGGGAGTGTTAAAAAAGAAGCCTGCTATAAAGAAAAATTGTTTACCTGTTGTAAGCTTTATTGCTGGTTGTGATGACAAAAATATATCACATATATATATATATATATGTGTACAGGACAATGAGCAACATAACAAAATATAAAACATTTAATATTAGCTGCTAATCCTTTTTTGTTATGCAAGAATAAAACCAAAACTAGCTACTACCTTTATGGTAATCACAGGGTGCTATTTTAATGACTAACATTTCTACATTCTATAAATAGCATTGTTAGAAATACTCATATTGGCCCTGATTTATGAAAGCTCTCCAAGGCTAGAGAGAATACACTTTCAGAAGTGAACTGGGTGATCCAGAAAACATGGAATGGATTTTTAAAAATAATTTTCTATTTGCTAGCACGTTTTGAATCCTGGACCAGATCCATTTCAGGTTTGCTGGATCACCCAGTTCACTTCTGAAAGTGTATTCTCTCTAGCCTTGGAGAGCTTTCATAAATCAGGGTCATGGGGTGAGGCATTTACCATAGTAAACATATTGGATTACTTGACTGATAAAAGGGTTACAAATGAAAACGCAAAGATCCTACTAGACTTAGGGTTACCATGGCTTGTTGGGGTACCATCAATAATGAGCTGTTGAGCTCAAACTTAGAAGCTACAGTACAGTGCCGATTGCTAAACAGAAGATGTAATAACGCAAAACTAAACAGGATTATTGTTTTTAGGTTTAGTGAAACAGCAAAATGTCTAGGTTTTTATTATAATCATCAGGTGAGCACCACGTACAACCACATGTAGACCAAAGCAGAAGAGACCTTACATGGCCATATGCATAAAGATTTATAATCTATAGTTATTTAAAATGTTTTAAATAAACCTGGGTTTTTTACTCATTTGCAGTCAGTTGAAAATATTGATTGTAAATAGAATCTATCAAGCTTTTTAAATGAACATGATCTATTAAAAAAGAAAAGTAATTCAAGCATTGTGAAATAAGATCACTTCTTTGGCACATGTGGCATATATGTGATTGATCAGAAGTTATTGACAAAATTATACCACACTCAATCAGATATGAAATCAGCTTACTAATTGAACAAAAGGATTGTCTTTGGTTTGCAGTTCATTTTTACTTCAACTTCTACTTTTTACTGATCAAACTATCACACCTATAATGGTTTTATAATAATAATATCTTTATATAATAATATTCATAATATAATTATAGTATCTATATATGGCCACCATTAGAAACACAAAATATGCCACTGAGTTTATCTCCATTTATTGCCTTACACAATAGTACATGCCAGCCTTTAAAAATGAAACTAAATACCAGTGTTGCAGAACAGACAGAAATAATCTTTAAATTATTTCACGTTTTAAACTCATGTTGCTGTTTCTGAACAATCAGTAATAGTAAAATAGGCATTGTTGCCTAATCCCTATAGCAGAAACCTGCGTAGCCTTCTTTTCTCTATAACACCGAAACACAAACATTACATGACATACAATAATAGCATTTTATAGTACTTGTACATTGTAACACTGATATCAATGTCAAACTCAGTATGCCACTTAACCAAATATGCCACTGAACTACATCGCAGCCCATTGTATAAAATACAAATAGCTCTTTATAGATTACCTGCTTTCCCCTCTCTTTTCCACTCTTCTACAAATTACAAAAGCAGTTTGTTTTTAAATCACAATCTTTAGCCAGCCTCTCTGCTCTGTGCTTTTGCTGTGGTTACCTTGTGAAGTATTTTCAGAACATGTTTAACTGGTTTGTCCTATGCTGCCAGTCATTGTCATAGCCTAGATGATTGGACTACCAAAATAGATTTATCGGGAAAAAGCATCTAAAGCAGCCTTTCTTTTTTTAACTTTAAGGAACCCTTAAAATAAGGCTAGGGTCTCAGGGAACCCCTGCTAAAAAATATTAGGAAAGTAAACGGGACTACATTTAAACATTATAGGCAGGTAAAATATTATTAGGGGCCATGCTTGTGGCATTAGACTCCAAACTATGCAGACACCATAAGATGGGAGGACAGTCAACCACACCTCTTGGGGAACCCTAGGGGTCCATGGCTGAGGATGGCTGGTCCAGATTATTAATTCTGCTTTCACCCTTGCTTTATGTACTCTATGTTTGTTCAAAATTAGTCATACAGAAAACACTGAAGCCTTAGAATCAACAATGCAGCTAAGAGATTAGCAATCAAAGCCCACATATTTCTGTTAGCACAAACTGTTACAACCCATCAAATGTGATTTATGAAACAGAAAAATTACAACAGTGGCAAAAGCAGTTGCCACTGAACCAGCATTTGTTCTTTATATATTCCTCTTTCCAATAGCCATCCTTGTCATTAGGACATTTTGGACCCTTTCACTGTTGAGTAACCTTTCAGCAATCAAAGAAAGAGACACATTCTTGGCTTTTACAATATTATGGGATAGGATCAGGGTTACATGAAGAAATCATGCTTACCTAAATGATGTTATTTTGTACAAATCTTCATCCCATGCCATGTGATTACGTCAGTAAAAAGTTGTTTCTTCAAGCACTATAGGGGCTACAAATGATGGCATAATGCAGAATTGGGATCCTTGTAAAAATTCTGATGTTGTACATATCAAGTAAACACTAAAACATAAACATACAGATTTTAAAATGTATTACCTTAGAAGAGAACATCAGAGTACTTGAAGTTTCAGTGTACTTTCGTGAAGAGTGTAAGATGATTTGTAATAAACACAGACTCACCCAGTTACAAGGGTGTTAACTGAATGGACTTTCCCCGGGTTGTGAAGTGATTGAACATGGAGATATGCATGTTTTATTAAATAATACACTAAAAAGTAAACAAAAAAATAAACATAAAAAAGTTAGTTTCTGCAAAAACACCAGTGGAAACATAACCCAGGTAAAATATCTTGAAAAATCATGTGGGTTTCCTATGAATTCAAGTAAAGTGTAAATGTTGTGAGTGGTGTGTTTGTTAACGTCAGAATTTTGTCAGTTGTTTTATGTACCCAGTTAACTGGCAATATTCCTTTAATGTGACACTTTAATTCAGAAATTCACTTGTAAAAACCTGATGTAAAGTACTAGAGCTCTTAAACTTTTTAATCTTGGGACTGAAATAACAAGTGTGTATTGTACTGGGACTCAAGAAGAGAATTATTACTAAAGGAGAATTATTACTAAAATGCCACAAAAGCCATAAAAAAAAGCCAATGAAACCAACAAACAAACAGTTAAGATATTTGTTTATGTCCAGGTATAGATCTTATTAAGTTTTTTTTACTGAAACAATATTGATGATTTATTAGTTTTTCATTTTTCCTTAAAGAAATCACATGAAAAGCCAATATAATCTTAAAGTCCAACTCTAAACAGCATCTTGAAGTATCCATAAACTCCCCTTTGCCCCTGTGTAGTCTGCAGTGTATTTTTTAAAATGACCTTGATGACTTTGTAATCCATGTGATTACAGGGGCTGCAAATGATCTGTCCTCAGAAGGGCAGAAGGGAATTGAAACATCTGTGTGACCAGCGATCAATCAGAGGCAGGTCAGTCCATAAAGACAGGAACAGCCCTCTTCATTGCAGTTATGGACCTACAACCGTCAGCTGTTCTAGAAATAAGGGCTCTGGAAAGTTTAGAGCAGTCACCCCTGCATATCTTTAGTGCCATACATAGTTCCCATACGCTGCAGGTGTATTTTAGTGCGCAAACCTGTTACTTTAACGCAAAAAAAGATAATACATACTTCATAAATGCTTTATTATAAAGAACCTACCCTTTAAAGACTCTGAGAGCACCTCATTAGGCCAGATATATTAAACCTCACCAAGACTGGAGAATATAGACTAATATAGGTGAACTTTGGTCATCATGTAAACCTGGAATGGAACTCCTAAATATATTTGCTATTTTTTGGTAAATATTTTCAATCCTGGACTAGATCCATTCCAGGTTTGCTGGCTCACCCGGGTTCACCCATGATACTCAATCTTCCCCAGTCTTGGAGAGTTTTATTAAATTAGGCCCCTGGTGTTTAGTGGTTTCTGCTACCAGCCCCTGTATAACTATTATACACAATGGTAATGTAGGGGCCAAAAGATCAAATCACAGAGTACAGTGGGGGACCAAGGATTTAAAACGTCACTTTTTAATGTGACTCCCAAGGGTAAATTTTATAAGCACCTAATGTTAGTATACTCTACACACAATAAAGCTTTTGTTGTAATGGAAAACAGATTGTTAAATGTGTTTTCAATTTGTTCTCCATTTTGCATATGTCGTATAAAAATGTATGAATCTGTGTATAGCAGGCATCTCACTTTTTTTTGCATTTTGAGTGTTTGTCCAAGAAGCAATCATCCTCTACTTACAGGCATATAAGAGAGTAGGGGAAGGATGGACAACCCCCCTACAACTTTCAAGATTTTCTATGATAATCCATGATTTGAGATTTAGAAACCTACCAGTCGCACAACGATACCGCTCATATTCCTGGCTTAAACCTTAGTGGATTGAGGACAAACCTGGCTAGCTGGGGATACATTTAGCTCAAGAGTGACCAGTTTCAGGAACTGCACCAACACACATTTGTTCATCCAGAGAAAGCGGTGAAAGAACAGCAAAATGTATCAATGTTTCCAATAAGGCAAAATGCCTGTATCTGTCCATTGTGAGATATACATTTTTTATTCATAACAGACAGCAATCAAAACTATTGGCTGAGCAAAAAATACTATAAAATCTTTAAGGCTTACTTGAAGGCCAGAAACTGAATTTAGGTAGAATTATTACCTTAGTGGTTTCCTTTAAGCAAACACCTTATACTGTACTAAATATTTGTTTATATTTCAAATTTATTTCACTGGTAATTATGTATCAAATAAAAATGTTTTTGTTTTTAAATATTAAAAACAGGCCAATAGAATCTCTGCTGTTTTTTTTCTTTTCAGTTACAAGGTGATCATCAAGTTGCTTTCCTGTTAGCCAGGTCAAGTATAACTGTGCATTGTGGGTGGGGCACCGATAAATGGTTGTGATTGACAGGAAAACAAAGATAAACTTTAGACTGAGGAACCTGTGGAGGTGTCCCCCCAGACCTGAGTAAGGGTTTGATCGCATATTTAGGTCATACCAAACTGGTAGTTTTGGTCAGGCATGGGGCACTTCCAAAGCCATCAGGACCCCAAAACACCAAAAAAGGAAAACTGTCTGGTTCTAGGGGAGCCATTCACACAATTGTGATCTTAGCTTCTAAATTTTTAAATGCTGGCCTGTAGTCCAAGTCTCTTGGGGTATCTTGGGTGAAGACTGGGGTTGGGATTTTTGCCCTCACACCTTCCAGGACAGGGGAAAGAAAACACTGTATATTAGAAAATAGGATACACCCATCACTTGGGAGGAAGTGTGGACAGGTACACTAGACAACCAAACAGGGACAAATGACAGGCAGCAGGGTGGCTCAGAGGTTAGCACTCTGGCCTTTGCAGCACTAGTTCCCAAGTTGGAATCTCAGCCGGGACACTATCTACATGGAGTTTATTCGACCTTAAACTGTATAAAAAACATATGACTATGGTAGGGACATTAGATTGTGGACCCCTTAGAGGGACAGCTAGTGACAAGACTATGGACTTTGTACAGCGCTGTGTAATATGTTGGCACCATATAAATACAATGTAATAATATTAGTTGACATGCTGTATGCTGCAGCATATATTTCTTTTGCTCCAATACATGGCCCAGGTGGTCAGGAAACCTACCCAACTCCAGGACCCCAAGCTGATTTCTCTTTTAAAATTTGTGATGGAAAAAAACCCGGAATTTCCCTGGAGCACTTTTAACACATAAAGCACCAGATCCTGGGTTCAATATACACATTGTCATTTACCTTTCCAAGTAAGGTCTGTGGCATTCACTGTGTCATGGATGAGTTTTACTTTTCAGCAAGTTATTAAACCTAAATGCAAATTCAAAACTATAATGAAGTAGTTCAGGAACAAGAGCTGTTCACTGCCTGATGTAAAACATAACAGCCAAAGTCCAAACTTTAGTCAAAGCAAGATATGGAAATTGGTTGTTTACAAACAGTCCCCTTCCAATCTGACAGAACTAGGGAACATTTGCCAACAATAATAGAAAAATATGTGCAAAGGTAAAAAGATACCTCAAAAGACAAATTGTAAGTAAAATTATTCTATGAAGGGGTAATTCCCATGTTTGTTGAAGTTACATTAACCTGAGATCTAGTAAAACAATGCTATGTAACTCACTTGTCCTTTATTAAGGACAATACCTGAAAAATATTTTAAATGTTTACATACGTTTACACTTTTTAGGGCGCTGAAACTATTATACAGAATATTCAGATTGTTGAATATTCTATTACTGTGTTATATATTCACATACCTATACATCAACTCCAAAAGATCTTAATTGTTTCATCTGTTTGCTCTCAATATTGATGTCTCTGACTGTTAATGCTTACAAATAAAAAATATTAAATTCCAATATTTACTATAACATGTAGGGCTGTATTCATACATTTTTCACCCATTATCTAGACTGTCAAATCATTCACAGCCATTCAAATCCCCATGCTTTGCTTGTTTCACAGTAAAGCTAAGACTCATTCTCCCACCTAGTGGCCAATTATCTAAAGCACGGTAGTCATAATAGTATACGCTATATCTTCCAACAATAAAAATACATAGTCTAGGTCAAATTAACAGGCGAATATTTTATAAATACACCCTATGGTGTTATATGTAAATACTAGGTATGAAATTCTCACACTTGTAAAATAAATGTTATACTTTTATAATAAATGTGCCCTTAGTTCTTGCAGGAACATTTATGCAATCCTTACTGTAGCTCACAAAGGAATATATTATATTTTGAAAAGAAACAATCTGAAGAATATGTTTACCAGCCTATTCCATAAACATAATCCTATTCTTTTTAGAATATGAGCAGTGTTCTTTTTACAATATAGCACAGAGTCTAAACCTCTTATGCATGTCTGGTCCTTTAAAGAATATAAAAAAGCAACAGTAGGTTTGTAATGTAAAAGATTGCAGCATACCAATCCTTAAAAGTCCTGTCTACACTAGTTTTCACTATCTAGGTCAAGACCATTTTCAGCAAGTACAGAAAATACTTTTAAAAATGTTGCCAATAATGCAGTGTCCTTGTCAAGACCTGTAAACTGAAGCAAAAGAACAAATAATTTTATTTCTTTATTTTATATCGTGGATATACTCAAATATTAATGTAGATCACTTTACCGTAACAACATATGAAACACAAGAAAACATTTTTTTAGTTAGAAATGCATGTTGGAATAACGAAGAAAAGTGAGAAAACAATTGAAACCAGACTATAGAAACATTTATTAGGGGTTTTATAAGCAGTTGAGAGTCAATTATAAGTATCTGGTAAAAGAGGTAGCTGAATTACATAGGTTTGGTAACTATCAGAGTAGTACAGACATGGATAAAAGAAAATAAATCACACTTACAAATTCCATTTGTAAACCAAATATTACCACAATCATTTTTTTAATCTTTGCATATTTAAGAAATGTACTCTAGAAGACTGATTTCTTAAATCTGAACAGTATAGATGGCATTACCTATAGCAACCAATAAGATTGTTATTTTGTAACCTTCACTAGAAAGAGCACTGCATATGCTAAATTTCTTGACTTTTAGAGAGCCCAAACTTGTGCCTTGATAGTTTGTAATGCTAAAGTGCTTATACATTTGCACATAGAAGAGTCATATCATTGCTATTTTTTTAGGATAAAATCAAATATGTCAGTTAAATAAGTTCTACCTAGTAGCTTCCTGAAGCTTTGGTATTGTTAGTTATATTCACTAGCCATTTAGTTTATAATAAAAAGAGGAGTCAATTTTGTCTTACTGGATCACATTTTAGCAGTGGGAAACCAACCCCTAAGGCAAGGTTAGGTTGTGGCACTTTGTGTCGCTATGAAAATCTTCTAATAGTATTTAACTAGTTTATTATCTTCTGAAAGCCCTCTCATTTAGTGTATAAAATATGGCTCAAATTTACTTAGTCCAATACATCTTAATGAGAGGTGCTGTACTATAATACCAAAGAATCTTTTAAGGAAAACTCCCATCTACAAATTTGTGCTATTTAATACTGCATCCAATATTACAGACGTAATTCATACTGCCAGTCTGAATCATGAACTGAATTATCTGAACTCATCAATATGCAGTCAGTTATGAGGGATGTATACCCTATTACTTGTGACATAATGTGATCACTCCTGCTATGTCAACTACAGTTGCAACTTTTTAGGTTTAATTATAACAACCCCGAAGAATGAAAAAGTATGTTAGGAACATTTCAGATATATGTGAACCTGTCTTGGTCTAAGCAGTTTAAATTATTAACAGTATCAAGTGTATGCACTTATCTTATTGTTCCATTTTCTCTGTGGAGAACCTTGCTAGGCCCTAACCCCTTGGAACCAAGTTGTGGCTTTTCATGGATGAATTATATTGTGCAGAGCTTACCTGTATCAGGGTTAGTGACTGACTGCTGGCCCCCAAAACTGTTCTGGGAGGAAGTCACATACTCCCACATACCCAAACGTACCAGGTATTGTCTCTGACTTTTATGGGGGCAGGAGTGGCAAGGAAGTGTCAGCAAGGTAACTGGGTTAGGGGAACCTTTCATAAAGACACTGTCATTTTGTCCTGAACAGACAAGGTGACGGTGGTTTTTCAACCACAAATTGCAGAGAGGCTAGGCTCTTTGTGCCCCGAAAGCATGAGCTCCACAGGGATATAATGGACAGTTTGAGGGCTAACACATGTGCTTAATGGCACAACTGCCAACATTTCAGCATTACATTACCAAAGAAACATTTAGGTCTAGCTTAGATTCATTATAAGGTGTCAATTATAAAGTACATAAAAAGTAAGTACTTAAAAATTAAACAAGCTGTCTGTTATGGCCAACATTCATTTTCTTTTCTCTAGCTTTATTATATCAGCACCATAAGACATATAAGGAGTGTTACCCATGGGGCTCATATATGATTTCTTGTGCAAAGGAATGGAAAGGTCCTCACGGGTCACAAATCCAGTCAGCTATTACCTTCTATACAGTTTAGAAAAAAAAAAGTCAACACTGATTACTGTGTTTTTCCTTCCAAGCTTTTTTTTAAACTATATAAAGGAAGTTTAAAATGTTCCAAAAACATGTAGGTCTAAGTATCCAACAAATAGCAAGCACATGTATCAATTATTGGAAAAAATTAAGAGAGAACATCAGATCTGTAAACAGATTATACAGAAAGATAACCCAAACCAAAACAATCAGCACTTTGTTATAATTATTTTAACTTTTTATTACCAGCTCAGTTTTAAGAAATCTACACAGAGCTTGACTGGGAACAAAATAGGATCATCACAGCGGTATAAAACATTAGTTTGTTATTATAATAAATATAAATTCAATTTGAGAACAGCATTAGGATGAGTATTTTGTCAAACAAGTCATGTTGAACTGTAACAATGAAGATCAATGATTTTGGTCTCTTCGTTGGAGATGGAATCTAATTTTTGGATAAGAACCTGATTCTTCGAGAATCTCTGGAACACTGCCTGATATGGCACAAACCACAGTGCAGAAAAAGGTATAAGCAAACATAATAAACAAAATATTTAATAGAACACTGCATGAAGCAAGAGCTCTACTACTTAGAGCTCACATTTAAAGAAGCACAAGTTTATTACAGTACAGGTTCAAGTCCAGAAATTACTTATGGATGCAGTATACACATGCAAAAACAATGATGTCCTTTATTGGATTGGTAAACTAATACATCGTAGTAATGGGTGCAGATTTCTGTTTTGGTTTTCTAAGATTCATAAGGTGCACATATTTCCCAAAAGACTTTCCGATTACAAATAATGACGGCATTGCTGTGAAAGTGATCAAATGAACATTATGGAAAGTAAAGTGGTTTTCTATACCTGCTCTGTGAGTTTAAAGCGACTCAAACCTCAAAAAAGTTCTAAATGTTCTAGTTCAGAAGAATGCAAGACCTGCATAAAGAATTCTCATTATCCTTTGTATGGTTTGTGTGCAAACTAATATGAAGTGGATTCAATCATATATACACTCTGCAATAAATTTTAGGAATTGTGCCACTAATTGTTTAGAAGCCAGTTGTGTATAATGGTGGACCACCAAGGTGCATAGGAAATTTAGGGATACAATATTGTAAGGATTCCTGCTCAAAGATAGGTAGCTTGGCTCGAGGATGGGGTAAAGTGATTGTAAGTAGTAATAACTTTTCCTGTACAGAGATTCTATGTATTGCCTGTTTTTTCTATGCTGTCTTGTTGTTGTTGATGTCTTATTGAGTTCCTCAATAAAACTTTAAACTAAAAAAGTAACAAAGTTATATGCTACAAACTCTAAAAACAGCTTTATCCTTAAATAGAAACTCCACAAGAAAATTGTTGATCTTGTTAAAAATCCCCAGAAAGTTGCTGTTCTGTATTACCTAAACTAGATGCAAAAAGAAAACTAGTAAAAAGAAAAAAATATATAGGAGGTTTGAATCTCCTTAGGATGATACAAAGCAAGGTTAGACACATTGGATTCTTGAATGAAAATTCACAAGACAACACCTTTCTGCTTTAAGGAGAACCACACACGAATAAAAAAAATTATCGATGAACTTGCATAATGTTCTGTTACGTGCAAGTGCATTACTGATGGGAAAGGTTTACTGTGCAATGGAGCTGCACTGTATGTAATGACAATTCTGCTGACTGGAACCCAGCAAAGAAGCAAAGTGGTTGTCTAAAACAGGCTTGGCTTTTTGCTATGTAACATTCTTCTGAAGGAACAGACAAAGACAGATGGCTGTTACTGTAAAATGTTATAATTTCCCTGGAGTTCTCCTTTAATGGTATCATGACAGGTTTATATAAGTCTTACGGTCTAAAATCAGCTCTAGGTAAAGGAAGAGACATGTGACATATAAAAACACAAAGCAGGACACAGTGTGAAATGTTGAAAATCTGTGCTAATTATTTGTTACCTGATTATACCATTGCCTTGCCTAAAAGATTCAGTGCATTAGCAAATAGAACTACTGAAAATCACTTATTCAGTGCCATCACTGGCAAATATCTCAAAATCTAACTAAAGCTTTGCAGGATTTCTGCTACTTTTAGTGCCTAGCAGCTTAAAAATTAAGCAATATCTACAAAAGTTTCAGAAAACAGTCACTACACTACTCTAAGGGAAAGCCACTTAGGTTTAGTAACTCAATCATTCACATAAAAATAAGGATTTTTTTTCCTTTTAAAAAGGTACCATAGTCATACAGAAATATCAAGGAGAAATCTTGAAATGTTATTTGGAGGCACTCAGACAAAAATAGATATATAAGGGAACTCTGGAAAGAAATACACTTGTACCATTGTTAAGGTGCAGGGGGAATAAATTGTAAACGAATAGATTTTTGGATTGTAGCTAATTAGGATTCAGGAAGTGGCAAACTTCAAACAGCGATGCGGTGGTCCAAAACGTAGTGCTAAAAGTGCTAAATATTACAAAGGGATGTGTAGAGTTTAAAATCGCTAATTGGGATTTGGCGCACAATTATGGCTTTTCCACAACCAATGCCGTTTGTAAAAGAAAAGAGGGGTCCAAGTCTCCACACTATCAGCAGGAAAAATACTGGCTGCACAAACACATATTTACACATGTATAACCAGTGACAACACTTTTCAATGGCTAAATATAGGTATTTGTTAAGTGAGAGACCTAGGTAAATACATCTCCATTTTATTACTTATGCCAACTTGCCTGTCCTTTCACTATAATATTGAATTCATATTTCCAAACATCTGGAAAAAGCTCTAACACAGATGACCAATTGAACATAATAAGTAACTACAAACATTCTAGCTACTATCAGTTCCAAAAACATTCCAAGCAGATAGTTTTCAGAATCTAACAAAATCATATTTAGGGAGAGCACACAGGTTTGCTGCCTCTTCTAGTCATCCAGTGAGAACAATTAAACTCCAAACATTTACCTATATTTGTCTATAAAGACCTTACAGTGACACAGTATCCTTTGGATGTCATTTACCAAAGTGTGATATGTGTGTAGCTGCATCTTTCCCAAACATTCAATATTGTGAAGCAGGAACTCTTAAATTCCCCTGCAGGTCATTGACTCTTTGCTACAATTTACTGACAGAGTAATAGAACTCTGAAATGGAATCTGCTCAAGAAAAGGTAAGCATGGGGCATCAGAGCAGTTACCAGTATTGCCTCTGGTTTCCCTGCAGATATTGCCTCCATTACAAACTTGCAACGGCTTGTCCTTTACTGTGTCTTGGTGTGGAAGTAGCCATCTTGGTAGCAGCAGGGTTTTTTTTTTTTACTTCTCTTCCATCACAGCCTCCAGAACAGAGAGTGGCACAGTAGTGACATCACCAAATCTTACTTCAAACTCATAAGACTAGCAGCCAGAGGCAGCAGTACCCAGGGACCATAAACAGCAGATATACAGCTATGAACCCCCTTTAGGCATCCTCAAATATCAGGAAGTATTCTACTATTTTCAGGAGGAATTCTTGACAAAAGGAAAATCTGTTTTTTTCTGGTACTGCTTACACACACTTAACATCTCTAAATGTCCCCTATAACATAGTAATTTTTACTTCCATTTCAACATCTTAGTAAATCAGGTCTTTTGTGTCCATGGACTTTTGATGCCAACAAGAAAAATTTGAATATTGTTTTTTTCATTGGGCACAAAAGATATAAATTAAGAGCCTACGTAAGAATTAAACACCATTTTAAAAGTTAAGTAATATTCAATTCGTGCCACAGCAAGTGGTATGATCAAAAGCTCAGGGGTAATTTTGCTGACCTTGTAATTTTAAAAATAATTATATAGTAATCTAATAAAGACAGAATTGCTTATTGCTCCACCAAATAAAACTCTATGTAAAAGTCATAAGGTCATAGTAAAAACTAACAGTGCAATATTTCATTAAATCTAGCAAACTCTATAAAAGATTGTACTGTACCACATAAAGTGGGAAAGGCCAATTGTAAAAAAAACTAAAACAAAAATAACTTCATAAATACTTTATAATTTTTCTACTACATATGTATGCTAATGTATCACTGTTGTATGCTGCATGACAAAAGGAACCCAGAAGGTGCTTTTACTGTACATTGAAAGGTGGTGACTGCGTTTGTCAGTAGGGTATTTGCATTTTTCAGATTCAAGCTATTGGTTTTTCACTGGATCAGGGACAATCCTCTTTTGCTTTTTAATATAAAATCCTTGTGATAAGTGTAATATATAAATTCAGACTCGATCTGGACAAAAGGTGATCATTTAAGTGGAATATTATGGGCTTTTTTTTGTCTTTGAGCATCAACAATGAGGTGCTCAAAATTAGAAGCCAGATACTACTAGATTTAGCAGTCAGCTGAAAGAAACCTGCACATGCCACCACCAAATAGAGGTCATGTTGAAACCTAACCACAAGTATGTGGTATATATACACACACACACATACAAACGTGAAATATATATACATCAATGAAAAATCTTGGTCTGGGAGTATCGGCACCTATTATCGCACATGTGGCTGGGATTACTATGGAGCAGCAATTTACACACATCCATATCCCTGTTGGTGCCAAAAATTGTAGTAAGACTTGAGAATTATAACCGCAATTTGGAAGGTTGTCTTAAGGCTATTTGACTGTGCAAAAAATTTTCCAATGTTAAGATGATTATTTGACATGAATTTAGCCTAAGAAACGGCAGCCAATGAGGAAAAAAATTGGTAAGAGACTCAAAAAAATAACAAAACAAGCTTAACCCTAACTCCAACAACGGTGCATAGTTAATACTTTACTTTCCTGGCCACTGGCTATCCCTGATCCGTAAGCATCAGTCAACTAACAAAACTGGAATAAAATAACTGTGGAAAGGAGAGAGCAGCTAAAATGTATGCCACAATGCTAAATATCATTAAATATCCACCATTTGTATGGTAACATTAATCACACCTATGTAAAACAATAACCATCAATAATTATATAACTATATGTAAAATATCCCAGGATTCTGAGATTCAGTTCATGAGGAGGAAACGTATATGTACACCCAGTGACATAAAATATCTGTCTGGGAATTTTACACATATGTAGGTAGGATATACAATGCAATCTTACATTGGAACGCTTTGTGTTTAGTTTGGGTTGTAAAACAATGATAGGAAAGTTATGAATAAGAAGTTGTTGCCACATAGAAAGAACCAATTAATATCTATTAAGGCTTGTGACTGAGCTTGTAGAACATGCATATCTGGTATTTTAGTGGCAGTTGGGTTTTTAACATTTCTCCTTGAGCTGAGGTGGCATAGAAAGAACCTGTGTTTATGGCACATGGCATGCTGCTTAGAATAAGAAGCAGGACCTGTATTCTACAGAAAAGTTACTGGAAGTGCAGAAGACAAGGGGTCGCAGACCAGACACACGACAACCCTAACAATGGTACACCTGAGCCTACGGTTTAACTCTTCCTGGAACATCTTTTAAACTCAATCTTAATATAAATGTAAGCATAAACTATTATATAAACCATTTTTGGAACGTAAATCCTCATTTACAAAAATGACCAAGAATAGCTATTAACTAGTGCAGTGCATCAGTATTTTTTTCTTTTTTTTTTTTTTGTTGATAACTATAATATGAAACTAGTATCACGCTTTGCTTCTTGCAACAGCTCCTACATGGAGACACAATACAAAAGGCCTCCTTCGCTCATCTTCTCAATGTTAGCTTTAGTAGAAAGCTGACGTGAGTATCAAACCATTGGTTTCCATTAGTAGACCAAGAAAAAGTCAAGCTTTCAGGGCTTAGCCCCAGCGGACAGCTTCTGGCTTCAAGTGAAATCAGGGTCCCATACTTTTTTTCTGCCCATGGTATGGATCATTTATGCCTTGCAAGTAAGGCTCAAGGCATAAATTTAAATATGAAGGAAAGTCTTGTTATAAAGTGATGCTTTATTGGTCAGCACAGGAGATAAGCACAGCTGACTGCGGCATTTCCTTCTTCTGGCCATCTCTTGAATGGGTGGACTTAGGACTCCTACATAAAAAAACAGAAGAACATCTCACCTTAGAAAAATAGCCCTGTTAAGATTTGTAAAAATCAGAAAGCTAATTATGTTTAGATTTGTTTTTTTTTGGCCAGCTCAGGGTATAACATACAAGATATGAATAATGATCTGCAGTTTTAATAAAAAAACAATAATTTTTAAAAATAGAATATAATGTTTTATAGTAAAGGTAGGTACATTTATATACAAATGGCATGTTGTGGTAAAATGTAAGTAAAATAAAGCGACAGCATCATAACAGCTTCATTTGTTTATACTGTCAGTATTGTAATATAACATACAATATACATTTAAATATTTAGGGCAGCGCAAGCACCACAGAATGTTACCCTGGGAATGAGAAAAGTACAGTAGTGCACAATGATTTGGGACGCCCCTTTCTTGTTTGAAAGCATGACAATTCTGAATGCCCTTTCTGTAAGTGCTCATTTGTATACTGCATGTTGTATTACAAAACTGGTGATTTTAACAAAGCTAGCTATTATAGTAAAATACGCAGTGGTCACAACATCATATGTTAACCATTATGCTTTTTATGTATGGATGCACCTTCACACTACACATACTGTTGAAGTATTCCTGTTGTTTTGGTGTGCATTTTTCTATACAAATCCTCATACAATAAATTACATTCTGGAATTCACATGTGTTGCATAAAAAAGTCACAACTCTATCCCATATTTCTCCATTTTTAAAATTACAAATTAATTTAGGGGTGTGAATACTGGGGCTATGTCATACTTGTGATCCTGTCACTGATAGAAAATCACTAGCATTAGAACTGCTATAGGAGTAAAAGTACTCTGAACCTGATAACAGAAATGGGATGCTGGTTGTTCGACAGTATCATCGACAGTATGAAAATGTGAGTACTTCTACCCTGTATAGCAATCCTGTTGCTGGTGTGTTTTTGCCAGTGACAGGACTGAACATATGCCATCTGTCATCAAGTCATCATTTTATGCTCATCCAGTAAACCTGTGTTTCATTTTAACCCCCAGCTTCAGCAAATAAATATGTCTGCAAATCTTTCAGTTGCCTTCTCATGGCAACCTACCAGGAAAACAGAAAAATAAATTAGTATCATGGGATGTGTCTAACCTGTGCACGTTTTCCATGGCTGCTACCTCAGCCAGAGCAGCTAGACTAAAGAAAGCAGACACAGCTGGCATGTCTTGGGTAATACTGCAGTTCTGTGCAATGCCAGCTTCTCCAGTGATTGTCAGTTCTGCTCTGCATGTTCCCTCCATGCTGCAGCTATTTGTGGGAATTTTTCCATCTATGAATAGGAAACAACAAAAGCACATTTGTAAGGAATATTAGCGCATACATACATACATACATACATATCATCATCATATCAACTTCATTTGATCAGGAATATATGACCAGACAATGACCAAATCATTTAATATGATCTGATAAACCAACAAGCATTTTAACCAAATCAGTCCTAGAACTTTTCACTTTGTCCTCTCTTTTTTTTTGTTTCTTTTGGTTGTGTTGATTTTGCACCCTATAAGGATTTTGTTTATCTTAAAAAAAACAGTACTTTTCTCTGCAAATAAATATTTTAGTTGAAAAATCTGGAGTCTAAGTTACTTTCCACCTCTCATGCATCCTGGAGTCCCAGCACGCAACATTTTGTCGACATATTAGATATGCTGGGCTTGTAAAGCCAGAACACTATACAGCGCATGCACTACAGACAATGGGCCCAATTTATTAAGGCTCCCCAAGGCTGGAGAAAATGCACTTTCATCAGTTAACCTGGGTGATCCAGCAAACATGGAATGGATTTCTTAAAAGTCATTTGCTAATTGTTAGCAAATGTATTCAATCCTAGACCAGATCCATTCACTGATGAAAGCGTATCCTCTCCAGCCTTGGAGAGCTTTATTATATCATGCCCAATGTATGAAAATGCACCTAAAGACAATATTTACTAATTTTCATTAGTTTCATTGAGTAGTGCAGACAATGATCTTCAGAAAGTTAGTCTCTCCTTTTATCCTCCTAAAGGCTAAAATAGCTGACATAAAAAATTTCCATGGTAATTGCTCCACTCAAAGTAAGGTTGACTAGGTTCAAGCTACTTGTGGTCACTGAAGCTAGCTACAAGAAGCTCATTAGATAATGACTGGAGGTACCCATTTTAAATATTTATACTTTGTTGAATTCAGTTTTATTAAAGTAGATTTATGCTCTGAATCTTTATAAAATGTTCTCACCTTGAGTTTTAACAGAGGAAGGAGACTGACAATCCATAGATCTAATAAGATGTGTTATTTTAGTTTTCCTTGCTTTTCTTTTTTGACTTCCAACCAGAGGTTCGTGATTTGCAGTAGCTTCTGGAATGTGAGGAACTGAACTGGAACTGCTCCTTGGATTATTATCACTGTTGTTTTTATCTTCTACTATGGCTACAAGGCAAAGTATAGTAAATTATAGATTCCACAGAAATAAAAAAAAAAACACTGAATTGCATTCACTTGCATTTAAACTCAATTATTATGTCCTGACACTCACAGCTGTACAACTCCAAAAAAATAAGCTGCCCTGACTCTCATTTTAGCACCACCTGATTATCCCCTTATATTAATATTAATATTTTAAAACAGTATTTATATAGCGCCAATATGTTATGCATCCCTGTACATTAAAAAAGGGGTTGCAAATGACCAATATAGACAGTGACACAGGAAGAAGAGAGTGGTCTAGGAATCTAATGAGAATGCAAAACTAATCCGACTCTAATCTTGCATCCACAAACACACACACTTACAAAAAAAAACTTCAGTCTATTATAATTTTATGGAATGTTGAAAGGACCAAATTTTGTAACTGAGACTATTATGATACCAGTAGATGTAAATATCACTAAATATTAAATATGTAGATTGTACGATAGTATTGAAGTTCAGAAAAAAACTGCATATTGGATGCTGAAATACCTTTATCCAATGTGCTTTGCTTCTCCTTTTTATGCTTGTATTTGCTTACAATTTTGTGGAATAGTTTCTTTTGAGACTGTATAGCACCTGTAAAAAGCAGATGGAGGAAAACTCCAGTTATTTTTTAAACCAGCTAAAAGAAAGAAAATATATCTGATTATAGTCAGGATGCTGCCTAATTGTTGTACCTTACCCTGATCGGCACAACAAAGTCTTGCAAGTGAACAATACCTATATACTAAATATATTATATTATAAAAGAATAACACTAAAGTTTATAATATAAATATGTATATATATATATATATAAATATATATTTTATATTTTTTAAATATATATATATATTTTTGCTGTTTTACGTGATGAACCCTGCCCCTACCACCTTACTTATAGCCTCTGTATTGCTGGACTTCATTAATCATTTTGTTGGAAAGACTGTTTCAATAATCTTATTTCAAGACCATAATTGCTGTATGTAGATGTGCTCCTTGCAAATATTCAATCATGTGCAGGTGGGTCCCTAATTATACCACAGTGAATTTATATTTTCACTGGATACAGAATAGTACCATTTATATTAGTAACCTATTTTGCTTGGAAATTCACTGTTTAAACACTGTTTGGAGTTTATTTATAAAGCAGTGGATTTGACATTCTCTGAAACATTCATTGATGGAGAATCACCATTGAACACACACATACCTGGAAGATTGTCTACCACTTACTATATATACACAACAAACTGGCAAACTGCAGTGTGAAAAGTCAGAAAGACTGACAAAGCTACTCATGGCAATTATTTCAGAAGTTCCTCAATGTCATTTAATTGATTATTTTAAACCAGTACCTTTTACCGTACATCTTAGTTTCAAAGTCTTAGAAACAAAACATTATTGCTATTTTGTTCACAAAATTAAGGCTGCTGTAGACGAAGTGTCCCCATATCGATGTTACTCTGATTGGTATTGCATTGGAGATGTACATAACACTGCAATTTAACATTGAACTTGGGACTTGGGGATTCTACATATGGTTAATTTTATATTTTCAGGGAGCTCCTTCCATACATAAAGCAAATAAAAATATCTTACTGCACAGTAGGTTGTACATGAATTCTAACACACATTTTACACTTTACAGTATGGGTATGTACTAAATTTAAATTAAGGTCAAGAAGACATTTGCTTTGTGGCAAATCCTCACTTCTGTTTGTTTTCATAAGTATAACATTAAATTGTAATAAGCACAATAAAGAACATTGCACTTATTACCTTTCTGTTGTTCAGTTTGTCCACTATTGGTTTTCTTCTTTTTCCTCTGAAAAGCATTTTTGCGGTCAAATGTTACAGGATTGTACTGAGGAAGGCTATTAAACTTTTTCTCAAACTCCTCCTCCAGCTTTGCCAAACTGTAAATAAAGCAAAATATAACAATTTTTGCAAAAGCAAATAGTACAAGAACAAAGTTTTTGTAATATCTAGTAGCAATTTTCTGTTATTTAACACAGTAAAGCATTTTTCTTATGAATATATTAATGCAGCTTTGACACCAATTTCAAATTACTGTACAGTTGAATAAAAACAGATTTTTTTTAACCTAAAAAAGAAAGAAAAACGGGTTTCGGGTTGTACTCATTTATAGCGTGTAACAAACTTAGTACATTTTAAAGGGGAACTGTGCTAGGAATAAAAAAATACCATTTACCTTAATTTCCGCAGCCCCCGATTCCTCCATACCTGGCCTCAAACCAGTCCCTCGCCGTCCTGGAATGCTTCTCTATTCAGGTGAGAAGGAAGCGTTGGGCACCATCATCTTATTCTTTTGGCTACATCACCGGATTTTGTTTAAAGAAAAGCCGAAAGTCTTGTTTAATTTGTTGCCTATAACTACTGATCTGGGATAGTTCCTAATATCACATTTGATAAAGTGTGGTAGGTTGTTTTCTCTGTATGGCATACCAACCAAATAGGAATAACATCCTAACTAGTAACACAACATGGTTACAGAAACTCATGTAAAATGCATACCCAGCAGGCCCTTCTTCCTTTGGTTTTACTTTCTTCAGTTTCTTATTACCACTGTTTCCACTTTGGCTATATGACCAGTTGTCATCATTCCAGCAGCCCTCATGGTCAGATGAGCCACCTTTTCCAGGGTTTCTTTTACCTAGAAATTTAGGGAAGAGATATTAGATGAATCAAAACCTCAGAATTAAATGTTAGCAAGCTAACAAAAAAAAAAAAAAAGTATAGCGTCACAAACCACCAGCCTTGCTGCATATTTAAATTGTTTTTGTCAATAAAACATTAAGAACCCAATAGGACCCTGTTTCCAGACCAATTATTTCAACAACATTCCTTCTACAGGAGTATATTGTAACACAGTGACAAAAAGGTCACCGACTTTACTAGGCTTGGGCACTAGTGCTGGATAGACGCTATGTGGAATTTAGATATCTCAGATACCACATCTGAGATAAAACCAGCATTGTTGTGTCTACAGGGAACCTGTAGGTTTCTCTGCAGTTTTTTTTAGAATTTCTGTTCTGGAGTTGTTTTTACTAGGAATCTGCAAGAGCAAGATGAGATGAATTCCTAGTTCCAAGCCTCACACCTTCCTAAGGCCTAGAAGGCCATATATAGCACACCTCGTGCCTAAGCAGGAGTTGGTTGTAGGTTCAACTGGCTGCGGGTCAGTCTGACTGTTGCTGCAAATAAAACAAAATTGTTTCTTATAGGCAGGAGGCTGAATATGTTGTTTATGGACTTTTTCCTGTTGCTGAAACTAACCCCTGTAACGGAAGATTGCTTTTTTGTTTTAATCAAAAATCACGGGCAGGAGCCCAAAAGCAAACTTGCTGTGTGGAGCTGCCTCACTGTCATCCTGCCATTTGTTGCTAACAACTTACGAAATGTAAATTGAATGTAGTTTATTCTGAATAGAATATTTTTTCACAGCAATGACTAAGAGAGTTGTGCTAGTGACCTTACTCTTCCTAAAATGGTCAAAATGTCTATTAAAAATACATTGGAAGTAATAAGAAAAAATGAAAATGAAATAATGAAGAGAAAATAATTCAAATAGGCTTTTAAAACACTTATTTCTTGTGCCTTTTTGTTGATACAATAGGCCTGATTTAATAAGGCTCTCCAAGACTGGAGAGGATACACTTTCATCAGTGAAGCTGGGTGATCCTGCAAACCTGTAATGGATTTGGTCCAGGATTCACAAACATTTGCTAGCAAATAGCTTTGACAAAAATCCATCCCAGGTTTGCTTGATCACCTAGCTTCACTGATGAAAGTGTATCCTCTCCAGCCTTGGAGAGCTTTAATAAATCAAGCCCAATCTCTTCAAAGAAGAATTTGCTACTATTACTAGACATCACACAATTCTTCCTAATTCAGCCACATGCCAGTGAGGACAAAATAGGAAGCAGTCTGGCCTCCAAGCTGTCAGATCGAATGCCAGAAATATTGTGTAATGAATTATTAAGCATGTATGAATATATAACCAATAATTTACTACAAAACATACTCCAATCTAAGGGGTTACTAGTTACGAACAAGAATGCAGGATAAGAGTTGTGTGGTTTTAGGCTTCACTTGCAGTGAGTTTGCTGTAGGTAAATTACTTACTAGGTAGTAAAGCCAGGACTAGAATAATAAATCCACTGATTTGTGCACTTAAAACTGCATCTCTATTTTCTTTTTAAAGCCCAATAAACCTAAAAGCCCTTCCTTGTTCTAAAGCACCTAGAGTTTTAAAAACCGATAGCTGGAATAGTTTTACTTAGTCACTTCTGGAAATAAAAAATAAAAAAATAAAAAAAAAAGACCCACTGCTTACCTCTGTCAACATTGGCCCGTAAAGTCGCCAGCATTCCCTCTGATACAAGTGTTTTGTAGAGAGCCCCTTTACAGGCCCTCTCAGACTTCCTTGACCCACAGGCCTCGGCTTTTTTACTAATATCACAGTCTTCAGTTTTGAGCATTTCTGGCATGCAAAACATAGGTATGTCCTCTGCAGGAGATAGTGGTTCTTCCTTTATCTCTTCAGGTACTTCAGTAGGCGATTCAATGGCAGACATTGTATTTATGGGCTCTGGTTTTATCAAGTCTTTGGTAGTCTCTAAAGCTTTATCATTTACCTTCTTCTCTTTTGATTTAACTTTTTTCTTGGTTGGCTTTAATTCAGATACATTATGGTTTGGACTAGCAGCTGAACATACTTTTTTGCATGGTGAAACTGAAGGGTTTTCAACACTCCAGTCTCCTTTTGCTACTGCCTCTATTGTGTACATGACACTTTCAATATCTGACTCTGAGGACTGCCTCCTTTTACAGCTCTTCTTTGGAGAGCCTTTTTCGAGAGAATCACAGTCCATTTTGCTTTTCTTCTTTTTCTTTTTCATTTTTTCCCGTTTTAGAAGTCCAACATAGTACGCTTCCGAATGCTCTGGGGAAGGTGAGTCATGTTTGTTAGTTTTAACATTGCTAAAACCTTCCTCTTGACACACATTAGTGCATTCCTTCAGGCTGCTGCAAATCATGCCTTCATCTGTCTCCGCTGCTTTCAATTTCTCTTGAGTAATGTTTTCTGAAATTTCTATTTTCACTGCTTCTGATGCAACACACATCTAAAAAAGAAATTGACAATATTAGAAGAAATACAAATAGCTGATATTAAAAAAATACTTATATTTGTAAATACATACATAATAATATTTCAGAGATATCTGTACAACTATGCTAGCTGTTACCCCTTTACAAGTCAGTCCCAGGGTATCAAAATGCTCCTGAAATCTTCTGTTCCTAGATGTGCATAATGCATTTGATTTTTGGTATGCACTGGAACAAATATTAGTTAGCATGAACACACAGGGTATGTTAAGGTGGATTAAAAGTAACCAAAAACCCTTTAGCCAAACCAGTGTGAGGAAGAGTTAACCCATCTTCAAATAGAGACACATTTTAAGAAATCTGTATAATGCTTCACACTAGGTTAGTGACAAATGTTTTGGTTCAATTTAGTATACCTCACTATATCCTGTGTGATCATGCTAACACTTTTTGCTCCCCAAAACCTACAGTGTCCAAACTTTGCACTGATATTTACACACCCCAATAGCTGTAGGTAACTTGGAATAAATGACTTTAAAAAATATTGGACTTTATTTTTGCTAGTTTGTGTGCAGTTGGTAAATCTGAATATAATGTTGCTGTATAGTTCAGTGTGTGTCCCTTATTCAAATAGTCCAGGGGATTGTATATCAGATGCATGCTTATTGAATGATAACCGTACAAAAAAAAATATATATGCAATATAAACCGTAAATACTATTGCCTAGTGTTCCAAAATAATTAGGTTTTCTTGAAAGATTTTATCAGAGTATCCCTGCTGTATTCCCTAAGTATTAAGGAGGTGCTGATAATGTTATGGTTGTTACCTCTGCAAGCTGAAACAATGCTGATGTCCCACACTGCTTTGCTGATGCAGATGAATCGGAATGTGATGAGCTTGAGGAAATCTACACTCAAAACCAACAGACCCATCAGTCATACAATGAAGAAAAAAAAAGTACTGAGATACGTTAATATATGGCTAACACAATGCAAGGATGATATGGAATTGAAACTTTACTAAGATTATACAGTATTGAAGATGGTTTAACGATAAAAAAACAACAACAAAAAAAGAAACAAAAAACAACAACAATGATCCATAACTGAAACAGAAAAATAGGTATACATGATAATCCAGGACCTCTGTAAAACTGTAATAAAAAGTGCATTAAGGCTTAGTCTACATTGATGTTTTCCCCAGCGTTTAACCTGAGGCTTTTAAAGCCCATGTTCGAAATCCCAATGCATTCCACAAGGCTAATCTACACCAGGACGTTTCCTTGAGGCAAGTTCATGAGCTTTATCTTAAACATTGTTGCTTGCAACTTTTAAAAAAATATAACACTAAGTTAATGCAGGAAAAAGCCCCAAAAAGCGGGTAAATGCTTTTATTGACTTCAATAGGACATTTCCAGTGTCTTTAAGCACTTAAAATGCAAACGAGTTAAAAATGCAGTAAAAAACGTGGCATAGGGGTTTTCCAGCATTTTAAAGGCAAGCTTTAAAACGCTAATAAATGTGCATAAAAATGCATGGAAAAGCAATAGGAACGTTTACATGGGTTTTTAAAACCACCCGTGTGGACCCAGCCTAAGTAAGATTGGACAGATGGTTACTTGGGTCGAGTCAGGCAACACGCAACATAAGTACCACTTAGTCCACTGCAAAGGTGTTGCTAGACATTTGAAAATCAGGAATTACTTGGTAGGATTTGGTGAAATAACTTGAAAGATGAAAGGTAACTTGGAATTAAACAATTGATGGCAGGAAAATGGGTAGATAGTAATTGTTTTGCTCATCATGGAACAGTTAGTTTATTGTTTAATTTTACAAAAAAATTCAGCTAATTTTTATTTTGGAGAGTTTGGAAAAGGATTGGAAATGAGAAAATCTTAATAGGGACACAGACAACAAATGAATACCTCACAGGGCTTTTATTAATTCCCTACTGTATTTAAAATAGCAAGAACTATGCTTTTTCTTTCATTCTCAATTTGATGTTACCTCTGCTAAATGGGAGAGGGATGACTTTTCACAACATTTCAAAGGATCTTGACTATTATCTTGAAATGTTTTTGATGAGATCTATAGCAAAAGGAAACAAAAATTACTATACAGACATAATTTCATTCTCACAAACTTGCACATATACAAAAATACAGTTTACATTTTTTTTATTGTTTTTATTTTACAATACAATGTTGCTTTTTAATCCATTTCTACATATCTTATACTTTACAGCTCAATAGCACATGTAAAAAAAAGCCAATACACACTCAAATGTTTTACCAGCCTAAATATTTGCTATTGTGTTTAGAGAATAATGCTCAGAACTACCAACTGCAGACTTCACTGGTATTTATTTATAAAGTTTATAGCACCAACATTTCCCACAGCTTTTTTCAGACTCTATAGTCATGTCCCTATACACTTCAGGTAAGGCAGACTGGTCTACCTAATGATGATTTCCCTTTACTTTCCCTACTGTAAGCAGATTCATACATAGACATACAGCATTGTGTAAAGCAGCAGAGTCATCAGCCATGTATGTCCTTTAAGTTGCCTATTACTCTGCCCTTAGAACTTGGAATGCTATTTTTCTGAACGTAAATGACCTCTGTTTATGCATTTTGTAAGTGTATACTTAGGCTAAACTTACTAAAATCTAAAGAATGCTTAAATGGTACCTCCACCCATAACCAGTTTAGTTTTAGCTAGAGCAAGAATATTAGACCATATGATAATTTCCTGTCACTTTGGGACTACTGATGAGATAGTAACACTTAGTTCTTGAGTTCCCCCAAGATGAAGGTAAGTTTTAAAATTATAGACCATTCATTTTATTTTTTTGCAAGCCAGGTTTCTTAAAGCTAGGAATTACTTGTTTACCTTAAAATTACATGAGTAAAATTGTTCTTGTTTAGCTGTGCCTTCCCAGGTTAGCACATACCAAGACCGTCAACCACAGTTTACATTTCTTTTTGGTAATCACGATATTTTGCTATTTGCTCAATGATTTGCATATTACTATTCTACTACAACCCAATACCTAGGTTTTCTATACCTTGAAAAAAATAGCCTATCCAATAGCAGTATCCTAAATTTTACAGATGTGTGTTTATGGTACACTATATATAACACACTGTACATATAATCTGGTTGTCTGTTTCATACCTCAGCAAACTGGAACAGTGCAGACTTCTCGCATTGCTTCGGTGATGAGACCTCTAGATTTGGTGTACTGGAGGAAATCTGAATACAATTTACATTATCAGAATACAGGCTTAAAAACAGCATTCAAATAGTAACAGAAAAAAATATATTTTAGTCTTAGTTTATTATGGCAAAGAAACAAAAAGTAATAGGAGCTCCAAAAACACACTTTGAAGCACATGAAAAGAGCAGAACCTTTGCCTTCCTGTCCTGCTAAACCCAGTTCCTGTTCTTGTCCGGATGTTGGGGATTAATATCAATAGTCGATCCACCAATAAGGGCAGTTAAAAAAGGTTCTTAACCCCCTCCTAATATTGGTAAAAAAATATTTTGTCTTTTTTTGGCTTTACAAGAAGTGCCCTAGATACCATCAGGCGTGACAAGAAAATACTTTTCAGTGGTATACACTAAAGTGTCACAGCTTGGAGCTGGCTACACGTCTGGGAGTCAACCTGCAGATCAGTGGCTGCAACTGATGCAGAGCCAAAATCAGAATGAAGTATTTGCAATAAATACAATAATACATATGTAATTACATTTGGAGAAGCAAAGCAAGTTTAATTCAAAAAGGGCTGGAAAAAAAGTTAAATAAAATCATATTTTTTCTTTTGCTTTTTTTCCCTCTATCAATGGGAAATCACTATACTGAAAAAGTCTGTCATGTCGATTTTTCCATCTCTATGCTTTAAATGTATCACATTCTTTTGACTTTGGCCATGGCACTGATAAAAACAACAGTAACAGATAAAGCAAATAAATAATAAAAATAATTAAAAATAAAAAAATCAAGTACAATTGAGTAGCATGTACAATTTCCTTTTTAAAGGGTAAATGTTACAGCCTGTGGCCATTCCCATGCTCAAAACACTGTGATACAGAGGATGGGGGTGGGGGGTTATTTTTTAACTCCCCTCTCTGCTAGCAGAAAAGGCACTCTGATTTAAATTAATCAAAGACTCTCAACAAGCATGTAACTAATGATAGGTTTAAATATGGGTCTTTCTATAGGAAATAGAAGGATACTTTTAAAAAAAAAGATTTCATCCAATATATTTATAACATTACATAGAAAGCATAGGTTTATAAACCTGAAAACTTCCTATATGTAGAAAGAATATTTCTGGAGCAGACATATACCATACCTAAGTTTTTAGAGCTAACTGTTAGAAATTTCCTGAAGTCCAACCAGGTAAATGTGTAGCACCCATAACACTAACATGTTTGACAAAGCTCAAGAAATTCCTTACCTCTGCAAATTCAAATAGTGCAGATGTCTTGCTTGTCGGTAATGAATCTGACTCCGTTATTTGTGCAATGGTTGATGATACCTGTGCACATAGAGAAAGTTCAACTGTGGTTCTGGACCTTGTTTAAAACATTTAAGACCTTGGTAATGATTGATTAGCTGTTTATTAGTTTACAATAATGTGTAACCAGGTGCTGCAAAAGTATATACAGTGTTATTACAGTAAATTACACAATTGCAAAAGAAAAAAAGGAAAAAGAAGATTGGAAAGGGCAGAAGCTGTCACAACAAAATAAGAATAAATAGATTCAAACTAGGCTTGTTGTGTTGGCTCAAATATGTGAAAATGTGCATGATACATTGGTAATTTGCATGATACATGGAGCAGCTAAACATACGGAGGGTCTTTAAATTCTACTGTAGACTAGGCAGGAGCCAGACAATCCACATGCACAAAGATCCATAGAAAAGGTCTTAGCGCTTTTTAAATTTAAGTTTCCAATTTTATGGGATTATGTATGAGTAGAGAAGACATTATGAATGAATGCAATTACACCGATTAGCTGTTAACTGCTTACTTGTGGGAAACATATTTTGTTCCAAATGTAAAATGGATTACCAGATGAATTGAAATGAGATGAATGAAACCTCTTCAGGGTTTTTTATTCAACCTATTTACTTGGTATTATGTAAACATAAATAAATCCAAAATCCAGGAGGATTTTTTATGTCAAATTTTTTCCTCAGAAAAGCAAACGAACAAGCAATGCCGATCACAACATTTTGTGGTATGGATTACATCATGCTGATTTCTCTTTGCAATTGGAAAATGTCCAGTGGCATCATCAGCTAAAACCTGGCATAAACCAATGGAAGCCCAATACAACCATCTACAATCCAGAACAGACTGATCAGAAATGGAACTCATGGTACTCGTGTGGCTAAAAAGTCAAGATATGGAAACAAGACTAAGCAACTCTATAAATAGAAAGACACAAGAAGACACAAACGGTGCTTTGGACTGTTGAGTATAAATTTGAAATGAATGATTGCAACAGAGGGCTATCACTTTGCCAAAGGCCCGGAGAGCAGGACAAGGATGAGTGTCTGCAGACAACAGTGAAGCATAGTGAAGTTGGAGATTTGGTCAGACCAAAGGCCTTCTCAAAGCTGAAAAGTACAGGCAAATACCTATTCATCAGAGAGATGTACGATCAGAACTAAATTCAATCTTTACCAGGGAAATTATCCCAAACACATGGGCCAAGTCATAAAAAAAAACTATTTTCAGAAAAAGGAAAAGGATTCCTAAAAGAGATTATTCTCACAAAGAACTAATCTCAATGTAATTAAGTCATTCTAGGATTACACGAACAGACAAAAGCATCTATGACACCCTGTTTTCAAATCAAAGGGTGGGCACACCAAATACTAACGTGACACAAATTGTTGATTGATAAATTAAAAAATAAAGATTTTGGACACACATACACACCTCTGTCTCTGTACTTTTTACTTGTGCAGTCATAGCTTGATCCTTCTGTGCAGTCAAGGCGTGCTCCCCGGCTAGGAGCAACATGCTAAGTCCTCCCATCTGTGTTGGATCTGGCAAAAAAAAACAAAAAACAAAATTATAATTCATAAGGGAGCAACAATACTATTAGTACAATCTAGTTGCCATTTCTTTCAACTGCTTTCAGTTAAACGTGTCAGGTGGTTGACTCTGAGTGTATGTAAGAAAAAAAATCACTGTTAGCATTTATAAACACTATAACTAAGCTAGAAGGCAGCTTCCTAATATTAGGGTAATTATATGAATTGAAAGAGTATCGCTACCAGGCTCATGGGTAAATGGTGTGAGTATGTGCAAATTTATAGTATAAAAAGTCAGCTTTTTAAGCAAGCCATATACAAACAGAGGCAGAAAATAATAAAGCACAAGTACATTTCCCTAATGGAAAGCAGAATCACAGGATAGAAAACATACAGGGAAAATAATGCTGATAGATTTGACCTTCCAAAGAACAACTAAGTGTCTGTTTATCCTTTTATCTTGTGTTCACTTAGTACATTATTGTCAGGGATCTACTGAATGTGGATGTAGTCTGCACTGCAAGCCCTGTCACTAGGCATTAAAAGAAGAAAACCTTTGCTTCTGCTGAAGGCCATTGAAGCAATCTAATGTTACTCGACACACACTGAATCTCACTGTTATGAGCACATTTTACATTATGGGCTGTGCCCAAAGGAAAGAAATGAATGTGCACTTTGTAATTGCTTCCTTTTTTTTTCTGTTATACATAAACATAAACTGATCTAATATAAAAAAGGATCACATTATACCATCCCAGAAAACAGCTTATATATATTTTTTTAAGTGTATGTTCAGCCAAAAGTTTCCTTTTAGTTTCGGGTAGAATAGGGGAGATAGAACCCCTGGCAAGTTTTACTACTATTCAGGGCATCATTACAGAGATTCTTTTTTTCATTTACTGACACCTCCAGGTATGGTCATGGACTAAATCTTAAAACAGCAACACAGACTGAAATAAAATTGGGCAAAACTAAAAACTTTACATCCCAGAGTAGCATGTTATTACTTTTTATTGTCCCATACCTTACAGGCTTGCTTATACTTCATGCAGAGTGATGTCATCAAGAAAAGAAAATAGGAATCTTCACTAGCACATCTTGGTATAGTGATAATCAAGTATTACAACACATTTCTACCTTGATAAAAAGATCCTGAGTGGTCCCAAAATGTCAGTTTGCGCTGCATTTCTTAACGAAATTTTAAATGACCCAATGACATTATTGCCGGGTCTTTGACATCATCTAAGCAACCCCAGCAGTTTGTGCCTGGTGACAAGGGTCGATAGTTTTCTGTACATAGCTTCCTGAACACATCACCTTTTCGCAGGGCTAATGAAAATAGTGGGCTGACTCTTGCAAATATCAGGATGTCTCAATGAATGGGTTTAAACTTGGAGGACCAGCAAGTCCGTGGCAAGCTGTATCTACATACAGAGAGACAGCACCAGCATGTCCTAGGTAACATCCACATGTGAGGCTGAGGCTCAATACCAGAAAGAAGGTATTTTGTAGACAGCACCAGCATGTCCTAGGTAACATCCACATGTGAGGCTGAGGCTCAATACCAGAAAGAAGGTATTTTGTTAAGTCTGGGAAGAAAAGGGCTAGATCAGGGGTTAGCAAACTTTTTTGGCTACTAGGCCATTTTAGGAGGTCAAGAAGGCACACTAGGCCAGACTCTCTCCGGAGTCCCAAGGTAATAGCTCCGCCCCCCACCAAGAACGACACTGAAGGGAAATCTCTCTCGTCCGCAATGCATACGGAGGAGAGGGAATGTCCCCTTACTCCAGCAGCGTTAAGGCTGGCCCCGGTAAAAAGGGAAGGGAGGCATAACAAGAAGGCTCAGGAGCTGCCGAGCCCTGCTGGCTGGGATTAGGCTGGATCGCCAGGGGGGCGTTAGGCTGGAACAGACTACTGGCTAGGCCGTATCTGGCCTAAAGGCCGGAGATTGCCTACCCCTGAGTTTTATGATGCTGAATGTCCTTCAGCCAGAAAAAAAAAAGAAAGTCTTGTTCAATGTAACTTGATGCAGGTTCTGAAAGGAGGTCACAGACTTTAGTGGGTTGTGGGTCGGTAGGGAGGAGTGTACAATGTCATCCTGTAGAAGAGATCAAGAAACTCTGTAGCCACCAAGATAATTTCTACATTAAAACCATTATTATGCTGAACATTTTAAAATGACTCATATCTAGTAAAATAATAGGTCAAGAATAACAAAGCCCTGACCATGTGTTAATTTTCCTTTTGAGTGATCCTGAAGTGGTTAATAATAATAATAATAATCTAGTTATTTTTCTGCTACTAGATATGTATTAAAAAAAACACCAACTCACCTGCTATGCCAAAGTTTAGCTGCGGCATGTCCTCTTCTTTGGACACTTTCTTGACACTTGAAATTTCTTTTATTGAGTCTGGAGAAAAAGACCAAAGCTTCTTCCTTGTTGTCACAGTAGGAGATTGGGCTTTTACAGGTTTATTTGTTGTAGGGCACCATTTATAACCTGGGTGTGCTTTCATAAATGCATCCTTGTACTAAAAGAAACAAAAGAAGAATCTATAAATGTGTGGTCATGTGTGGTCAAAAAAGGTCAATATCTGATGTTATCCATACTGCTAACCATCACGTTTGTACCTAAAGCTACGTGCACACGTCCAATTGTTGTCACCTGTCAATCAACTCAGGGCCGATATCAGACGAGAATCTGAGGTGTGTACAGCGCCTGTCGTCCATCGTCCGAACGACCGTCCTGACCGATCCACGGACGGTGGACGACGAACGAACCTAATGCAAGGGAAGGGGGAGGGCGCAGCAGGGTGCCGCTCCTTCGTTCTCCACCTCCCCTCTACAAAGAACAGAATGGTGCGATATGTACAGCACTTGTTCGTGCATCGTGCAATCCTTAGTCGTTTCAACAACAATAATTGCACGTGTGTATGCAGCTTAAGAGATATACCGGTATATAAGAGACATTTAAACTGTAAATATTCAACGATCCTCTGTATCATAACATGTTCACACAGTGCCCATTGAGGGCGTTCCAGTAACAAACAAACCATGGAAGCAATTGTGTAAATGTGCTACTATTCATTCAATACTGACTGTAAACACTATTATATACCATTATTGCACCAAATGTACAATGTGATATATCTATTTCCTAGTGACCGGATAGAACAAATTTCTACAAAAACAATATTGTGCTTTTCAATAGTCAATGAATATTATAAATATTGAAAAGTAAAGTAAAACTCATGCATCATAATCATACATAATCATACATAATCATATGTATGTCCAAACAAGTTCTGCATTGGACTGCCATCCAGTATATATTAAAGTACAAAGGAAAATACAAACATTCATTAAAGAGTCTATGTTTGTATCATTTCACTTCCTATCATAACCATGATGACTTGCAAGCATCAACAGCTTGCCATTGTTCAGACATGGTCTCTGTCGCCAGACTACTATTCATATACAGGGACGTACACTAAATCCTATAGGTAAAGTGGGGCAATGTAAATATGACACCGGCTGTAATGCTCCTATATCATTTCTATTAGAAGGTATGCGGCTCCTAGTACCGGATGGCTGAACTAAACATCATGGACAATAACTTCCTGTAAGATAAAATTCTCCCTTTTCAATCTGTGTACCCCATAGTGCAAGGTGCTGGTGTCTCAGCTTTTCTAAGAAATGAATGTCCACACTGCAGATACCAATCTCACATACAGATTCACCCATCTCTGCCTTTTCATCCACACAGCACGCACACAGCAAGAAGAAAGACACATTTCCTCCATACCTCCATACCCTAACATATTTACTTTCCTTTGTCTCGTATATGGTCCATATGCAGGCAAGTTACGTACACTAGGTAAACACTGAGCCATGAACATACAGAAATTGCAGTGATGACAATCCTGGCCTTTACTACGCTTTACTTTCAAGTTTCTGTTTCAGCTTCAATAGAAAAAAATTATGCCTCCGCCTGGAAAATGCAAATAGCTTGTCAAAGGGCCATCTAGTGGCTGGAGTTGGTAACACACAGGCTGCTTATTTATAATATTGATCAATATGGTTCCATGTGCCATTAGGCAATTCATGTGACCCCGCTGTACGGAGATCAACAGCACAGCTTACTATGGAGAAAGTTAGAAGTAGTATATCTAACTCATTACATGTCATAGGCCCAACAGGGCAATAGTGTACACAACAAATGACAAGCAGCTTACATCAGAATGGTGCACACAGTCAGTTAAATTTATACATATATATACCGGTATATATATATATATATATATATATATATATATAAATATAAAAGTAAAAAAGCAAACAAATCTTGAAATAAGGCTCTTGCAATGCAGGATATCTATTAAACAGTTAACCTACAATGAACTATTCACTATAGTTGTAACTCCAATGGAGCTCCCAGTCTAATACTGCATGCTTTCCACTATGCTGGATAATGCACTACTGGTGTTTTAGAATATCAGGATACAAACATGCATGAGCCAAATAAATGTATTGGTAAATGTGTTATAAACAAAACAATTCCTATTAACAAGCAAAACAACTTACTGCCTTGATGATGCTATCTAGGAAACATTTCTAATGTGCTGAGGCACAAAGCTCAAATATTCTACTTTAATCCAAATTTTATATCATCTAAACACTGTCTGATTAGGAAAACTGCTCACAAGTACTACAAAGTACTAGTACTATATGAGCCAGATTGGGAATACCTGGCTCGAACATCTTATCTACCCCTGGAAAATAAAAGCAAGTGCTGTGGCATAATGCACAGACAAAAGAAAAGCCCTGCTCACATCAAATGTGCCCCCCGTATACATTCAATGTGTACATTTCAATTTTATGTGTGTTAGAAGCAATAGCAAAGTCTTGTATACTGTATGTAAATTACATACATGATTTCTTGTTGCACACAGTTGTCAAACATTCCTTGGTGCCCATGTATGAAAAATTCACAGAACATTGAGGTTTTATTTACAGAAGTATGGGCGCTGGTTACTCCAAACCAAGTTACAATGAACACAGACAATACTGTCAGTCTGTACTGAAGCTGCAGACCTGCTCCTTAACCCCTCCTGGGTTTAGAGAGAATGGTAGTCAGTGTATGATTACTTACTGCCAATAAAAAACATGTTATTCTTAGTTTTAGTTTATCACCAACATAGCACCACTCACCCCTGTTTGCAAATATTAACAAACAGTAAATAACTGCTGCATCAAAAGGGCCAGCATCTGCACCATGTCTGGAACAAAAGAGTTCACATGTGCCAAGTTCCCTAATGTAATTTCCACTAAAGATAATAAACCTGCTAGATAAAAAAATGTGCTAAAAGAAAAATGTATTGTTGTCTATAGCAATTGAAAAGTCGATTCAATTTCTTTGTGAATCTGGAGTTTACTGGGGCAGGCCGACTGGTTGTTCTGGCCCAGAAACAGTGATATATGGCATGGCAATTAGCTGGACTAAAGTTAAAAATGAATTATTTGTTTTTTGAAAGTAATTTGTTTTCATGGAACACTTTCATAAAAAGGAGCTCCAAACTGAGCACACACCTAAAACTAGTCCCACAGACTAAACACTTAGATGAATCCCATTCTTTTCATATTCTTATTTATTTAAAGAAGGTGGATTAACACTGACAATGATTTTAGCAATTTACAGCAGCAACGTAGCAAACTCAAGAACCACTCCAACATAAGGAAGCAAGAACACAAATTGTCCGCTTTCCTGAACAAATGCTAAAAGTTCACAGTTTGGTACAGTATTGTCTAAACTTAGAGATAGGGAAACAGAAGTGTGCAGTGAGTAGAATCTATATATCATGTTGTTTCTCATGAATGTGCATCCCAGATCAGGCTAACAGGATTTAATTCCTTTCTTTCTTCATTCCTTTAACAACTTTGTAAACTTGTAAAATAGATTTATCCTATTGTATCTATACCCTTTGTTAGATTTAGGTAAGTTGTTGATTATACAGCTTATGGTGAAGTACCTTTAACATGCCACTTGTTGTAACAAAAAAATTCTGAAACTTTGCATGTAGAATGGATGTGGTACCATAAAGATCCTTTATGTTTATAATGTATGTGGTTCATCACAAATTTTTCATTTCTATAAAACTTATTAAAGCCTACCTAAACTCAGAAATTACACTTTACATAAAAGTGTAGACATTTTTTTTTGTTATAGACACTTTTCAGTTTCGTTCCTCTTTAAGGAGAGATAACTGAGCATTTACAGTATGTCACTCAACCCAATTGTACAGTAACATACTATATATTAGCCATTTTGAACCAGAGTTCTGTGAACCCCCGGGGTTTCTCTAGAAGCTGCTAGGGAGATTCCTCAAAATGTGGCTGAATGACCTTCCGTTTTATGCTTGAATAATAAAATAAAATAAAATTAAATTACCGGTATTAAAATAATTATTTTAGTGTTTTTTTAGGAGTAAAAGGGTTGAGAAAGGCTGCTGGATAGTGTGAGATTTCAAAACAAGGAATATAAAATATTTAAAACATAGAAAAAGCTTATTAAGAAATATTTGCAGAATTATTTACCCATGGTGAATGCTGAGCTAAGCTAACAGGAAAAACAGAAGAGTACAGTATGTTTAGAAGTAAAATGTATGAATTTGACTCTTATATGAAGAAAGAAAGCATCGGAAAATAATTTTAAATACCACAGGAAAAAGTTTTCAATTTGCTAATTGTAAAAGTAGAGACATTTACTTTATGTTAACTTGGACACTGTGTCATATACAAGGTGTGGGTCTGACAACCAGAAAATTCTATATTAAGTTTAAGTATTATTTATATGCCATTAACATGGGCAAATTTTTGGAAGGGGGAATTCGGACAGAAAAGGGTAGGAGGTAGTAATGGTGTAAATTATTTAGCATACCTGAAAAAAATTTGCAAATGTAGATGCATCTGCAACACATGAGTATATGTAAATGACAATTCTATAGTACATGCTAATGACACAAACACCAAATTTAGAAGAATAATTGTAGTTTACGAATGCTAAATTGTTTTGCCCTTGCACAATATCATAGTTTGTTGCAGTTTTTGCCAGAAAACACATTTAAGTGTTTGGTAAATAATTTCACAACAAATTTTCATCTATTATAATTTTTTTAGCATTTCATCTTTTTTACTAAAACAGGACTTGTATGTGTTTCTGTACAATAAAATTAATTTTAGAGAATTGTTTACTGAAAAGGTTTGATAAGAAAACAATGAAAAAATAATACCACCTTTGTGTTCTTCAGGTTCTGGCAGTGTAAGTGTTAATAGGTAAAGTGGAAGGACTTACACCAGCTATTGTGAGGTTCATGACCATCTATGCATATAAATTTCCCCCCAAGTCTACTTCTCATTCTATCAGTAAGCCTAACAAAGGATAAAATGAATATTGCTATGTACACAGGTGCAATGGTTCTTGTCCTATAATCAGCTCAGGGCTGATATCAGACAAGAATTTGGCGTGTGTACAGTGCTGGTCGTCCATCCTCCTAGCGACCGTCCTGGTGGATCCACCGATGATAGATGACGAACAAAATAGACGTGAACGGGAGAGAGCACAGCAGGGTGCTGCTCTGTCGTTTTCCCCCCCTCGTTCATGCAGTTTGCAGTCGTTTAACGTTGGAAAGGATTGTGAAAGATCCTTTCCAACGACAATTATTGCACGTGTGTATGTAGCCTTTGACAGAGGAGCTTAGATAGGCAGCTTTTTTGAAAAAACTTTCTTTTCATAAGAGGATATCGGAGTATAGCATATGTATAGTTTTTGAAGCACAGTATGAGAGTCCGATTAAATACATACTGAATGGAATGTTTATATAGCCCTTCTGATTACAGAGTACTACTACATTCAGATTTTAACTTGTTTGGTTAGCTTTAGACATCTCTGATCTGAGAATCTATCTTTTATCTATAACAGCAGGATCTATAAAGGCGTTCAGATACAAGCCAGCCAAGCTCTTGATGGAGGCATCCTAACTTATCATTTCCTGACACTGAATATTTATCTGTAACTCCTTCCACCAAGGAATGTGCCCAGAAAGAATAAAAAAGTATATTACCAAAAGGAAGCGTTATACTAAAAGCCCATCTAAACTGTTTGGATAGTATTTAGAGACACTGCAATACTATTTAGACCTCAAATGGAAAAATATTTTTAAATATCACAGTTGTAGGTTAGAACTGATAGCAATACAAATAATAAAAACCTGTGCTGTCTTCCCCCTCCCTCTATCTCTGACTTTTTTTTCAGGGCTGTGGTGTTGGGGCCATTTTGGGGTATCTGGAGTCAGAGTTGGCAAACAATGGTACCGGCTCGGATTACAATTAAATGTAAATTCTTCTGAAAACATTCGTAAAATGTCCTGTTTTACAAATACCAGTCACTGCTGTATTAATTAAGCCCACTGCTCATGTGAGCTATTCTGCATCTTAACATTTATACATCTTTGTAAATTGGATAATATAAATTGGAAATATTATTTTGACAGGATTATGACATTTTTGCTTAGTGTTCATATAATTTCATCACTTAATTTTGATTATACAGTAAGAATACATTCTACATAGTGTAACAGCTGGCCAAATAAATCACAGGGTTTCATCCAGGATGACAGGTACATTTGTACCAGATACAGGTTATACGCAGAGGATTTTTCTGTTTAGTCAGTTTTCCTTTAGACCTGAAGGTGGGGTTGAAGTACCAGGTCTAATGACAATAAGCTACTTGGCCAGGTGGGGGAGCTAAAGAGGCCTGGGTATGATCAGGTGTAACTGTCTCAGCTGAAATGCATCCTGGAAATTAGGCTGGGGATCTAAACTCCCAGCATGCTTATTCCTGGGGCTCTGTCTTAGCTGGTGAGCTGGGAGGAGGTCCAAGGTGAACTGTGAGTAAAGACACAGACTTTATTGCAAAAGCTGTATGGTTAGGGCTTTAGAGTCCTTCACAGCACTAGGTTGGGCTGGATTGTTAGTAAAGGGAACTAACACTGAATTAGAGGCCAAGTGGCCAGGCTATATTTTTGCTGTTTGTTATATTGTGTGTCTGTTTTTGTGTGGAAGTAGTATTAGTGAATAAAACCATTAATGCAATTTTAACCTGCTGGCCCTGTTTCCTGTTTGAAACACCCTCCCCCCCCATTGCTTTGGGTGACAATAGTTATGTGTCCCCTGTACACTGAGAGTGTTGTTTATCAAGCCATGTCTGCTTCACACACCTGTCTGTATTATGGGTGAAGATGGTGGGTCGCATTAGTTTTCGCCTTCCAAAAAGTATTGACTAAGCCAAGCCGGTATGGTAATTTAAGGTAACAAAAAAAGTCAGCTTTATAGTAGGGAAGGGGTTTTTTGGGGTTTTTACTTAGAACACAGGTGTACAGGAAGCACTGGTATTTTACACTCCCTACACCAAATGTAATGCAGTAGTGTTTCCAAAGTCTGCATATACAATACAGGAAAAGCCTATACTTAAATCCCTTTAAACTTCTTCCAATATTACAATATTTTCACTGGTACATATGCTAGGCTACCCCAAAAACATGGGCAGCTGGTAGGATGTTAGGACACTGTTGGGAGGTAGCTTGTGGGCAGAACTCATGTCTGATAAAAGAATAAATATAAACTGCATGTCGCCTATGTTTACTTCTAAAATGATGATACACACAGTGGCTGTAGAAAGTAATTGGAATCCCCCAAATACTTGCAAGCTGAGTCAGGCTGAATAGGGACCGATTTCAGGTGTCTCCAGAGATGTTCAATAGGGTTCATGTCAGTGCTCTGGCTGTGCCACTCTGTCATTTGCACAGTTGTCCTTAAGCTCCTCCTGTGTTGTCTTCTCTGTGTGCTTTGGATCATTATCATGTTGAAAGGTGAACCTTCTGTCCAGTCTGAGGCCCTGAGCACTGTGGAACAGGTATCTCTGTACTTTGCTCTATTTAGTTTTCCCTCAACCCTGGCCAGTCTTAAGCTACGTACACACGGCAGATTTTTATCGCCCGATAATCGGCATCGGCCAATTATCGGGCGAAAATCTTCCGTGTGTACAGTCGGTGTCGTCCATCGTCCGGACGACCGACCTGCCGGATCCACGGACGATGGACGACAGCCGATCCTAATGCAAGGGAAGGGGGAGAGCGTGCAGCAGGGTGCTGCTCCGTTGCTCTCCCCCTCCCCTCTCCATTGACCAGAACGGTGCTGTATGTACAGCATCGTTCATGCATCTTGCAGCCCCTTGTCGTTGGAAAGGATCGTGAAAGATCCTTTCCAACGACAAAAATTGCAAGTGTGTACGCAGCTTTAGTCCCTGCTGCTGACCTATGGCCTGATGTGTGTTCAGATGTCCTGTCTGCACTCTCCATATATCCACATATATTGTGTGTATGTTTCTGAGTAAAATGTAGGGCTCTGTTTTGTGTGTATAGTATATATGTTTGTGCATGTTTTTCTGTATAGGACAAATTGTCTAAGTTTAGTGCGGGGCTATAGCTTATTTGTGTGTATAGTGCCGTGTTGTATGTATGTTTGCAATAGTGCAGGACTATGTGTATATTTGTATTTAAATCAAAGAATATACTAGTTAGTATAACATATTTTATATTTTAGTGAAAGCGGCACCCTCATTCACAATAGCAAAAATTCTGTCAACAAAGACGATAAAGTCTGCGGTTTATGAGCATTTTACATTATTAAGTCATGGTAAACATTACGTGTGCCAATGTATTCTTGAAGATGATGGTGAAAAACAATGTGATGCAAAAACTAGCAGTTTCAGTGGGTCTAACAAAAATGCTACAAGAGCATCAAATTTGAAAAGACACTTGCAGTGTTTTCATCCTAAAGTGTTAGAAGTTGTGAATGTGAAAGATATCAATGAAAATATTTCATCTATTTCTGGGATAAAAAATGTCCAGAAATTTACTGGAGACCAAACACAACTAAGAAGATTCTTTATATCTGAAAGTTACCATACCAATGACACCAGAAAAATTAAAAAATCACATTTTTGAAATGGTAGTAAAGAATAGTGTACCACTATCCTTCTTTTCACAGCCAGCCTTTTTAGGCCTAAATGGAGAAATGGCTAAAAAACATGGTGTTTCTCTGGAACGAGAAGTATAAGGAAACTTATAATTGAAGAGGCCAAATATAAAAAGCAAGGACTATGAAAAGGTCTGAAGAGACATTTTGTCTTCAAAAAAATGGATGCATGCACACGTCACAGAGTCAATTAATTTGCTTGGGAGTAAAGAACACCCAGGCACATCACACCAGCGAATATCTTCAAAAGTTTAGTGGAGGATGTTCTAGAAGATTTGAAATTAAAAAGGAACAGGTTCTATGTATTGTGACAGATAATGCTTCTAATAAGTTGAGCACAATTGAGAAAATGAATAAAGTAGATGAAGAAAGTGACAGACAGATATTAAAGGAAGACAGTCAAACAACACGCTGGGGAAACACTTATTTGATGGTAAAGCGTTTGCTTGAACTAAAAGGCTTTCTGACAATGAAAATGTTTTTTTAACTGAAAGCCAGTGGACACAAGTAAAAGCACTGGAAAATGGCTACTTTCTAACCCCTACTATTTACTATCCCCAAGAGTTTGCAATCTGAAAATTTACCACCTGGTAAATTCTTCTTGAAAAGGAAGAGCTTAATATACTGTCTGAACAAAAGCAGAGCATTAATAGCTGATGGCATTGTAGCTTCAATGAAGAAAAGAGAGAATCTCTTACTGGATAATCAAACCTTGTTAGCTGCTATTTATGTGGATCCAATGAGCTGAATTTTGTTGAGCGATGACCTGACTGATACTGCACAAAAGGCCTTCTATGATGTAGCAGTTCGCATGAAGGGATTACTACCTGAAACACAACCACTGGTAACTCAGGATCATCCTCTTCAAAAAGAAGAATTCGAGTTTGATTCCTACTTGGACAAAATGGAACTTTCAACAGTAAAGTGACCTTGCATATGCCTGAGATAAACGACCAGAAAATGTCCAAATAAAGAGATTCCAGCAGGAGTTTTTTAAAGAATTAAAAGAAGTAGAAAAGTATGATTGCTCATCGAAACTGATTGTGGAAAAAGCTGATCCTTGTTCATCCCGAGATTATTAGTGATGCGGCTAGAACCGTAACAGCAATGCCACCCACCCAAGTCAGTGTTGAAAGACTAATTTTAGCTCTAAAAATAGTCAGATTTAGAAGCTTCTATAAAAGAGGATCTGGCAGAAGCAATTCTGTTTCTTAGAACAACACTACATTGAGTTAGTTTTGGTTTGCATTTAACACCTATTCTACTCTACAACTATATTCTAAGTTTATTATATAAACTGTTTTAGGTTTTCCAGCTTTTGTTTTAAAACTACCAAAGAATGTGGTTCATATTTTTAAACTGATAAAGTTCCTGTTCCTGATTTTTATGCATGCTATGCTACTACTTTATAGCCACTTGATAAAAACAATAAAAATGTTTTTTTCATTTTTTTGTCTTTTGTTTAAACCGGCCAATACAGTAGAGCGTCCTACCCGGTCGTTCTGTGGTTAAATGGTGTGTGTGTGTTGCCTTCCTTCAATTAACGTGGAAAATACATTAGCATATTACAGTGTTTTTGTCAAAAAATTCTTTTGCATACTAACTTCACACTCTTGCAACCAAACTTCACAAAAAAATTGGACCCCGTAATTATTTATAAATCAATAAATTTATTATAAAACTAAATATAACACAATATTTTTTACCACGAAAGTTTTTCTCAAGAAACATTAAATAAAAATATGTAATAATTATTTAAATGGTTTATTAATCATTAATGCTTTCTCCTCATAGGTATTTAGGCAAAAAGCTAAACATTTTTGTATAATAATTTGAGCAATCCTGCTCACCTATTATAAAATACACTATTGATGCTTTCTAATACAGCACCTGAAATAATTAGCCTATTTCTTCCTACTACTACTTTACAGTTGGAGAACATGTTCTCAACAGGATTAGGAAATGGAGAGTATGGTGGTAAAAATAAGAGTTGGTGTCCCTTACTTTCAACCAAGCTCTTTATCTGGCTAGTTTTATGAAAGGGGACATTATCCATAATAAGGATGGCATGCTGAACACTCTTTTCACTAAAAACTTTCAAAAAACCTAACAAAATAAAATTGAGGACTGTTTTTCGAATAAATGCTTGTGCTTGTGACTTAAAGTGGAGAGTCCCACACCACAAATTGAACAATTTCTGAGACGCACTGCGGCCACAACATGCACCACCCTTTGCCCAATGGGAGATCTTCCCCTTTTGGTTCTCAATGAGATGTTAAAACCTACTTCATCAAGAAAGTAGATGTTTTTTCTATCTTCCTTTTTGTTACCATAGCTAAGCCTTACTTGAAGAGAGTGGGAATCATTGAGCCTTGCAGGAATTAAAGAAGTTCTTTTAATGACCATTGGAATTTTTCAATGCATGCAATGTGGTAACATGAGGTAAAACATGTTTTAAGGAGTTATACCATAATTTATGGCAATGCACATACCACAGAGCGGTACAATGAAATTGAAGGCATTGCTACAGTAGTGAGCAGGAATCAGGATATAAATATGAGGAAAAGTTGACGTGTACCATACTGCACACAGTATGGTACACGTCATTGAAAAAGATGATGTTATATTTTGGCTGCACAATCAAGTGTAAAAAAGCACCAAATTAGAAAAGAACAGAGAATGTTTCTTTAAATAATGTTAACCTACAGAAGAGAACGTAAAGCTGTCTTCACTTAAAACATTCAATCAAGTGAAAAGCAAAATCCTTAACAATGAACTTGTACACTGCAAATGTAACATTTTCTACAACTACAAAAAAATCAAACCCTTGCATAAGAAATTAGTTTGGAGTATATACATTCACATTGGTTTGCATATAATAAACACAATGCATAATGCTAAAGACTGAAGAAATGGGGTCTACTTAAAAATGAGCAGCATGGGCTTACCACAAAACTAGTGGAGTATAGTAAAATTAATAAGAGTAGTAGCCAGAAGAAACGTACGGTCAACTGAATGGCCCCTCAAGCATTATGGAATATAAAATGTGGGCTGCAATATGGGCGACTGAGCAGAATATAACAGAGTAGGGATATCAGCAGCATTCCTTTATAAAGGAACCTCAAATTGAAGATTACTTGGGACCTGATTTAATCAAGCTATTATCCAAGACTAGAGAAGACAATATTACAGAAGACTCTGGGTGATCCTGTAGTGGATTTCTTAAAATCAATAGATAATCTGTCAACATTACAGCATCACATGACTATTCGGAGTTAAATTTAAATTTTAATATATATGTATATAAAGGATGTACACTCTGTCCTTTAGCTTCGCTGCTTCACTCCCTGCACTTGCTGGCAATTTCAGGAACCTAAAATTGACAGCTGGGAGTTACCATGTTAATGCAGCAGATATTTAAATTGCCAAAAACAAACATCTTCTAACAGCATGGTTACTTTTGTATTTAAGGATAAACCTCATCTATATATGATGAAATTGGACAAAACCCTTCTTCATCCCTGTCATCATTATTTTCTTGCTCATTTTTTGTGTTTTACATTTATATGTTGAACAGTGACCAAAGCAAAAAGTGCATATTTGTTTTCCTAAATAATACAAATAAAATAATTTATGCAAGACATCAAAATAAACCCTTGTTTGTCCTGAGGAAATTATAGATGTATTACTTTCTTTTCCTAAAATACAACTGAACATCTGATGACTAGGGTAAAGCAGCTCAATAATTCTAATTTCTGTCACCTTAGCTCCTGGGCTGCATACTTTTTTGAGTGAAGAGTAGCGGATTATCTTCAGAATGTCTTTAAAATGTCTACAAAAATCTCCACTTTCATCAGAATATTTTACTATTTGTATCTACTTCAGTAACACCACAGACAATACTGGTGCATAGTCCTATGCTCTCCATCTGCCTTTTATTGGGGTTGTAGAATTAAATTCCTCTGTATGTAGCATTTTTCATTGCTTAATTTAGGCAATAAAATATAAAATTTACTGATAGCCGCCATTATTTATCTCCTGTTTTCAAAGCACACAACAAAACTCTTGACTCTGACAAAGACCTCTTTGTAGCTTTTTCTTGTAGGGACCAAAGGGCTCTCTTATAAAAGGGTGAAGTCTGTTTCCTAGAAAGGTGTCATTATGTATTTACAAATAACACCATTATTCTGTTCACCCCATTTATGAAAGAGGCAATCAAATGAAAACAAACAAACAACATTCTGATCACTTATATTGATGCAGCAGTGGTAAGCAACTACAACAGAGATAAAGCCCCAATGCGAGTAAATAGAATTTTGGATTGCCAGTTCAGTTAATAACAGTATGAGGATGAAAGTGGTTATCAGCAGCCACATGAATTTCTACACCTTTTCTATGATGAGCTCTTCCATTACACATGAGAAGTTTGTTTAATTAAACTATGATGATCTTCTGCATAAACAGTAGCAAGTAGAAAACGTAAGCAATTTTTTTTTTTCATATTGAACAATCTTGAATTGCTTTATTTTGCTTGTTACGATCCTGAACCTCATTTAAAAGAGATTTACTTCAATCAATCCACTACCAGTGTTATATAAATCCTCTGCAATTCCTGTTTTGAACCACACTGGTTATTAAAAGGCATTTTTGATTATCTTTTCACAAAAATTAAATGCAAAATGAGTGAAGCTGGACATAGCAATGTACAATTATATGGTTTCTGACTAGTTGGCACAGGACAGCATGTCACCAGCTATGAAGTCATGGACACATTCCTTCAACACAATCAGGACAAGGCTCCAGTAAGATTCCTCTATTATATCACTCACAAGTACTTCGGTAGACAAAAGTCATTTTGTTAAAGGAATTAATAGGCAATTATATTAACAATATTTCCCTACAACATAAACCACTAAACAATCCAGGGTTTCGTGGGAACATTTTAAGGAATGTTCAGGTATAGTAAGTAATCTCTGTGATACAGATAGGCCTTCGTCAAACTAGCCACCTTTTAAATTGGTGCTGCAGTCATGCAAAAAAAAAAGAAGCTAAATATCAAAGAAACAACTTTAATTTGCATGTATCTGATGCCATAGATATTCTAAACTCCATGCAACCAGAAGCCATTATTTGTATGACTGAACTTTTCCTCATATTTATATCCCGATTCCTGCACATAGGCACCTAACTACCCTGGTGACTTGCATGACAAAAGGTTATATTTACAAATTATATTTCCATGTCACCCAGAAAGTTTTCCCCTACTTCTCTCACTTCATGGCAATGCTGCTTGGTTTGACATGGTTTTCTGGCCAACCAGACATTTCTCACAACAGTAAATTACATTCATAAGATGTAATAATGCATTGCATATTCTGCTATATCACTGATATTGAGAACGAGAAACTGGATTTAGATCAATACCAGAATTCCTTCTAATCATTAATGACTTCTTTCTATTTGGAAAGTTTGGGTACTTATTTTTTCTTCTGTTGCATTTTTCAATTGGAATAAAACCAGGACTCATGCAGACATCTGACTAAAACAGTGATCAGCAGAGACATATAAGAAAACCTGTGGTTTAACTTTTATGTGGACTGACCCTTCACAGCAGACAGCATCAATTTTGCAATTCTAGTTTTGGAAAGTATGCAATATATAATCACATTTGGTAAAACAAATAATGATTTGGTTGTTACACTGTCATGTGACAGAGTTACTCCAAAGAAAGGGTTCTAAACCACTGCCAGCAATCAAAAAGATTCCTATTTTTAGAGGCCTCATGTGTGAGAATCATTGAAGCTGGAAAATCCTAGTTGCCTGGCTGCCTTGCTTATTAGAAATCTGGACACTGACTTTTAGCATGCTGCTGCTGATTTGTGACTAAAAGGTAATAACACTAGATATAGTGAGGCAAAAAACATTTTATGGGAGAAACCAGGTATGGCAGCTCCCATACTTCTTTCATGGCAAAGTCAATGGGGACCATGTAAAATAATGCTTCTCATTCATATAATTTTTTAAGAATAAGCTGATAGTACAGAAGTGGACACCTATCATTTCAAAAATCCTACATTTGCTGACAGGGCAGCCATGAATGTATCAAAGTGGGTCACATTGTACTCTATACTATAGGAGCAAAATTTTTAGTGTGTCCACTGTGTATGGATTGCTCTAGTGTTTATTACTACAAACACAGAACATTTCAAAAGGCTCAGACTGCCCTATAAAACATACCAGCAATTTTTAGGTGACAACACAGCAAATGCATCACTAAAACAACCAAATAATATTTAGGGAACCAAACAAACCCAGACTGATGTCAAAGCAAAGTCTCTTCAACACTACCATAAAGAAAAGGCTTTATTTGTTGTTATACTTTCCAGTGCAGGTTTACATCGATGGGCAATATACAACCGCCCCTGAGATGAAGGCCACAATCAAAGAATCCTGAGCTTCCAAACCACCTCGGCAGTGCCACAGGACCATTTACTCCATGCCATGCCGTATTGATGCAGTAATCAATGCAAAAGGAGCCCCAACCGAGTGCGTACATGGACATATATTTTAGTAGGACAACATTTCTGTAGAAAAAATCTTTTTTTTTTTTTTATTGGTCTTCTGTAAAATTCGAATTTTCTGAAATACTTGATTTTGGGTTTTCATTACATGTAGGTCATGATCAGCAAAATTAAAAGAAATAAACGCTTGTCATATATCACTCTGTGCGTAATGAATCTAACTAATATACGAGATTTACTTTTTGACTTGAATTACTGAAATAAATTATTTTTCAGTAATATTCTAATTTATTGAGATACACCGGTATACCAACACTCACCTTACTGTATCAGGACAACAGAAACACAAGGATTACAGAACAACATCCCTCCTAATGTAGTACTCAGAGAACAATATAATAAATAACAGGTAGAAAGCAGAAGTTATCAGTCCACAAGATAGTTGGATCAGCAGGTCATTTCTGAACTTGTTAAACAGATATAACAAAACACTTTGAATGGTGTAATAAAAGGGACCAGATAAAAGTAGTTAATGGTTAGAATTGACATACTAAGTAAATTACCACAGGTAAGCAACATTCTATGACCCTCATGTATGCATGTCTCTAAAAGATATCACTTCACTCCAACCAATAGGATTGTTTCCATGTCCAAATATAAAGCAATCATCTATTGAATAAATCTTATCTACTGAAAAATTACCATATATGAGGTCTCTTGCACTCTCTAGTAATGTTAATCTGCTTTGAGTTCCCCACTAACAAGACAACCAAGAGATGGTAATACTATCCTAATATTAGATATTTGTAAATCTATGATAAAAAGCAAAAAAACAAAAGCCCTGATCCTGAACACACAGTCTTGAAACTGGTTCAAATACAGCGATGTCAACCTAGCCTTTGTAAGGCTCATCCACTGTAGCAAAGATAGAAATGTACAGCACAATGTAATAAAAAAGTTTCTTTAAAATAAATGTATCATTATTATAGCCAAGGCTAAAAAAACAAAACAAAAACTAAACAAAAAAAGTTTTTGCTACATAAAATGTTATATTTTCATAGGTAGCAGCTGACCTGTAGTATGTGGATGTTAATTATCCAATCACGTACAAGCAAATAACCTGGTTTTTCGGATCTATTTGTTTTTTTCTTTCAAAGTGATTGTTCAAGTAAAAATTGTTTGCAAAGGGGAAAAAAAAAACTTTGCTAAGTGAAATCCAAACGTGGAACTAAAGTCAAAGTTTCCTATCTCTATACTGTAATAAAATTATTAAAAATCTGAAAGGGTTTAAGGATCACTTAGTTTCACTTTCTCACAGATGATGAACCAGGAGTTGTGCTGAAGGTAGACCTGCTAGAAGAAGAATGTTTGCAGGAGTAAAGATAAGCTTCTAATTGCAGTGCAAACAAACCAGGAAGACTGCTAGCAACAGGTGAAATGACAGTAAGAGGACAATGTTGTTGTTTTTTTTTTTTTTTACAACTAGAGCTCTTCCTCTGCACAGAATATGATCTAAACATATTATATGACGCCTCCTGTGGAAGGAATGTAGGATAAAATATGGGCAATAAGGAATTTGAGAAAGTTTTGCTGTATTATTTTGGTCAGATCATAATTCCACTTTAATAAATTAATCCTTTTGTGTCTGAGAGGAAGAAGCTTCTACACTCTATACATAAGTTGTATAAATGTAAAAAAAAAAGATACAAATTTTAATTCAAAGACAAATTCTTTTTATTATTTTATCTTCTTTAGTTCATTATACTCTGCTACAGGAAGATTTCACATTGGGCTTGATTTATTTACGCTCTCCAAGGCTGGGAAGCATACGCTTTCATCAGTGAAGCTGGGAGATCCAGCAAACCTGGAATGGATCTGCTCCAGGATTCAAAATATTTGCTGGTAAATGCTAAATTAATTTGAAGAAATCCATTTGCTAGATCACCCAGGTTCACTGATGAAATGGTATCCTTTCCAGCCATAGAGAGCTGTTATACATCAGGCCTAATGTTGTTCACATATGAGAAACGCAAGGCTAAATATGCCAGACTGAAGGGAAATGGACTTTTTATAATGGCAATAAGCTACAAAGAATGAAAAAAGAATGCTGGCCACCCCTGTAAAGGGGTAAAATCATAGAATGTTTATATCAAACTATCCTATACTCAAAAGTTATTGTAACATCAATAGACTAAGAAGTAAAATGCAAAGTTAATATAAATCTGGTCATATCACATTTGCTACAAAAAAATATTACAGTAAAGTAAATTTTGTTCTAAACATGTCATTTATTACATCTAAAAAGAAAACTATTTTTGGTTGAATCCAAATAGATTATCAGGCCTGATGCTCCATTTAAATAAGAAAACATGGTTTTTGATCTAATACAACTGTGACAGATTTCTGAAATATACAATCTTTACTGACCATACACATAATATATTTGATCAGAAAAAATGTTAAATACATAAAAGAAATTATGAAAATACAATATATAATAATGTGTGTATTTGGGGTAATCACACCAGTAAAATGTAATTTATAGTTTCATTTCTAGGCTCTATCACTCCCAGGAGCAAAAGGTGCTGCAACTATTTTTGGCCCTGAGCTATTTAACATGAATAACATCAGTCAATTGTCACAGTATTCTTTAGCTTCTCAATTTCTTTTATTGGTTTCTGAATTACCTATTATGGGATCCCACACCATCCTAATTTAACACATTACTATGGCCCTGAATTGAAATATACCTCCAAAAACACGCAGTTAGAGTAACTGACTTTCCCAAGAAACCTTCCCTGGTACATATGGAAAATAAGCAGTACAACCAACAAGATGCAGTGCAAGCTGTGCTGCACAATATGGACACATGAGAATACCAATAATAATACATACACGCATATGCTATCTGCACTTACATTTTTCTCTTAGGCCTATTTTGGAGCCATGGTGAACTGCAGCATTGAGACATAGGCCCTGATTTATTAAAAGTCTCCAAGGCTGGAGGGAATACACTTTGATCAGTGAAGCTGGGTGATCCAGCAAACCTGGATTGGATCTGGTCCAGGATTCAAAACATTTGCTACCAAATAACAAATGATTTTAAGGAATCTATTCCAGGTTTTCTGGATCACCCAGCTTCACTGATCAAACTGTATTCTCTCCAGCCTTGGATAGCTTTAGTAAATCAGGGCCATAGGCTCACCCAGGGTCCTGACTGCTCCCATTTACTACTGATGGCACCCTTCCACTGTGATCTGCAGGGGAGAGGAGAGTTGGGGTGCACGTGGGACACTAATCAAGGAGAATTTGACTCACTTTGAGGTCGTAAGGAGGTTGTGTTTATTTTATTCAGCATTGCCTGATTGATTTTATGTGTCCTTTTGCCAAACAAGCAATAATATTTATAATATTATCTATTTATTTTATTGTCATTGTAAATACATCTTATAAACACTTTTTATGTGTCCTTTTGCCAAACAAGCAATAATATTTATAATATTATCTATTTATTTTATTGTCATTGTAAATACATCTTATAAACACTTTTTCCCACCTATTGTTTTGAAATATTGTATATTTTACATGGAAACGGTTGTGGTTTTGAGTACTTTTCATTTAATTGTTTTATTATTTGCTTTGTTTACTATCTATATAGAATTTTGTTTTTCACATAATAAATAGATAACTAAGAGTTTACAAAGCAATAACTATAAAGCTAAAATATTGGAGCAAATTGCTTTGTAGCATGTTTTGTCTGATTGAATCTATGGCCTTCCAGGCTGTGGCATTTACACTGCAAACAACGGGCCCACCAAGGCTCACTTTTAGAACTATCAGGCCATGGCTGACAATGATGTCTGGAAGAATCTAAACCTAAAAATACTCAATTTATTACTCTCTACTTTTGCCATAAGAGCTTGTTCACACGGATGGTTTTGCAGTTAAGAAAATGATTTCCTATAGGTTGACAGTTTAAAAAATGATCAACAACCACAAATCTCTCAATAAAACGGACAATTGAGAGCGGTTGAAGAGTTTTTTTTGTTTTACAATTTGTTGCACTTGTCAGGCACCTCAATGGACTTGAATGTGAAAGCTTCCTAATCACCTCCTAATCGTTTGTTAGCATTCTAAAGACTTTTGGGAAGAAGTTATGAGAAAGAAATACAAACAAATGCGAGTTGTTGAAGAGGTTGTTTTTCCTTTTACAGGCCCTGCTGTTCTGGCACGGTTTGCCCCAGTCCTGAGCTGTGCCATGTAGCAACTTATGGTTGGGGTGCCTGCTAGATGGCTTGTGAGGAAGTACAAACACATGACATGTTTCTATTTCCTATACTCCTCCGATTCCGGCACCAAACTGCCACAATGCTAGAAAACTTGTCCTATGGTGGTTTTCATACTATTTATAAACACCTCCGACTGACTGTAATAACGAGGCCAGGCACCTAGTGATAAGCATGTGCAATGTAACTGTGAACAAACCCTAAAGCTAGGTTCAGACAAACTACACTTGGACCCTCACTTTCAAGCGCTTGGATTTTTGGAGCGTTCACTAGCGGTTTTGACGAATGATTGCTGCATGCAGTTAACAGCAGTTGCGTTTCTTCACATTTGTCTTGTGCTGGTTGCAATGCATCATGGGATATCTACTCCAAATCGCTGAAAAACACTTTTCAATTACTTGTAAAAGTGTTTAAAAGCAATCGCTTTAAAGTCTATGAATGCAGTTAAAGTGAAGATCGCCTTAAAACACTGCATGGGACATCTCAAAAACCTCAAAGAACGGAAGCAGCTATACAAAATACCCTGCTCCTATTTGTTTCAATGGGTGGCTGATGATTGGCTGACACCGGACAACTACAGAGGTATCGCTATGAAAGAACACTGCCTCAACTTAGCCTTTAGGCATATGAAAACTCAGAATTGATACTTAAAAAAAAAAAGGGGTGCAGCACCGCCCCCTTAAGAATGAATGGGAGCGCAGAGCCTCCTGGGATACCTACGTCACGCATCTAGAAGGCTGCTCCTTCTGTACATGCCTGAGCATCTCGGGCATGCACAAAAAGGAGACATTTGGTCAACAGAAAAAACTGCATTCGCAGTGAGATTTGCAAGTTTTTTGCCAATCTACATCACCCAATCTCGTGCCTGCACAGTGCAAGATCAGGTGATGTAGGAAGAAGAAGGAGGAAGAAGAAAGGAGAAGATGTTGGCGCCTGACGCTCCCTTTGTGCCGAAGACAGATACTGGGACGAGGTGGGACCCGATGGAAGAAACCTCCCGACTGACAGACTGATCTGTGGGTTGCAGCTAAGTGTGATTTTACTGTTTTGGGTTTACTTCTGCTTTAAAGTGGGACTAAGCCTGTTAAAAAACAAACAAACTTGTGAGCAGTCAGGTTCTTCATTGCAGGGACAGGCGAAGGGTGCAATAATATATACTTACCTGCCTGTTCCCAATCGCCTTTGTAAAGTATATAGAGTTGTACATGTGCAGCCCAGGTTATGATACTAGAAATGAATAAACTCCCATGTGCATTATAGACAGAAGTTACATCACTCTGACCAGGACAATCATGGGGACTGAAGATCCGGGGTATGGGAGGGAAGCGGGGCATGATGTCAGCACCTCGGAGCGGGGACAGGTGAGATTACTTTATAACATGTCATCAGCCAGGTAAGTATATTTCATTGCAGAAGCCACATCAGCGGCAATAGAGGACCTGCCTGCTCCCATGTTTTGGTAATTTTATTTCTGCTTTAGGGCTAAATCCATCACCCACCGGCAACAGGCAGCAACCCCTAGGAGTCTGCAATGCTTATCCAGGCATATGCTAGCTGCAGGGAATGAGGCCTTATATATGGAGAATAATATAGCTGGATGCTGCAACTTCTGCACAATGCTATGGCCTGACAGAAGGACAAACACACAACCTGTTGGTTCCAATGGGGCAGCTGAATGTGGGGAACAGCAGTGGCCCTTCTGCAGAAGTCTGTTGACACACAAACATACCGGGGCGGGGGGACCATTACTGACATGACAAGCCCGGACAGATTGTTGAGGGCTCCGTACAATGGCTGCTATGACTGGAGCACCGAGCGTCAGTCAGTCAGAGCACCGAGCGTCAGTCAGTCAGAGCACCGAGCGTCAGTCAGTCATGGCACCGGGCGTCAGTCAGTCAGGGCACCGGGCGCTCTCCCCGGTCGAGCGGTGTAGTGAAGGGGAGGTGGGCGGGGTTTGTGCTCGCACTGGCCGTGTAGGTGAAGGCGGCTGGGTCCCCTCGGGGCAGCAGCGACCATCCCGTGCCCCGCACACAGGGCCAGGGGATGTAATGACGGTGTGGCTGGGTGATGGGCGGAGTGTGTGTAAAGTTTGGGCAATGACAGACGTCACAGGGTGAATGGGGGGATTAGAGCCGTGTGCCCGCCTGCCAGCACCAACCTTATCGATGTCCTCCTCCTCCTCCTCTTCTTCTTCTTCGGAAAAGTCCAGGATTTTGTTGGCGAGCAGCGGATGCCACTGCAGGCACTTTCTCTTCGGTCTCTTGGCCGTCCCTTCTCCGTCAGCGGGGTGATCTTTATTTCTAGCGCTTCCTTTCATTACTGTACCCTGAATGACACAATACATCACACGGTTACACCATTCTAGCGGCCCAGACAAACTCATTAAAACACATCCTCGGAAAGTCTGCACGGCGACACGGCGATGGACGTGGGCTGGGCAATGGCCTCCGCGCTCACCCGCACCATTCCCTGCACAGTGCCCGCGCTTCTCCCCCCCGGGTGCTGTCAGCAGGGCAGCGCTTTCCCCTCTGCCGGTACTCAACGGGACTGAGTACCAGCACCTCTCCGGGACTCACCGTGCCCACCGCGCATGCGCAGGGAAGTCTCGCGTCTCCGGCTCAGGCATGGTGGTGCCGCGAGAGTTGGCAGCGCATGTGTTGTTGGCTGAACTAGGGGGGACCCTAGGCAGGATGGCGAGCCCTGCTACTCCCAGGGCTGCCCGCGGCACATGCGCCATGAGCCCAGCGTTCCTCCATTTCGTGCTATGTTGCATGGCAGGGAGTGCAGGGAGGGGGGACAGACGTGTCAGCTGCAGCACATGTGTACACAGCCACCTGCACACCTCACATAAGTTCTATATCACTGCTCATAGCGCTCCATGCACATCTCCATACACATCTCTATACACATCTCTATACACATCTCCATGCAGCCTGTCCATCCCACTACTCCTCACCAAGCACTGCGGGGATCTTCCCTCACCTCTGTGACACCTGGTTTGTTCTTGCAGGTAGAAGATGGCAGCCAGTTTAGATAAATATTAGGAAAAGAAAGCTAATTGAGGAAAAAATATAGAGGAGTTCTGATAAAGTAACATTAAGGTCACTTCCAGCAGATGTGTGCAATGTACAGCGACCAGTTCGTTATTCCACGAATCCAAAAATCTAACAGGATGTATGGTAGAAAATCTTAGCCTTTCGTACTGATCAGTGAGTTATAATAAGATGAAACTAGACTTTGGGGTCCATGAGCTTCTGCCATAATCAGCATGTATATACATCATGCATGTCACATATGGCAAAGACCCGTGTGCAGCCACCCTGTAATCATACCAGGACCAGGCATTGCCGCATCCTCAGAGGGCGCCATCTTTTAAAGAAAAAAGTGATCTAGATTGTAAGCTCTTCAGGGCAGGGTCCTCCCCTCCTGTGTCACTATCTGTATTCATCTGTCATTTGCAACCCATGTGTAATATATTGGCGCTATATAAATTCTATTTATTAACCCCCATAGCATTCTAATTCTGTCCGTATTTCAATGCAAAAAGCATTACATTTTTTTGCATGGAAATTTATTTCACATTGTAGGCCTATAATTCTTAACTCATAGAAATATGTGGCATAACCCACAGAAATATGTCCAATATTTAATAAATAGAATAAGTTTAATAATAAACTCAAAAAAATTGTGAAATGTAATATAACTATACAGTAGCTTGTATAATATATATATATATATATATATATTATATCAAAATTAGTTGACTCTCCCGCCCGCTCCAACGCTTACTCCAATGTCACCGGGAAACAACGGAGAACATCTATGCAGTCACCGGAAGTAGATCGAAGAGGAAGGACATGTCCCCAGGACCTGCGGGAACCATCATGACACGTGGGGACACCAACAGAGCAAGGTAAGTGGGGTTTTTTAAATTTTAAGCAATCCTGAGTGTGACTCAGGATTACCACTTTTAGCATGTAAAATCCACCCACACTCGGGATTACCGCTAGGGGGATAAATAATAATATTAAAAATCTTCCTTGGCCAGTGGATGGTCACTGATGATGTTTTCCAGCACAGAAGTTACATTGTCCCCAGACACTGCTAAACCAACACTACAAGTCACATGTGTCATACATTGTGGAGCCCAAAAAAAAAAAACAGGAGTCAGAGTGAAACCTTGCATGCCTGTTTGACCATCTGGTGACATAAATTTTTTTTTTTGAGCTTAGCTAATGTTTAATCACGTTACAAAGACCAGTATATGATCACAGTCACAAAGGTTGCAGACCCCAATAATGAGTATCCATGGGCCTGTAAGTAAATGTTGTATAAGAGGGAATAAGGGATAGTATAGTTGTTATATTTAAGATTTAGAAGGTGCTCAGGCAAATATCTGCTTCCAATGTCCATCCCAGGCAGGCGCACATATGGTCAAGATAGATTGATGTGACAGGTGGCCAAAAGTTAAGGAGGAATGATGTGGCATGACAGGTGGGCTAGTGTGGAGACTTCACCTGTTTTCTTGGCCACTGTGAAAATTATACTTACAATATATATTTAAATTGTTGTGCACTCAGGGGGCTTTAAATTAAAGAGAGATTCATAACCATTATACACTATTTATGTCAAAAAGTTAATTTGAAACCCTCAGCTTTCTCAACTTCCGAAACCCAGATCCAAGGCTTCTAGGGTGATGTTTGCCCTATATACCAACAAAGTAATAATCTGTAGTTGTCTTTAATAACCCATACATTCAGTGACCATGGGCCTTTGTGTCCTACAGTGCCTTGGACCATGGGGTCATCCACCCAGGTATGTAAAAGCTTGAGGGAAGTTTATCATATTGAAATAACCAAATATCTTTGAGGATGGGAGATGGTGTGAGATCTGTAGCAAGGAGAAAGTATACCATTCATAGTGGTTAGATTATATTCTCTGTTTGTGTATTTTTGTAAATTCTGTTTATTTAGAAAGGATTTTTTGAATACAAAACAAATATATCCATAGAAACAAACACAGTATATAAAGGGGCATAACAAGAACTGTACAGCACTAATTATAAGCCACAGTCTTATCTGACTCCAGATAAGTCTAGGTAAATCCGAGGTATAATGGTAAAGAGCAGAGTCTTATATAGTCTTTAAATAAGTCAGCAACAAAAAACATATGGATTTCAGATTCTCCTCTAAGAGAATTCAAACACAGCCAAGAGTCAATGGGCCTGATTTATTAACGCACTCCAAGACTGGAGAAGATAGACTTTAATCAGTGAACCTGGGTGATCCAGCTAACATAGCAAATTACTTTTGGAAATCCATTCCAGATTTGCTGGATCACCCAGGTTCACTGATGAAAGTGTATCTTCTCCAGCCAGAAGTTTTATAAATCAGGCCCAATGTTCATATATCAGAAAAGGGTGGATGGGGAGTTAAGGTAAATGTAAAATTTAGGATTCAATAAGATTAAGAATGAACCCAACCTCTCCTTTTATAACCATAGTACTGTGACAAAAATGTTAGGTGTGACACTGTGTGACAAGAATGTAATTCTTTCATTTATTACTCTGTATTAAAGAGTTGTGCATGAGATATACAATGGTAACACTAAAACTAGCTGTCCTATGCCATGGTCTTTGACCACCTAAACACTTGTGCACTAGGGAAACAGTATATTACAACAACCAATGAAAAATGTAATTTGATTGATAAAGTAGAAAGCTGTCTCTAACCCCCTACTTCCCAATTAACCACCTGAGCATTACACTGAGGTCTAGATTTCTGTACCAAAAGTGATCCACTGTTTTTCATGAAATTTTTTTTTTAAATTGTAGACTTGTAACTTACAGAAATATGTCCGAACAGGGGTTCTGGTAGATAATATGAATATAAAAAATGTATTTACTTTTATTTTTTTGTATTGGATTGGATACCAGAGTTTGTATTCAATCCAATACAAAATGAGCGTTTGAATTTACCAGTTATGTACTTTGTATTAATTTTAGGTAGGCTCTTGGGTGCTCCTTCTGTGCATGCCCGAGCATCTCATTCAAACAGAAAAACTTGCTGATCCTAATGGTCTTTAAGGACCATTAAGACAGACACACAGCTAACACTCATACAGGGAGTAGTCATCAATGGCAGATCTCATGTTACTTTATGATTTCATCTTTCAGCATTAGACTTATAGCCCCTGTGCAAAGTGCATGTCTCTGTGGCAGGACATGAGAATGACAAAAAAATGGGACAACTAAGGGAAAAAGTAAAGATACATACCCAGCTCTATAGGGCAGCATGAATGGCTCAGAGGTAAGCACTCTGGCTTTTGCAGTGCTAGGTCCCAGGTTCAAATCCTTTCCAGAACTCTATCTGTTTGTACTGGTATGTTCTTCCTGTGTCTGGCTGGGTTTCCTCCCACATCCCAAAAAACATGCAGTTAGGTTAATGGACTTTCCATCAAAATGTGTCCTTGGACTGTGTTAATGACATATAACTATGACTTTAGATTGTGAGCTCCTTTGAGGGACAGTTAGTGACATAACTATGAACTTTGTAAAGTGCTGTGTAATATGTTGATGCTATATAAATACTGGCTATTTCAATAAAAAGAAAAGAAGAAATAAGATATTCCCTCAAATATCCCTTCATGGGAATCATATATCATAGTGTTAAGGTGATACTGGGGGCATTAAAACTCAGCTTTTGGAGCTGAAAAATTATACTCTGATTAAATGATCAGTTTCATGTGTTCCTGGAATGGGTGGGATAATTAGGCTAGGTTAACATCTATGTGTTGCAGTAACGTTTGCTAAAATCCATGTTTTTATGTACTTTGCCTCAATGTATATACGTGTTGCTAGTCATTGTGAATGATACCCCAATGGATATATTGGATCTAATTTTTTTAAAGCTCTCCAGGACTGGAGAAAAAAGACTATCATGGGAGAACCTGGGTGATCCAGCAAACCTTCAATGGATCAGGTTCAGGAGTGAAAACATTTGGCAACTAATAGCAGGTATTTTTTCTGAAATCCATTCAAGATTTGTTGACTCAAACCTGGAGCAGTCTTGGAGAACTTTAATAAATCAGACCCATACTTTGAAACACAGGATACTGTGTGCTATATCACATGACAACACCGATATACTGATACACCAATACCTGTCAAGCAGGGCGGCAAAAGTAAAAGCTTTGCTCTCCTAACCTTATGGAACAGAGAATTTTGTAAATTCTGCTTACAGGCCTGTTTATTGAATGATTTTGTCATTATTTAAGGTAATAAATGAATACATTTTTTTAGGACAAACATGGTTATCTTTTGGTGATATTCTCAAAAGACACATAAAATATTATTCTCTACACAAGCCAGTATTAGTGATAAAGTAAATGAATGTTCCTCAAAAAATATAAAAATATGTATAAAAAAATGTAAAAAATATAATGATTTTATTTTATGATTTGTCACATTTATAATGACTATAACAATCAATAGGTTAACAGGCTTTTTTCGAAGTATGAACTCATTTATTGTGACAACAAAAATAAATACATAGGAAAACAGCAAAACAAAGATGAAAAAAAGGTAAAATGGTGACTTACAAAAACAGTAGGTAAAATTACAGAAAGGGAAGAGGTAGACAGGGTTTACCAAAGTTTACTAAGCAAGTGTAAATCATTTAAAAAAAAAAAAAAAAAAAAAAAACTAATTCTGACCACCTAGAATTGTTGGTGAAAAGATAGGGGAAGCTGCATTTGACGCTTTCTGTTTCTAGACAAATGTTATCTCCCTACCTAATATGGATTTACATTTTTATTTCTTTCTTAAAAACGAAAAGTGAGATGTAATACAAGTGTATGACTTGTAATCTTATAAAGATACACATGCGTAAAACATTTAATATTCTCCACTGCAGTCGAAGCAATACAATTTAGTTAAGAGTATGTGGGTGCGTAGTCAAGGAACAAAAAATCAGTGATAAAAGCATATCTGTGATTTGTCCTCTAGGTAGCAAACTTCATTGTTAGATGCACAGAACTCTGTAACTCTGTATCAGCAACAGGACAAGTTCTTCTGGCATTAAAAAATGTGCATGCCAAAGTGCACGACCTTCTGTGATCTAACGGGAGGGACATTTGTTTATCTCCAGGAAGAGTATCCAGTCCAACTGGTTCAGAATTTACAGTCACTGCCCAATGGTCCTAGAGCTGTTACTGTTTGGTCATTGTAAACTTGATTGTAGAGGGGGCTGCAATGTGGTTACCATGTTATCATGTTAGTTCAGGCTTCCTTTACAGTGACTAAACTTTGTTTTTCAATTTTGAAAAGTAGTTTATAACTTCACAAAATTACAGTTTTTCTTTCTGACAGGTAACATTAATGTATCCATAAAAGCTATACCAGTAGCTGTCATAAATAAATAAATGCAGAGCAGGACTAAGGATATGATCAGACTGGTAATGAGGTTAAGGGGCTCAATGTGTTTCAATGACAGTAACTGATTCCCAACTGGGAATGATTGAGGGAATATTAGATTCCCTGTTTTTTAAATACTGTAGTTTTCAGTGTATGTAAATTTGAATAAAAGCTTGTGTTTGAGATCCATATGCAGAGTTAATATATTTATATATAATGTTTTATATATATATATATATATATATATATATATATATATAAGTTTTATTGAATTGTGGTTTGCATAAAATCCAATTTTGAATCACATTTCTAAATGTTTTTGTGACATAAGGTAAATTTACAGTCTTATTTTAAGCAGAATAAAGGAAACTTCTTTTTGACAACAGTTCTCCTGCGGGGCAGCTAAAAGAAACAGGTCTGTTCACTGAATGAATTCATACAGGTTATTGGGTGCTCCAGCAGAGCTGTTACTGTCAATCACCATAACTTAAAAGTGACAGTACCTAATAACATTGGCACTAAATAGTATAAAATGTGCAGCCACTATATGGATTTTTTTAGAACCTTTTGCAAATTTTATGGTGCCGTTAAAATTCATTTATAGTTACTGCATTCAAACTGTCTGTGTAATATTTGAAGTTATATTAAATCAAGTTCTAGCAGTGCTAACAGCGGGAATTCACCTGTAGTTCTAACATTGCTAGAGCTCTAGACCCACTCTACAGCTTTGTATGGCTTCATCGTCACTATAAATTTATGGAGCGGTAAGCCTGAGAGCCTTATTTCCTATCTTGAATAATAATAGACAAAACTGCTCAATATATGCTGTTTCCTTGAGTTGATTTAGTTAGCTTTTTAGTTAATGAAATCAGATCCATTTTAATTAAATAGCTCATTAATGTAAAACAGACTTTGTTCAAAGAAGCTTTTTGTTTAATTCCCAGATTTTGTGTCCAATTGTCAGTTGTAATCCCGATTACTTAGTACAATTGTGTTCTTAGGAGTCCCTGAGCTTCATATGCACAGTACAGTACTATTTCTGAACAAGAAATTGATAATAGCACAGACTCAAAGGGGCACATTTCTAAAGCCAGAAAAGTCCTTTTATTTATGCAGAAATAAAGGAACAATTGTCATTGCCCTATTCATAAAAGTGGCTGACATGATTGTCATTTTGATGAATGGTCCTCAGTTCATGAATGCCAGCTTTTTTTAGGGGCCAATTAAATCTGATAATCATTTTATAAGGATCTATAGATATTGCCACTTGAGCAATGGTGAAGATCAATTACTTTTTATTTTAAACACCCTTATCACTGCTACTGATCGCCAATTTCCCCTTTCCCAAAAGGCTGGTCCTGGACCTAGATAGCACTAATTCTCCATGTCCAAAAAAAATAATAATTTTGTATCTGTAGACAGCCTTATTTTAATATTTGTTTCCCTGAAGGAATATTTATCTGTGCTCTACATACTTCACCTATGCTTTTCAAATTATTCTATTTATCATTTTCTTTTGGCGGCACAAAAACAGTGCCAGGTAAAAGTTCTCAAACACCCAAAGTGAGGTTGTCAAGGTGTGCACCCCTTTTCCAGGAGGTGTCTGAGCTTTTTACATCCTAACTAAACCATAGCCAGTCAGTCACAATGTCCATACCTTTTTTTCCAGCATCACCACTGCAGTACTAATATATACCTGTAACCGAGACATAGCTGACTTGAATGATTCAATAAGAAACTATGGGTTGGAGTAATGGGACTGGAACTAGAGAAGGATTTTTGCCCTGTGTCATTAGTGATGACACTAAACTGCACTAGATTACAAAAACCTTAAATATTTTAAGTAGCCACACATGAAGACCCAACCCAGATAAACAATTTACTGTCTTAAATGTATGGTTTGCATTTCTTCAGAGAGCTTCATATTAACAGTACTCATATACTAATTAGTGAAGTGACAGAGCATGTAGGCATTGTGCCAGTTGTAGAACCGGTCTCAGAAATATCTTTTATGATTAAGATGACTGTCTAGTAAACAATAGGCCTTTCACAGATGTACAGCAAACTGTGTACTTTGTGAAAAGGAAACCTAAACCTAAATACACACAGCTTTATGTGATATTGGGTTTTAAAATATTTATGGGATTTTCAAATAGTGTGATCTGCTATGATGTTTGAATTGCACAACTTGACTGAATATATTGTGAGCAGGTAAATTATAGAAACAAGAATGCGGAGACATACAATTTGTCTAACAGTACGTGTCTTCAATGATGGCCATTTTTAAAGAGACCACATCAACACTTCAAGCCTACGAAGAAGATAAGGTTACATGACAGCATTTACAATGCAAAACCTGTGGTTGCCTTTCTTTTGAGTCTTTCTGATAAAAGAGCCTTGCAAGCGTGTTCAGTATTCTAATTACTTTGTGGAAGTATTTGATGCCTGACGCTGCAGCTCCTCCCCACCTCCTCCTCGACAGTCTGAACCTCTGCTTCAGGTAGCAGCTAGGGATGTCCATGATCTGCAAAGACAATATATGTTTTATGTCAGATGGCGTTTGGACAATGGCAAACACAATTACCACCTACACCTTTAAAGTCTTTTGAAAGAATCATTTTAGCCATAAAGGGAACAAATACCTTTAATCATAAGACGGAAAATGCAAAGTATAGAAATAAAGAAAATTATTTTTATTTCCATGTGTTTTTTACCAGGTTAAAATCTATGTTAAGCACATATGAAGTTCTCTGTGTGCAAAAACAGTAGGAGCATCTAATATTTTTGGCAGGACATTTTGTCACAATTTTCAGAGCAGTTCTGTTTTGTCACCTGGTTTCAACATTCCACAACAGAGACAATTTATTTGACACTGAAAGATAGGGGAGTCAAAACTGGAAGACCTAAGCCTGGTGCCATCTGTCACTATCTATGACTCTGGACTCTATTAACAATGAACTGTGTTTCAGATGATATCTGTTGGACAAAAAATGGGGTATTCAGTTGCCTCCAGTTGGTTAAAGCTTTTGAATAATGTTCTATTTAGATATTGTGATGTCCCACACAGATTTAGAAAATGTTTTTCCAATATTTCTCTTTAACGTCAGGTTACATGTTTGCCATGGGCTTATTACCTTCCTGGCGGTCTAATTATGTCAGTATTTTTATGCTAAAAGCGGTACATTTTTGTGCATTGAAATTTATTTTACATTGTAGGCCTATAATTCTTAGGCATAACTCACCAAAATATGTCCAATATTTATTAAATATAATAAATTTAATAATAAACTTTAAATAAAAAACACAAAAATCTGTTAAAACAAGGGTGCATAAAAATACTGAAGCCTGTAATATATTATTATTATTATTATTATTATTATTAATAAACAGGATTTTTATAGCGCCAACATATTACGCAGCACTGTACAATAAATAGGGATTGCAAATGACAGACTAATACAGACAGTGATACAGGAGGAGAGGACCCTGCCCTGCTTAATATATATAAGGACCCTGCCCTAGTAATATATATATATATAATTATATTTATAATATAATGATTACTTTGTATTGGATTCAGTACAGTTTTTTTGTAATAAATCCAATACAAAATTAATAAAAAATTTCCCGCCGCGCCTCCCGCACGCACCAACGCATGCACTGATGTCACCGGGAACTCCTGGGAAATGTCAGTGCACTCGCCATTGGAAGATCAGAGGAAGAGAACGCAGCCCGCCAGAGGACACCGCTGGGACCAGGTGTTTTTTTTTTAATTTTTTATACCTACCTTGAGTGTGGTAGTGTGGGTTAATAGGTTTCTAAAAATTACCTAACCTTTATTTAACAACTGTCACTTAAAATGATTCCACTTGCATTCCACTTATATAAATACTGTTACGACTTTTTTCAACACAATTTGAGCTCACTTAAGAATACATTCTACCAGACAGCATCATATATTTACAATGATGTCACCCCACCTAAGCAGTGGCCAATTCAGCTGCTGTCAGTAAACCTAAATTAAAAAAATCAAGGTCAATGTCAGAAAGGTGTGCCATATCCACTCTATAAAGACCGGCAACAACTCCTTCCAAATCTATGATATGATGAAAAAAGGTACATCCAAATGTAACAATCATTTTCCTTAACTGATGATTTAGCTGCCTCTAATCGTTTTTGACAAAAAAGAGAGGGTAAAATGGGGCAGCCAAACCAACTGTGGAATGATTTCCAAGAAAATATTTTGTAAAGTGGGGAAAGCATGGTCAAACTGGATGTTAAAGTAGATATCTAGTGTCTGACCTAAGTAGTTACCACTGAAAGGGTTGTCCAGATCTGATACAATCCATTCACATACAATTCCATAACATCCCTTTTTCACTAAACCAGCAAACACAGTAGAGATGAGGATCTAACCCTAAGTTGGCTGTGCATGATTGTCATACCGCTCGACTAACAGCCTAAAAAGGGAAGTGCCCAACATTCCAAACAACATGATAACACCCTACAGCAGTGTATCTCAATCTTTTTAATGAGGGGGAACCCTTGAAATAAGTTTCTGGTCTTTAGGGAACCCCTTCTAATTTTACTATATCCACAGCTCACCGTACACAGTCTGCTGGTCTTTGGGGTGAACCCTTTTTATATTGTGGGCCAGTGGGAATATTGTCACCTTTACAGGAGCAAAGAGGTGTTTTTGGATGTAATGACTGCACCTTTAAAATAAGGAAACTAAAAAATTAGTTCTGGAACAAAGGATGGGATTAAGATTTATCTGTCTTCCCCTAATTGGTCAGTTTTACATTTATGGATGAGTAAGACCAAAAACCCACCCTGAAAATAAACATCTGGCAGATGAAAGCCCCCCCTCTATGTTGGGGAACTAACCTCTTTTACTGCTCCTATAACTAATTTAAACAAAAGTGCCTCAAAGGGGAATGGCAAACTTTATCTGTCGCTTTCAACAAACAACAAAAGAAGAATATCTGACAAGATACGTGCTCCACCGTATTATCTAACCCTAAGAGAACTTTTCCTCAAACCTAGGAAAAAAAATGAAATGCCTGGCAATGTCTTGTGAAAACTGTAATGTGCCTGGGCACACAAACCTCAGCCAACTCCAAGAATCCTTTTATCAAGCTTTATTGTGTCGTCATAAAACAAGGCAAAAGTAATTTACAGAAGATCAGTACAATAAGCGTGGTACATATGGATAAGGCAAAGGCAGGTCAGGAACAATCCCAGGTCAGGGCAGGCGGACTGGGTTGCTATTGGTAATGACACAACAGGTTATTATGAATCAACACACAGAGAACACACCAAAGCACACTGTACATACAGAGGCTTATAGCGGGCAATGGTGTTCAGGGCAGGTTCTCCTTAAATGGCCAGAGTGCCCAATGACCTTGCACCACCTGGCGCCATTTTATTGGAGGATGACTAAATCCCCTGCGGCCGATTGGCTGCAGGGAATTCAAACTATGTCCCGCCCCACGGTGAGGCAGCCGAGTGGGTATAAGAGGCACGCGTGGTAGCGCATGCACCTCTTCCCACAGCACCCCTGGGACGTGCCCTACTTTGCTTGTCCCCAGGAGTGCTGGGAACAAAAACATCTTTGTTCATGTCCATAGGGATGCTGGGGATGCTGCCTGGCCGAACAGTAGTCTGGCCAGAATGGATCCCTCCGGCAGCAGGGAGAGACACGCTGCGAGCAGGGTAGCAGCCTCGGCCATGCTGCCTGCTGCAACGACGTCTCCCTTGCTGCCTTTGATCCCCAAGGACGCCACAGGCTTGCTGGACAGGTAAGTGCCTTACAAAAACCTTATGTAATTATAGAGTTTAAAAAGGATAAAATCGGTGCTTCAGAGAGAGAATTCTGTAAAAACTCCAATCATGAATACCACACTGGTATATAGTTGTATCATGTAGATGGTGCCAGGTTAGTCATAAAACAGGAGGAGAGCGAATTTATGCCAGTTTCCATGGATGTTCTGGACAGGGTGTTCCTACCGCATCCGCTCCAAGTACCACTGTCGTGAACCTGCTGAACTGAAAGTGGGACAAAGCATCCTTTGCTGCATTAGCCTTTCTTACAACAAACCACTCTTACCTTAATATTTATTGTAAACAGGACAACACAAGATGCCTAGGGGACATAATGTCTGGGGGAGATTTTGATGACTAACAATTCAAAGCAAACAGAACCCTTCTATTATCAATTTTGAATTAGATTCTGGGGTTCCGAAAGTGCATCCCACAAACTTCCACTGCTATCACAACTGGTAAAAGCTCCAGCAGGACAATATTGGATGTCAAACCCTTGGCCACCCAAACAGGGTGGTAAAGGGCCCACACACTAATGATAGCCTCAAACAGCTGCAAATCCTAGAGATCCCAAAGCATCCATAGAAAACCGCAAATCTTGATATAATATGAATTCCTCCTGCCAAATGGATTGTCTAATGTAATGCTCCAAAAACTTCTCACCACATGTACATATTTTCTTTCAAGGAAAAAATAATCCAAATATGCGTGTAAAGTGAGATAAGATCTGAAATGGTATTGAAAAATGTTTTTGAAAAGTTGGAGGTAAATGCCAGCAACCATAGAAAATACTGCATACTTTTCAATGTCACCTTCTTTTTTTTAAGCAAATATGAGAATCCTATTTTATCAATTTTAGCAGGAAAAAAAGAAGTGGGTGCCAAAGGCTCACCAAAATTACATTATCTCTGAAAATGTAAAATATAACCGCAAACATTCTGAGGAAAGAAATTGGCTAAATAGTGAAGAACATTGGGAGAGAACTAGCAATGAGTGAGCGAAATTTTAAAATTCGATCTCGCGGTGAATCGGGCCATTCGCGCTTACCGAACATGTGAGCGAGAACAGCCTGTGTAAATTCAGCCGTCAAGATCAAATTTTTGGGGACCTGCATGAGCAATCAGGGGAGCGGAGCTCAGGAGGATTCATGAATGCAGCCGCGGTACTCCTCCTGCCTCCCTGGGCACTAGAGGTTAAATAAGGGGTTGCCCTCATTTAACTTCTAGTGCCCGGGGATCGCGCACAGGAGCACAGGAGGATTCGCACAGCTGCATGGCAGCCGCAGTACTCCTGTAATGATTTCCTCCATCTTCCAATGGGACCATGAAATCGGTTCGCGGACATTTCGCGGACCCATCAGAAATTCAGGGAAATTTTCGCAAGAATGTCAGAGGCATTCTCGCTCATCCCTAGAGAGCACAATCATGTTGAACCACTTATTCATGTTGAACCACTTATTCCAAAAATGAAAGAAAAAGATTCAAAATAACTGGACAAGACAGCAAACAGCCGATAGGGAGACATTTATTAAAAAAGAAATGGCCATAAAAAAAAAAAAAAACCCAAGAAAGTGTGTTTTTTATTGCATCGTCAAAAGAAGCATATGAAACTTACACTAATCCTGGGGAAATTTCATTGTTAAGAGATATGCCTTTCAGAACTTTTAGGTGGCGAATAAGTATATAGGAATTATTGGATTGAAGTTTGCGTAGGCTTCTGGTGTGAGATTGGAGGTGGTAAGCCCAATATCAGGATGGTTGACAAATCCTGAAGGAACAAGTCAAGGTTCTGCTATGGGCCTAGTGCCATTGAGTTGTAGTAGCGTTACTAAATAAAAAAGGCATATTTTACATAATTTTTCAGTTTATAATGACAATAAAATAGGGTTCTAACACAAAGCATGGTGTTTATTTACAAATTAAATACCATGTTTTTTTCTAATTTTATGCATCACAAAAATTAGGGAAAAAGAAAAGGGATGCATGGTAAAAAAAATTAAAAATTACAGCAAAACAAAAGCAAAAGTGAGAAGTGGAGTTAGGAGTTAATTGGGGTTGAGTATGTTATTTAAGGGTAAAGAGAAACAGCTAAAGAAGTTGCAAAGTTTCTTTAACTGACTTATTCTGATAAAAAGTCACCCCTTTGATCTGCTATAAAAAAGCCAGCCTATTTACCACGTAATAAAATAACAATGATACATCTTCTTGACAATCTAGCTCTGCACTCTTCACCTATAGCAAGCCTCCGCTCAGCCTTGGAATGCTAGTTGCTCTTTCCCAGCACACAGTTGCCCCCAGGACGATGTCTGGGGAAAGACCAAGGCTACCTACACACGTCAGTTGATTCTCGTCTAAAGGTGCGTACACACTTCCAATTTTTATCGTTCCAATCGAACGACGAACGATCGATTGGGCAAAAAATCGTTCGTAAAAAAGTAACCAAGAGATCTCCCAGCGGCAGCCGAAGGGAGCCACAACAAGGAGGCTGAAGAGCCGCATGCGGCTCCGGAGCCGCAGGTTGCAGACCCCTGGTCTAGACAGCATAGAATCTCAGGGTCAGAAAACAGAATCATCAACTGTAAATCCAATGAATAAACACACCAACAGTAGGTCAGCTCAGCTTAACATTACAACTGGTGACTGTGATCAGAAAGTCTTAGCAGCCAGTAGCAGGATTGGAGCCAGGAACTCCTAAAATCCCCTTCAGCTGTGCACAGCCTCAGAGTATACAGTATGTTAGGGATACTGAAAGTTTATTTCTGGCTGCATGACTAAAGGAAAGCAGGAGATGCTGTGAGCTGCTGATCAGAGGGCAGACAACTCATTTCTTAATCTCCTTGCTGCTGTGAGCAACACTACTGGAGAGAAACAATGCCCCTGATTCATCAATAAAATCCGAGCTCGCTGGAAGCGTGAAAGTACGCGCGGCCAGCGATCGCGGTTTACCGCGGTCCAGACTCGAGTGTGCGCTGCCGGAGATGCGCGGCTCCGGCCGCGAGCCTTTTCAGTTGCTGAATAGCGCGACGGCGTACGATTTCGGATCGCGAATACGAATGCGCGAGCGATCATCCGATTCTGCTTGATGAATCAGGGGCAATGAGTAATATATTGCTTTGGCACACATTGCGGGATCACCCAGATAAGCATCTCCTAAAGGAAAATTTACACAAAAGAAGAAAGATCTACTTTTATAACAGTAACCAAGTTCCATTGGTGAAAATTACAGATAGCATTTGTCTGTTAACATGATCATGTAGCTGTTGGTAAGGGGCAAGGCTTACCACCCACAACCAAAGTATCTTCATTATTTTTTGGGGTGGGTTTATGACATGCCCAAAATAAAAGGTTGGTTAAACATGTTTTAAGTGTTCTTCCTTGTTCCACTCTCTATATATCCTTAACTTACCTTCATCCTCTTTCAGAAGTTTTACATTCATTAGCAGCCAGCCAGCGTCCCCATCTTAGAAACCAATTTTATCCTTAGTGTGGCTTGCTCTCCTAATAATAATATTGAAGTAAGTCTTTTATCATATTTAAAATCCTTTATAACAGTGAATCATATATCTGGGTAACTTCATTAAATAACACCAAAAACTTATATCTATGCTATATATATGCTTTGAAAACATGTTCTTACTTAATGTATGGTATTCATTGTGTTTTGTATCATATTCTATTGCAGTACTTTGATCTCTCAAAATCCCCTGAGGAAGCCCCTAGTGGGAGAAAGGCGTCGGGTAATAAGTGATTAATGTATTCTGTATATATTACCCAATATATGAACTATTGTTGCAATATGAACTTGGTCGGTAGGGCATACTCTAGCCCTATAAGTGTATTAGCCCAGCAAACCACTGTGCTGTACACATTTATTTTATTGTTATTTGTCGCATATTGTATATTCATTTAAATAAATATTGTTTTAATATATACTTTTCTATCATCAGAAATATCTGCCTTAAAAAGCCTATTGTCTATCCCATGCTTTGACATGCTTTGGAAATGCATCCTGAAACACTGAGAGATTATTAATAAATAAATAAGGACAATCTATATCAACAGACAAACACTTTTCTCAAGTATACTCATCCATCTTAAACACTCCAACAAGCAGGTAATCTGTCTATGTGCAAGCAAACATAATACACTTATCAGATAATACTGCATGAGACTGAAGCAACATCTTTAATGTTTGTAATGCTCCAAAATAAAAAAATCCAATACAAAAGAAGATTTTAAAGGGATGCTTCATAGCCTAAACTGCAAATTTTGGGTAACTATTAATAAATCCTTAAACAACCTGAAGAAGTTGAACATTCAAAAGTCCTGTGTGACATTGTATTTAGAAAAACATTTTATAAAATTCTGAACATACCTTTAGCTAAATAGATGGCTCCTTACATTTTTGTTAACAGTTTATGAAAGGCTGCATGAGAACACTTGTTGAATTGAAGTACATGAAAGAGATAAAACAAGCTCAGCTGATGTGCATAAAATTGACGTCCGATGAACATGATCAAAGTTACACCACTTGAGCCATGTGACTAAATAAAAAGCCCATGTTGACCTAGAAACTGTATACTTTAACATTACTACAATTAACCCCACTTAGTTGCCACAGATGCTATATACAGTTCTACTTCTCACCAGTTGGCATCTGGAACTAGGCTTTTAAATAGAGTTGCTGATGGAATAAAGTATTTATTGAGTTAAAACTCAAAACCATGTTGTTTACTACAAACCAATTTTTGGGACATTTATGGATGTGAAATAGGGACCTATCTATAAACCATCACCTTGAATCGGGCTTGCCAAAGGTAAACATTCATATCCCCCTTTCTTCTCAGCAAAACTAGAACCTCTCCGACCTCCAGTAATGGAGAGAGGAGAGGGCCTCATCCCCACAATATGACCCCAGTGTTTTAAGGGTTTGTGAGCTGGTAGCTTATTGGAAACTGGAAGCCCCCTAAAAAGGGGATCCCAGATACCCACCATGTCACCATGGGGAATTAGTTATCTATTCACACAAAGGGTTAAATCAGCCCTAGAAAAAAAAAAAAAACTACAAATAGAAAAAAGTTGTTTTTTTAACTAATGTTTACCTGTCCAATGTCCAAATAGGTGATCCAATCCCAAAATAATCCATCCAGCACTGACGTTTCGTGATGCACAATACCAGGAGCTTCAATATGTAGGCTGAGGTCCTGCATTATTTTTTGTTCAGCCAATCAACTAGCCAGAACAGAATTTCAGGCATTGCATCCAGCCAATTCTGGAAGGGGGTCAGCTAGCTCTGGTCTGTTCTCAGTAAACACCATGAGCCTTAATAAATCTCTCCAAGGCTGCAGAGGATACACTTTCATCAGTGAAGCTGGGTGATCCAGCAAACCTGAAATGGATCTAGTCTGGTTGTGTTAAATAGGCACAGCTTGTCCAGGCATTAAAAATGCACACAAAAACTGGTTGCAAATGTTCGAAAACACTGGCACAAATAAGCATATACAGGCAGTTCTAATTCCAGGCTATTGAGGTTGCAGGGACAGCATGCTGCAAATCCTGAATAGGAAAATGTTTCTTTTCTTTGTGATTTAGGCCTTTATTATTATTATTATTATTATTATTATTAATAATATTATTATCATTATTGTTATTACACAGTATTTATGTAGGGCTGACATATTACACAGCGCTTTACCAGTCCATTCTCATATCACTGTCAATCACAGGATCTCACATCTAATGTCCCTACCATAGTCATATGTCATTATTATAGTCTAAGGGCAAATTTTGGGAAGCCTGCATGTTTCTTTTGGAATTGAGATAAAAGTCCATTATAAAAAAGCAATATTCTAACAAATAAAACATCAACTTTCGAAAACCTAACATTTCCCTAAATCATTATAGTTTTCTGTAAGGTTCTGTTTTTATTCTTAGAATGTAGTCTGCCTATTTGGAAAAATAGGCTACATTTTGATAACCAGTAAGTACACACTTGGTCTTTTCCTGGAGTTGGCCTTTAGAGTTCCACCTGGAACATCCTTTGCTGATCCCTAGACCTGAGGGTGGCTTGGGGTCATGGTGAGACGGGGGTTGTGAGTATATACTGATTTTATAATCTGCTTGCCTTGAAACTGAATTTTAGGCAGACATCAAAGGTCATCAAAGAATGTAGTTGTGTACTCAATATGTATGCTAAAGCTAAAGGGCAGGTTACGTGGGATCAAGGGATCCCCCATGACTCCCCCCACATGGCCACATGCACCACAGCACAGGTTTTTGACATGAGGAAGCAGTAACTGCACCGCAACCTCACTGCCAGTCTGAACATAGCCTTACTAAAGTCTAATTAAAAAAAAGATACAATGTTTAATATTATTTCAAATATTTCTCTGCCTGGCCGTCAGCTCCCTTTTTTTGAATAGTTTACTGAGCAGCACATCTCAACATATTCTGTGGTGAGACAAGGTAACTCCTATGTGTTCACACATGAGCTAAATTACCCTAAGCTGCTCAATTAAGATGTCCAAAGACAAATGGAGACTTGGTGAGGATTTAAGTGCGGGTGATACAGGGCAGCATAGGCAACAAAGGGTAGCATGGATTTTGTGACGCTGGAGGGCTTTCTTTTGGCAACTAAGTGTGCCATAATATGCTAATATGCTCTGCAAACTTGAATATTATGACAAAACACTCCTGGGGGCTCAAGACTTGTAGTTAATGTTGCAGGGTTGTTTATTTCTTGAAAGAGAGGAACAACATCGGGAGGCGAGGAGATCAGAGGATGCTTTATTTTCCAAACTTTTTCCTGAGTGTATGGAAGGGGTGCCCACACTTTTTTGGCTTGCAAGCTACTTTTAAACTTACCAAGTCAAAATGATCTACCAACAATAAAAACTTGGACTTAATAACTCCTGTGCTCGGTAGAGTTTATTTTGAAAGGCAGGGCTTTGCGATCTACTAGTGTTGCCTTTGCGATCGATGGGTAGATCGTGATCCACCTGTTGGGCATCCCTGGTGTATAGGCTATATCCTTAACTGCAATAAAAAAAAGTCTGGTTAGCAATCTAGCTGTGCCAAGTGGAAATCTGTATATATTTCAGGTCTGGATGGACAGAAAAACTAATTCTCATCCATGTAAAACATCTGCTACAAATATATTTCAATTGTGTATTTAACTGTTTGCCCAGAGTTTAGCTTTAAAGTGCTAATACCAACTTGTCAGCCACTTTGTTAGAACTTGATGAGTTTTGTTAAATTATAGGTACATTTCAATCATGCATAGCACGTGCATGTATAAAACATAGCCTTGGCTCATAATTAGCCTTTCCTTCCTGATAACCTGGACTGCTGTGAGCAGACTATTAATCTGAATTTTAATGTATGAAGCCGAAAAAATAGAAAAGCACTGAATAAAGCTGACAAGTGTTCAGAGTGTGAAGGCTATATAACGATTCAGGAAATTAAAAAGGTCCTACAATTTCAGTAACAATACTTTATGTCATCTTCTCACAGTCAAGTAAATAAAAATGTATTTTTTCACTGTCATTGTCAGGCTATTACATTACAAAATTAATGTTATCCTTTTTCAATTCAGTCTGACAATGAAAAAGTTATGTGCAGTGTCCATTCCCCAGGGAGCTACATTCCTATCAAGACAGTTATTTAATTTAACTTGTATAGCTATCCTACCCAATCAAGTGTTTAAATCAGGGTACACAGAGCTGAGTGGCAATTTAGCCTTTATTTATTAGGAGTTTATAGTCTTTTCTCTGGTAATCTGCCATCTAATGTAGTCTACATAAACAGCAGGAAAGCTGCCACATGGGGAAATTCAAGTCAGAAAAAGACTAAAATAAAAAGATTTTAAGAAATCAAACAATATAACAATGAAATGTGATTTAGAACTGTCTGCCGCAAATAGAACAACTTTCACTTCCATTTTTGCTAGACTTTACATTTAAGGGATTTGCAGAAATCATTTAAAATCAGTTTGTAACATATAGCCACTGTATCTAGTTTAGGTTTTCTTATTTTAACCAAATTAAGTTCATATCAATTGTGAAATATTTTTATTACTTTAATAGACTGTACAATTTAAATCTAACTTGTATGAAGCCAGAACTATATTCTAGAGTTGTCCCCCATGTGAATTCTTTATGCTACTAGATTTTCCCAGTGTTTTGAGTTAAAGCCTAGTTTCTTGCCAATGGTCAACTTACCAACCCACATCCATGCAGGCAAAGCACAGATATTGAGCTCATACCATTTAGAATCTGTGCAAACAGTCACGCACAATTTTAGAACATACATTTAGCATAAACAGACAGCACACAGTGAATATGCACACACGGGTAAAGCAAAAAACAAGTCTGCACACGTTCAAAATGCATACAAATAGAGCATGTTCATGTGAAAAAACACAGTTTCTCAGAGCCACAGGTTTGGTAAATATTCATTGGTGGTGCTAAGGATCTATGGGTGGTTGCCTTCACTTTATTCTCCTAATGTAACACTGTAAATGTGAGATCATGGTAAGGAATGGATGCTAAACACATATTGACATCTACAGGTGTAGCCAGCTCTGTACTGCACAGGAGATTGTGTCCAGGGTGGGAAGGGGCATGGACTTCCTATATTTTCTCAGCAGCAGACTGGTAAACTGGGGGCTCTTGTGTGCAAGAGACCTGGGTGCTATTGTGGCCCATGCCATTGTATGTATCTTTTTTGGCTGTAGACCTAGAAGTCACATGAGCACTGTGACCATCTAGGAATATATTCAGACAAAGCCATTAATTGTCTGGTTAGTTAAAACTGTTAGGTATACCTGTGAAGGTTCTCGATTATCCAGGTCGTTGTATATCATATAGTAGTTAATCACTATCAACTGGACTTGTTTCTGTAATGTTCAAGTATTCATAGCCAAACAGCATAAACACCTTAATCCAATCACCCTGGAATGTAACACTGCAGATGTTGATTGTTCATAATCCGGAGGTTTCAAATTAGTTTATTCCAATCCTTGGTGTCAGGAAGTCTGTATAGCTGTTAAAACTTTGAATTACATGGCTGAAGAAGTGAAATTATGTCAAAGAACAGGGGTAGAGATTTTTTAATGGCATTAGGTGGAAGACAGATGTTGTTGCAGGCCCACTCCTCTGTTTAAAGAAGGTTGTTCTAATTTTACGAAAATGGCCTCTTTCACGTCTCTTGCAACCCAGTTGACCTGTCTGTCATACAGGTTACTTACCTATACTAAGTTACTTTGCTTGTGTTTGGGTCTTTTCAATACAAGCTTCTGTTTCGGTGTTACTGGGCTGAAAGCGTACCTTAACTCAGAATTTTTACTTTACAAAAAAGGGTTGACAACCCCTTTAATTAAAGAAAAACGTATGTTTGTTTGTGTTTTTATTTTAAATGCAACACCCTTTTTTTTGTGTGCTCTGCTGCCCCCTAATTATTGATCGCCTAGGCCAGGGGTCAGCAAACTCCAGCCTTTAGGCCAGATACGGCTTAGCCAGTAGTCCGTTACGGCCTAACACCCCCCGGTCGATCAGGCCTAATCCTGACTAGCAGGGGTCGACAACCCTTGGCTCCGGGGGTAAGGGGACATTCCCTCTCCTCCGTATGCATTGCAGAGAAGAGAGATTTGCCTTCAGCGGCGTTCCTGGTGGGGGGCAGAGCCATCAGCGTGGGACTCGAGAGAGAGAGTCTGGCTTAGTGTGCCTTCTTGACCTCCTAAAATGGCCTAGTAGCCAAAAAAGTTATCTGACCCCTGGCCTAGGCGATGAAGAATGAATGGGAGTGCAGAGCTTCCTGGGATACCTATGTCAGGCATCCCAGGAGGCTCTTGGCTGCTCCTTCTGCAAGAAGGAGCCCTTTCATCAATTGGGAAAAAAAACCTGTTTTAGGACTCTCTCCAGGTAATACCCTGCCATTAGGTTATTATTATTGGATCAGTTTTAGGACTGTCTCCTGGTAATACTCTGCCATGAGGTGAATAGTACTGGGTCAGTGTTAGAACTGTCTCCTGGTAGAAAAGTGCCGATCTCACGCATGCATAGTGCGAGATCAGGTGATGTAGGAAGAAGAACACAGAAGTAGAGAGTAGAAGATGGCGGAGCCTGCGGCTCCCTCTGTGCGGGCCGAAGATGGACACCGGGATGACGCGGCATGCGATGGAAGAAGCCTTCCGACAGATAGACTGATTTGCGGGATTGAAGGTAAGTGTGATTTTTTTGTTTTGACTTAGTTTTGGGTTTACTTCAGCTTTAAATAAACTAGAAGGTGATTTTTGTTAAAAATTCTAGTCAGTTTTTTTCCAACACTCCAGCTATGCACAGGATCACTATTTCTGCGCGATGGACCTTCATTTTAACTTGATCCTGTGGTGTGTTACAAAAAACCTAATCTGGTTAGCCTCAAGATTTCAAAGCACTCCTGAGATAGATATGGTATTTATCTTTGGACTGAAGTGGTATTGTTACCATTTCAGCTCGAGCTGCAAAGTTGCATATACACCTAATACACTTATTTATGTTCCAGTGGGTGATGGCAGTCAAAAAGCAGATACTGGTCTGTATGAATAGATTTCCTGAAGACCTCAATGTTTAAATCACTCCCTCCTTGACAGGTAACATTCAGTCCATTTTTTAGGTTTAATGGTTTTTCAAAAAAGACAGAAAAAAAATCAAATCATTACTACCTGTTTTATAATAATAAGTAATTTAGATATCCTAAATAGTTGTGAATAATTAATATGTCTATAAGTATTGTATTCATGGCACTAGATGGCAGTGTAAGACTGTATTTATTTAGTAGATGGAGCCATCAGAGTTTTACTGAAAAGGGTTGTTAAAGGTTGAAAAATACCATTCTTTCTAAAATGTAGGCAAATGTATCTCTTTAAAGCTGAACTTTACACAAGTAACAGGAGCAATTCAAAGGAGGCAGTGTCTGTATATTTACTTAAAGCTCAACTCCAGGCACAACCTCTTTACCTTATTTCATTCTGTTCTAGGTCCCTCTTTTCCAAAATTAAGGTTTGTGTGTTCTTTGAGCTGAAGTCTACATCTGTAACTGCCAGTAACAGCACAGCAGTAGTTGTAGTTCTGGGCCGCTGTGCACTGAATTTTTTATAGTCATGTAGCATCAAATGTGGGGATTGCCACTGCTTCTTGTTTTCTTGCTAACAAGCCTGTAGCCATGATCTGTCTGCAAAAGGGACTTGGGTATTCTGTCACTATTTCTTAAACCAGGTATGTAAAGAACACAAAGTTTTTATTTAGTAAATACATTTTCATTTTAATGAGAGGTGAAATGAGGAACAAGTGAACTAGGAAGTGAAGGCAAAGTGTAAGCAGAAAAAACTTCACCTTTAACTTTAATAGGAGAACATTCCTGGAGTTCTGTAACACACATCTATTAGTGATGCCGAAAGTCTGTTTATCTCATAACAGGGCATTACACAGTCCTTAACGTCCCTAGCGGTAACTCCCAGTGTGACTCAGGGTAGAAAAAAGTTGCTGAAAGCGGTAACTACGAGTCACACTTGGGGTAGGTAAACCTATGGGAAGTAATAGTAAATACAGCCTTACCTAATCTGCCGGTGTCCCGCTCCGTCCATCACCGCGATCTCTGTGTTCTTCCTTTTTCCTCCGGCCAGCTTCTGCACCCGATGAGTCACCAAGGGAGTTCCCAGTGACGTCGGTGCATGTGTACGTTGCCAGCGGGAAATTCAAAAACCATTTGTATTGCATTCAATACAAAATAACTGTATTGAATACAATACTTTGGATTTATATGTGTAAAATCAGTACATTGTTTTCAAGAACATGTATTTTACAGTATATATATTAGAATGAATATAATACGTATTTTTTTTTATTTAAAATTAAATTTTTTAAATATATAGATTTTTTAATTTATTCAATTTATTATTTTTACATGATTTTGTGTTTCAAACTTTATTATACTCATACTATTACATTATACTGTAAAATAAATTTTCATGAAAAACAATGTACAGCTTTTAGACATATAAAACCGGAAAGAAATGAACCACTAGAGAGGTTAACTGTGCCAATAATATAGGACTATTGACAGGGTATTACCAAAAAACAGTCCTAAAACTGACCCACTACTATTCACCTAATGGCAGGGTATTACCTGGAGAGATTCCTCTAACTTTTCCAATAATAATCACCTAATGGCAGAGTATTACTAGGAGACAGTTCTAACATGGACCAAATACTATTCACCTAATGGCAAGGTATTACCAGGAGACATTCCTAAAACTGACCCAATACTATTCACCTAATGGCAGGGTATTACCTGGAGAGATTCCTCTAACTTTTCCAATAATAATCACCTAATGGCAGAGTATTACTAGGAGACAGTTCTAACATGGACCAAATACTATTCACCTAATGGCAAGGTATTACCAGGAGACATTCCTAAAACTGATCCAATACGATTCACCTAATGGCAGAGTATTACCAGTAGACAGTTCTAACACTGACCCAATACTATTCACCCAATGGCAGAGTATTACCAGTGTACAGTTCTAACACTGACCCAATACTATTCACCTAAGGGCAAAGTATTACCAGGAGACAGTCCTAAAACTGATTTAATAATACTAACCTAATGGCAGAGTATTACTAGAAGACATTACTAAAATTGATCCAATACTATTCACCTAATGGCAGAGTATTACCAGTAGACAGTTCTAACACTGACCCAATATTATTCACCTAATGGTGGAGTATTACCAGGAGACTGTCCTAAAACTGATCCAATAATAATAACGTAATGGCAGGGTATTACCTGGAGAGAGTCCTAAAACTGTTCCAATACTATTCACCTAATGGCAGGGTATTATAATTATCCAGTATTCATATAGCGCCAACATATTACACAGCGCTTTACAAAGGTTATAGTCATGTCACTAGTTATCTCTCAAATGCGCTCACAATCTAATGTCCCTACCATAGACCTATGTAATTAACACAGTGTAAAGGCCAATTTTGGGGGGAAGCCAATAACTCTAACCGCATGTTTTTGAAATGTGGGAGAAAACCGGAGTACCTGGAGGAAACCCACATAAACAAAATATTCATATAAGATTTTAACCAGGGACCTAGCGCTGCAAAGAGTGCTAACCTCTGAGCCACTGTGCTGCCATCCACCAGGAGACAGTCCTAAAACTGACCGAATCCTATTCACATAATAGCTGGGTATTACATGAGACAGTCCTAACACCGACCCAATACTATTCACCTAATAACAGAGTATTACCAGGAGACAGTCCTAAAACTGATCCAATAATAATAACCTAATGGCAGGGTATTACCTGGAGAGAGTCCTAAAACTGCTCCAATACTATTCACCTAATAACAGAGGGTAGACAACCCTTTTATGTAAAATAAAAATTGTATTGCTCCTACTGCGCATGCCGGATCTCGCATGCACAGAAGAAGCATACCAGGATGACGCGGGACCCAATCGAAGAAACCTCCCAATGGATCGACAGATTTGCGGGATTTAAGGTAATGGATTTTGTTTTATATTAACTTCCTTTAAAGTTCGGCTTTTAGATTAAAAAAGTACTAGCAACTCTGTTAAACCCCATAGGCAGTAGTACAACTTTTTCTGCAATATACAATGCTTTCCCTTAAGTGCAAGTTTTGCCTCTAGATATCGAAAGTCTGATGGTCAGTCTCAAGCTTTAAATTATTGGTCTGAGCATAGGTGTTTCTGGACCCACCACAGCCTGTGACTTGATGGTGAAAGGAGAAAGAGTACACTAATGAACCCTGCTTTCTCTTCCTATTAGCATATTATTTTTACCACTTAAACTGATTGGTTCCATTTTTTGCTTTGTCCTTTAACTGTTTTTTTTTTTTTTTTTTTTTTTAAATAAGTTTAATGATGTATACATGATGAGGGAGCTGCATTCATTTGTGTATTTTATAAAAGCCTAGGTTAGTTCAGCTTTAAGTTGAAAGCTACTAAAAAGTCTTGGCTCTATGTAAGGACATTTTGACTGTATTTTTACAGTTGCAATAATAAAACCAACTTGTGTACATTTGTGCTAGTAGATAAATGTATTCAGGAGTACATAAGGACAAATAATAAGCCTTTGTACTGTTCTCCTTGACTAGACATGGTAATAGGTTTACATTGTATAGTATATATTTATATCCAGCAAATAACTAAAGGAAAATGAAAGCAATCTTTTTGTTACAGTTTTGCCTTTCTGTATGCTTGTAATAGCAATAATAGGCATAACAAATGGCAATCATCAATCTTACTATACTGAGCTAAAAGGTAGAAAAGGCACAATGAAAAGAGGGTAAAACTTATTGCCACTGTAAGCATTTTATCAAATGCACAGCATCACTTTTTCTTTTCAGAACTCCAGGCTAAGTAGTTAACATTTGCTTTCCTACCTGCTAAAATAATTCTAATTCTGTCCAGCCGATTTGTAACTTGCACACAATTTGTTGCAAAGTAAAGCTGGAAAGGTAACAGGCATATTTGCTAGTTTAGAAATTTGACTTCTTAGGTTACCCCTCTGGTTTCTTCTTGTTTATTGAACAATGGATCAGCATCATCACCTCCAATTAGCTTGAGATTATCCTGGAAGCAGTAAACTGAAACCAGGAAGAATATTGATTTTTGTTGCTGTACAACATGGAAGATGTATGTAAGTCAGAAGGTTTACTGGCTAAATCATTATCGATGCATGGATTTGCCTGACATTAAAATTCTGTACTTTCCCTTTAAATTTATTCTGCAAGTGTTTACTCTAATAGCTGTGGGTATAACTGTGTCTTTTATCATTATGCATTCCATAATGTACTGGATATATGTCAAGAAAATCCCCCTTGCCAACATTTATGAGAAAATTTTCATCTAATTCTTTTGTTTTATTTCCACTGCAAACAAGCAGATTTATTCTTTAATAAAATCAGTGTTACTATCCTTATGCACCATTATACATTCTCTCGGGTAAATTCTAGTTCAAATATCATTATTCATTAAAGCAGTAAAATCTTAAGAGTCTACAGGTTTTGTTTTGAATGCATTCAATAAATATGTCCACATATTTACTATAATTTATTGCACTTAAAATATCAAACTATGGGCTTGATATAGGAGCTTATTTTTTGATTATCACAGGACTATTCATCATATCAAATGGAATAGTAAAACCAGGGTAGTACTGCTGTGGATTTGACTGATAGATTATTCATAAAAGAGTCAAGAAATGCATGATTCTGTTGAGAATATATTACAATGGGAAAAGCTCTAGAGAATGTCAGTGATTTCACAGTGGAATCATATTTTAAGCAAGAATACATTCATAAAATAGTCAGGAAGAATATAATTCTTTCCTGCATATTGTGTCAGTGATGTGTTCCTCTATAACAGAGGCTGTATATAACAGGTGCGATTTGTTTTTTTACACCTGATTATCTAGATTGACATTTCTTTTTATAGTTCAGCATGCTTCTTTTATGAGGTAACCGCTTATAGCAAAATACCATACAATAGCCCTTCAATAAATTATCATTGACTCAGTCTGTAATTTTCATGCTTTCTACTAAGGAAACAAGCATATAATAAAGCAAATTGCATTTTATAGGGGCTGATTATGTCTTTTTGCCACCTCCGATGTTAAATTCTATGTTTCCTTGTTACTGTAAACTTTCATAGAGCAGGGGCGTCCCAGGAGATAACATCCTTGCACTGCTGCCTTGTACTTAATCCTTAAAGCTGTAGTAAGGTCCAAGTTTCCCTGGTTACAATGTATAACATTATCTTAGATAATTGTGCGCATTAGTCATTTTTACTGGAATATTTCCGAGATGTAAGCATTGGAATTTACGAGTCCGTATTCAGTAGATAAGGATGATTTTTGCAGGTGTCGAAGTCTAAATGCATTTAAAGATAATTATAGACCCCTGTAGTGAGACTAACAGAAAATGAGTTAGCTGTTAATGCCACTACTAAGCCAAAATATTGGTGTACATTCACACATGTACCACGTTCCAAACAGAGCAGATGTCTCATCAATAATTTCTAAGTGATTCCATTGACTTTTAAGCTTGAAGGCGGGCAATGTTATCTGTAACTCTCGTAGGTCTAATTTAATAACTAAAATGACTTTAACAAAAACACTGTAGACACTTACATATAAAATATCGGAAGAACAGAACTGTTCACTCCTTAGAGTTTGTGAGTTCATACTGTCTTAAAGGAAAATACATCAATAAGAGGAGGGAATTGGTAGTAGTGAGGAATTACACTGCTGTGTTTTCTCATAAAATCCTCTGCACAACTTTGACACCCTCATTAACTGTGATTCCATAAATATTCTGGTATTAGAGTATAAGAGTGAATAGTATTTGGGTTTGTTTTTTTCATACAGTACTTACAGGTTCCAAAGACATAAATTAAAGGATAAAAGAGAAAACGATGTAAAACTTAACACTTTTTGTTTTGTGGGGAAGGGTGGGGAATAAAGTGGGAGAGGGGGGATGTTTTTTTTCTAAACTGGATTTGAGAGATTTCAAATATTTTATCTTCTGGCATTTTGTTTCATTTTTCATGTTTATATTGGCATATTTATATTCTGGCATTGTATTTCGCTGGCATGAAAGAGGACTTTGTAAAAAACAGGACTAGGCTGAGGGGTAGGCAAAAAAGTTGGATGTTTTGGGTGCTTCAATGGGGGGTGCGAATGGTGCAGGGCCTGCATCAAATGCTGCTACAGTAGTTCACACTTCATCTAGGAAGAATGCACTTTTTTGCCCTTTTGGAATTTTTGCCCTGGGTGCTCATTGATCTTGTCCTGATCCGATTTGTCATAAAAATTAGAGGACTGCCCAGGTTTGACAGTTGTCCTTGAAACATCGAGAATTTTCTGTTTACCACCTGTTTTGGCAAGCACTAATTCTCACTGACAATAGTAACCAGGACAAAAAGTGAGGGAATACATGTCCAAAACAGGTACACCGTAAACAAACATCTCCACCATGTTCAAAACAAAAATGTTTTTGGATGTAATTTCACCATAATGTTTGTTACTGATTTTATATGTTACTGGCAACACTATTTCAACCATTTGTGAAGGCAAAGTTTTTTCTCAGGTGTTGATTCTATATACACTTACTGGCCACTTTATTAGGTACAGCTTGAGAATACTGGGTTGGACCCTCTTTTGCCTTTGGAACCATCGAGAAAACTGTGAAATGTTGAGGATCATTTACAATGTTGGTTTTATTGGTACCATCCACCATAGTACCCCATCCTAAAAGCTGGAGGACATTGTGGAATGATGTACGATAGACACAACAATTATGCTTTCACATATTGCCATGTTTTCAAAAAAAGATCCCCAGGCCCATTCCAACCTTATCTGCCAATAAAACAATTAATCACCATCTCATAACAAGCATGTGGAACTTTTTCTGACATCTCTGAATACTTGTGCCCAACCATAGGGCTTAGATTTGTTGATCGTTTTGTTGATGATGCTTCCTAGTTCATCATATAGGAAAACTGGGGTTAGTCAAATAGAAAACAAAAATAATTGGGGTAAAATTTTGATTATGAGAATATGATTGCTGAGTTATTATTCACAACCAAGGAAATGCCTTGTGCCTAGTGGTATTAATGTTTTACAAAAGTAAAACTTCTGCATGAATATGGTGTGAAAAATTCAGCAACCAGTTCATTATTTGTCCTTATGATTTAAACCACTAAACCCTGCTATATTACGAACTGCTAAAGTGCCATCCTTTATTGTTTTTTATTCCTAATTTTCCTTGCATTTTGTTAAATGAAACACAATTACATACTTCATTCTCCTGGAACAATTCATTATATGATAGTCAAATTTTAAATAGTGACTAAGACTTTACATTGTTGAACAAACATATGTAGAGAAGGTTAGAGGCCTTTTGTGGAAATTATAGATTTAAACTATCATGGTTATGAATCAAATGAGAATTATATATGTACAGAGAGTAATTTCTGCCTCATCACTCCAGTGTCATTAAGTTGACTTATGTATTATAAGGAACAGCATACGTGCAGCTTCAAGATAACCAACTAATTAGCAGTCACCAGAGCTGTGACCTGAATAAATCACTTGTCCTGTGTCATTATTTTTTAGGTCTAAAGAACTACTGAAAGATGTGATATGCTTAAAGTTTATATTACTGTATGAATAAATAAAATGGAATGGAATGGAAAGGACAATAAATGTAGATATTGGATTTTACAAAAAAGAAAAAAATACAGAATTGAACTTTTTGAATTTAAAAACTCTTTGTGTAGCTGTGTCTTCCTGTAGGTGTCCAACTACAGGACCTCTCATGCTTTTTTTTCCAGATTGGGATCTGACATTTGTCAGCAAACTGCTGCTGTGTGGCCATGAAAGGCAAACTGGCTGCAGTGCAGATCTGCACCACTGACATGTCGCTTTGATAACTGCACAACAATCTGTCGCAGCTGTGTGTGCAAGAAATGGCTCCTAACCACATTTCACTTAAATGGGGGAGGTTGGGAGCACGGTTGAGCCCTCGACAGAATGTTGCAACTCACTGTGGGTCTGAAATGACTCTAAAGAAATGTTTTTACAGTGGCATCAACCTTTTTTCCTTCCAACATACAATCACATTATGTTTTTCCTTTTTTTTTACTTTAAGATGATTGACCATAGAAATAATCATTGGTTTTCTGGACCTGAATATTATATCTTCCCCTGTGTATATTTTAATCAAGACGAGGGATTGCTTTCAATTATCTTCTCCAATTTTCAGAAGCAAACATAATAGTGAATATGAATATGCAACCATACCAATGTGCAGTCTGTAAAAATGAGCTTATGCTTTTTGCTCATTTGGCAAATGACAGGTATGAAAATGACAAACACTATCATTTGTACTGGCGTTCTTCATCACCAGGAAATCAGCCAGTGTATAAATAGGCAAGGTGGGAAAATTATGACTTTTTCTGCTTAGGCATTAATCACAATTGCAGTCTTGGTTGAATTCATTATGTTCGTGATATTAACAATCTTAAATCAAATTTGGGATGTGTTGAATATTATAAACAAAATAAAATGCAGAAACATATACAAAATATCTATAAATCAGTCACATACAGTACAGGAAAGAAAAAGTGCTACAGCTACCTATTAACACAACGTGCACATAGGCAGTATATGCGACCATGGCGCAGCACTGAACGTTGCTTATCTTAGACTCTAAACATCATACATAAAGGCTAAAGTGAACTTGTTCCTTGTCTGTGTACTTCCCCACACATGTAACTACAACATATTGTGTATCAATGTGCCTTGACAAGTGTTATGATTTGTTCTGACATCCAATATAAAAGTGCATTGCAATGCACATTAAAAAATCTGCAACAACTTATGATAATGTGTTGATATTGTAAATCCATTTGCATGTGTCTCAGTGAATAGAGTCTATGGAGCAGCCAAGCACCAGCATTATTACATTAGAGGATGATGTAGGCCCCTCTTTCCCATTCTTGTAATCAATTTCACAAATTAGTTTTAACTTACAGTTTATATATCTATCCATCTATACTTGTATGCAGAAATGTAAAAGATTTATATATATTTGTATCTCGCAATTACGTCTATTCATTCCATTTTGTAATAATTCTATTAGTTTACTGTATATGTCAATATGACATTGTGTTGTTTTATAATACAAATATACATTATACACAATATTACAAATATAGAAATGCAGTATTTATACTTTGTTTTTTTTTTTTTTTTAAACATTCTTTACTTGAGGAAGAATTCACATTGGCAAAAATAATTCAAAATGTGCATCAGTTACAGATTTAGTGGGTCAGAATAACAAATGTACCATTCCCCTTGCCTAAACATATCAAAAGAGAATACCATTGGCAACTCCAGCATTCATGGAGGACAAACATTCAAGAGACGTAGAATATTAGTTTAACTGTAGAATAACAAATCTTTTAATTTTAGTGTGAAATACTCATAAGCACGTCCCTGACTTTCTAGTACCAGTAAACAACAATTCTCTCTGTAAAAGAGAGGGGAAAATGAGAGAAATTCCAAAACCATGCCACCCCCACCTTAGGCACTTGGGCCCTCCTAGACATGCCATCAATCTTTACATATAGTCAAAACAATATATAGAAACAGGAATGTCAGCTCTTACTGCTCAACAATCCATGCTGGAAAGTAAAGTCCACTTTATCTATTCTATAGATAAGTAAAAACAAAAAGGGTATACCCAGAAAACATCAACTGCTCCCCCTCCCCATGATGCAACTATTTCATCTGCATAACAAGTTTGAGCAGGTAATAGCAGAAGATAAGAGAATTCACATATCTTAGACTTACTGCAGTTGTCACACTTGGATAATGCTGTTACAGTTTTTCTGGGCTGTTAAAAAATCATTTGGTAGAAAAATGCACTGAAAGGGAGGCAAAGAGGGAGGGGCGTGAAACTAGGAAACGAGAAAGAGTTGGTGGGAGGTGGAGAAACCCAGGATAGAGGGAACTCTTCTTTACTCTTCTTTAATCTTATGCCTACGTCACCTGATTTTGGACTGGGCAAGGGTGGGAGTGGGTAGCGTACATGGGGAAAACAAATAGCCAATCTCAATGAGGATGCAAGATCGGGCATGCATAGAAGGAGCATTCCAACGCCTCCTGGAATTCATGACATATGTATATGTATTTTTTTTTTTTTTTACGTCTAATGTCTAGCTCCGACAAAAATCATGAAAGACCTACTGGATACGTTGTTGTTGTTTTTTTTTTTGGACAAGATTCTGAATACAATTAAATGTATATATTTGTTAAATTTGAGCATGTTCATCCTTGCACCCCTTGCAATAAAAAACAAAAAACTAAAATATTTCTATTTAAAGACAATTTAGAATAACTCAATTTTAAGCCTACAATTTTATTGTTAAAACATAGTACACTGCATTCAAATATAATGCTTCTACAGTCAGCATTATGTGGACAAGTCCAATTACTTTATACTACTTTGGGCCCGATTTCTTAAAGTTGTCCAAGCCTGAAGTAGATAAACGATCATGGGAGAACCTGGGTGATCCAACAAATGGGAATAAAAAATAATTTTCTATGTCACATGGGTTGATTCTGTGTTTTACAGAATATCATACAGTATATATATATATATATATATATATATATATATATATACATACATGTGTTGCAAAAATAAAAAAGGCGTGCAGGTTTCCCTGCTTGTTGTGCTTCCTGGGTGGTGGCACAGGCATTGAATATGACAGAAAGTTGAAAGTCAGAAAGCTACTATTTAGCACATTATCTTTTTTTCTAAAATACAGGAGACAAAAAAGAACAAAAACATAGACCTGCTGATCTTCATGCTTGGCCCAGGAGAGTAAAAGTACTAAAACCATTGGATCCTCAGCAAGACTTTTTTTTAGTTGTACAGCTAAAAACATATATGGGTGCTCAGCAAGCCACAAGAACTCTTGTTTGTCTTGATGTGCAATACTTTATTTTCTTTGTTTCATTGTATTAAATGCATTAAACAATACATTTTTTCAAATGAAAGCTTGACATGTACCTAATAAGCAAGCAGTGGCGTAAATAACGCAATAACCACCTAAGTGGCTGCTAAGGAGCCTGGAAGTTGGAGGGAGAGGTTGCTGAAGCTTGTTATATACATGTCATGTATAGAAAACTGTTTGCATGTAAGGATAACACAGATCACACAAATCAAATATTATTTCCTTAAGGGTTTTAGAGGAAGCAGTTGATAATGACACTGAACCCAAGTAATGTCTCAAGGTAACTTCAAATGCACAGGAGGAGTCTGTAGGATATTTTCTAGTAAAAGATTCCTTTTGTTTTTTTAGTGCTCCAGACAACATTCTTTCAGCTGCCGGTGTACTTTTATTGCACTTAGAATCCATTGCAGCCTAGCTTGCAGCTCTAAAATGTATGAAGATAATTGCCAAGAACAAGAGATCAAAAATGAACCCTGTATGTCTAACATAATTTTCCCCAGGCTGTAAAAAATCCCATGGTGTCTCCTAAAAACTAATAAGATAGCTGATGTTTATAGTTCTAAAAAAAGCACAGTTAAAAGAAGTTTATATGAGGGATATAGAAAAAGTGTGTACAGAAACACTAACAAATATTTAACTGTAAAAAGTATTTGTATTGTTAATAATTTTGCCACTAAAACTTTTATTGCCAAACTCTACACAACCTCTTTTAGCACTTGCTTGCTGTGATGGTGGAAGAGGTTGGGCTTTAGGATTTCCAGTAACTGCCATGCACTGTTGGTTTATATATAAGGACTGCTTTTAATTATTGCTGAGGCTAATTTCTCTTAGGATCATTGACTGTATTGTGACAGGTAACACTGCCAGGTGCTACAGAGAGAAGTCACCAGGGGCCCCATGAGAATTTTGGATTGGCACTCCATGATCTGTAGTTACACCCCTGCCCACAACTAATAGCCTTTACATTAAAATACATTCAAAAAATTCAATTATATAACACAACTTAAAGAACATTTCTAAGTATAATATATTTAACCTGATTCAGGATATTATAGATCCCTCACATTGAGGACTCTAATTGACTTGAAAATCAGTACAATCAGTACCTTAAATTTGAAGTGTTGCTGAAAAATAGTTTAATTTTAAATTAGCAAACTGGCAAGTACTTCTGTAATTAGACAGATAACCTTGACATGTAATCACCAGTGGGTATGTTGCAAATTCTAAATCTGTTTCTTAAAATTAAATTTATTACAGAAATAATGTTTTTCCTACTGGTACTTTTAATAGTCTTGATTTATGTAGATTTCTTAAAAAGTGATTCCATCAAACAAAGAACAGTAAATTTTATAATTTAATCAGTATGAGGCACTTTGCAAGAAAAACCTTTATCATAACCCATAGTTATGAAAAATTAGGAGTTCTCTAAAGAAGAACTTTTAATATTATTTTTTACATAGCATAAACTATGCAGCTGCCAGTAACTGTATTCCTTAACCACATAATACACAAAACAGTCCTGACAGATATGAAAATGTTGGCAAAACAGATATGGAATCCTTTAAATGTATTCATTCAATAAAGGAAATAGTTTCAAACTAATACCATTTTTGCCCCAGGTATAAAAAGTTACCCTTTACTGACTTACTAGGGTCACATACAGTAAACTTGTTAAAGACAATCAAATTTAAATTTCTGCTTTCAAAATTTGGAATCAGGCAGAGCTTTACTGCAGAAAAGCACAGGTGATGTCCCTTCTGAAATAAGCGTTCCTACCTGCCTGATCACCATCCTAATCTGTCAAAAGGCTATGCGTGTGCAACTCAAAAGTAGGAAGCTGGAATACCTGGCGCATCTCAGATTCCTCTGTGGCTGCTTGGACTGAATAGGCAAATGGGAATTACATTATCCTGGCCTGACCAATCAAGATGGTCTAAGATCAAAACAAGAAAAATGTGAAGAACAAAGACAGAATGACAGAACAGTGACAGATGAGTGCATTTAGCCAGATATGATTCATTTAATAATCAAATTTGTAAGTTCGATCTCGAACATTTAAGCGAGAACAGCCTTGTGATTTGCCATGAGGTTGTGTTCTCGCCAACAAACGAGGGAAAATGTAGGTGGCGGGAACAGCAACTATTTCGGGCGTGAATGGCGGGGCTGGGAGCGAATCATTTGCTCCCAGGATGCACAGCAAGGCCCAGCAGACCAATCAGGAGAGATCTGAGCACAGGCATTTATACAGGGAAGAAGGGAGGGGTTAGTCACTGCATCTTGTGTTCTGTGTGAAGGAAAGAAGCAGGGAGAGAGGTGCATTGTGACAGGGACAGGTTAGGAGCCTTCTGTATATCTTGAAATATACAGATTGTGCAGTTTTTGATGCTACCTCTTGTTATCTAGCAAAAAAGGCAGAAACATTTCTGTCCTACTCTCCAAAAAATAAAGATATTTAATTCTGATACCACTTGCTATCTATCAAAAAAGCCAGGAACAATTCTGTATTTCTCTCAAAAAATACAGATATTTCATTCTGATCGCAGTTGCTATCTATCAAAAAAGCCAGAAAAATTTCTGTATTTCTCTCAAAAAATACAGATATTTCATTGTTTGATACCTCATGCTATTTACCAAAGAAGATCTTTTGGTATAGGTGCATTTTTGCCCGAATAAGTAAAAGATGAGCTGTAGAAGCAGGGGAAGGCGTAGCGTTGGGCGACCTGGCGCATCTGGCAGGGGGCATACTCCCCGGGGGTCTGTCACTGTAGGACTGAAGCAGCAGCAAACTGTTGGAGGCAGCAGCACAAGTTGTCAAACAGGTCCAAGATGTGTACGGAGCACCAGTACGCTGGTAGATGTATTGAGAGGGCGTACTACAATCATACAGCCACGTCATGTGGAGAGTATTGTGGACTAGTTCTCAGGGGCCTCAAGTGCAGCAGGTTCTTCTTCTGCAGCAGCAGCAGCAACCTGCACAGCCATGACAGGAGCAAAGACAGGAGTTAGCATGGCTAATGCGCCTGTACCTCCCAATGACTCTCCCTTGTTGTTTGACGAACAGCCTGAGGATCTGTCATTGTGAATTTCAGAGCAGGAGGCAGACTTTGAGACCCTTGGAGAGTGTGGTCAGCACTTGCTGGGCGAGGGTTCTGCATCAGTGGCTGCATTTGCAGAGATTGGCTTAGATGAAAATGAGGATGATGATGACCGTGATGTCACCTGGCAATCACCAGTGCATGTAAGGGCTAGCAGAATTTCAGAAACAGATGTAGAGAAAAGGCAGCAGCAACAGACTGGGGATGGAAGGGGCCACAAATCTGCCTCATGTGAGTCCCAAAGAACACACAGACGAGTGGGCACAAGCAGGGTAACAGTCAGAGATGATGTGACAGTGGGGAGATGGATCTGGAACAGATGCAGGGCACCAAGCAGACGCAGATGCAGACAACGAAAAAGAGCAGCAGAGTGGTTGCATGCACCTCTCCAGTGTGGTCCTTTTTTACGTAGAAAGATGATGACCGATGCGTAGCAGTCTGCATCCTGTGCCACAGGCAGATTTGCAGGGGACAGGCCAGATCACATTTGGGTACAACATCCCTGCTTTCCCACATGCGCGAGAACCACAAACCAAAGTGGGAGTAGTACTTGCGTTCTCTTGAAGGAGGAGAACCACTTCATCGTCTCTTCTTCCACCTCCATTGACTCCTCCTCCACCTCCAACTGTCATTGCCACTACGTCTCAGGAGGTTGGTGACAGCCAGACTTTGAGGAAGTATCAGCTTCTGGCCACAGGTTTCATGGCATCCAGTGACATTTGTTGTCGAAAGATGGGTACTCCAGTGACCTCTTCAGCTCCCCTAGCTCCCAGTTCCTTTAGCCAACTCTACCAAAGTTTTGCACAAGACATCAGGCTATTGACCCAACCAACAAAACAGTCATTGAGCTCAATTCGCGTCTAGCCAAACTATTGGCCTTTGCAGCTACTGCCTGTGGCGGGTTGTGGTGGATTGCTCTAGGTAGCAGGGATCAAACTTGTCACAACAAGAGGCAGAAACATTCAAATCAACTGAAAAGTCCAGGCTCCCGCCTGCAGGCTTTATTCTCACAGCCATTTAACAAAAACAACAAACAAACAAAGGCCCGTCTGGGCAACTAGCTACCTCACTTTAGGTATGCTCTGCTCTACAGCAGGGGTTGGCAAACTCCGGCCTTTATGCCAGATAGGGCCTAGCTAGTAGTTTGTTCCAGCCTAGCGCCCCCTGGCCGATCCGGCCTAATACCGGCCGCGTGTTGAGCCGCGTGTTGCCGGATTAGGCCGGACCAACCTACCGGAGCCAAAGCCACCGTAGCTCTGGAGCCTCTTCTTGCTGTAGTTCCGTTCCCTATTTACCATGGCCGGTGTTAAAACTTCCGCCGCCGCAGTAAATAGGGAACATTTCCCTCTCCTCCGTAATGCATAGCCAAAAGGCTATCAATTGTTGCTCTAAGATTGTTGCCCAACTCTCATTCTTATTCTAATTCTAGGGTAGACATGTTACTGGGTTTCAAAGGTATGCTTTGCTTCTATATCTGGCAGTTGGGTGAAAGAAACCTCTAGCACTGCATTAAATTTTCTGTAGGGACATAATCCATTCTGAGACGTGTACTTAACAACTGGACATGTAAATAAATATAACAAGAATTACCAGTTAGCATGTTGGCTTAATACTGTACATAGTAATACTGTAATAGTGTACATGAAAATTCACTACTAACAAAACCCAATCCACATTTACATGGTGCCACTCCAGCTAATACATACTGAGAGCATAAATAGCTCTTATGTATTCAAGGGGCTCAGTTTTGTGTAGTAGGAATAAATGAGCTAATATATATATTTTCAGTATAGTAATATACAATGATGTCTAAGAAACCTTGTTACCTAAGTAAAAATCTAAACACAAATTGCAATGTAACTTGTATTCCTGTTTTATTTTTAGTGGCGATCTCCAACATTACAGCACCATAAATCTAAAGTACTATTAAAATATGCATGTTGAAATGACAGATGAATTTTTATGACTTTTAATTTGTAATGGCATTATGGGTTAGCAATTAAGGTCAGAGATAGTTTGCCATATGCTTAACATTAACAAATCATTTATATTGTAAAACACGTTGATAATTCAGATAGTGTCAAAAATAGATGCATACATTTATACACCATTATAATGTCGGCAATGACTGCATTAAAAGGAGGAGTCTGGTTTGGTACCTTTCTCTCTGACATTCATGCGTCTCCTTTATTGATTTAACAGGAACCTGAGCCAGTTTTTGGCTGGCAGTGTAAACCTTCCAGACTAATGATCTACATCAAATGTAACAACTTTGATAAACAAGCTCTCAGGAACCAAATCACAAATCTTGTCATGATGCATCATGCCAAAGTGTTTTACTTTCTGAGGTTGCCTGGTCTGTTGCCAACATGCATATTCTAAGCCAAATTGTGCCTCAAGCTGTAAAGAGACCAGCAAAGACAAGTAAAATGCCCTTTGAAAACCTTTAGCAGAAAGCCCAGTGTTAATGCAAGCAGCAACATTTTTTTGTGAAGCGTACAGTTGTAATATGATATTTTTTGAAGAAATGACAGCCGGAAGGATAGTTCATTTTTCAAGCAAATGGTTCCACTTTAATGAGCTGGGATTTCTGTAAGGCGTGGTTTACATGTATATTTTTCAATGTGCAGTATACATAGCAGCAATTCTGCATTCTAAAGCGTGCACCTAAAAACTACTATACAATTACTATACCCTCTTGTAAGTATCTTCACAATGTTAGAATGACTTTTAGAATGTTGGCCCTTCCTCTCCAATTCTGAGACCTATTGCACAGGGGATTACAGGAAGCTAACATAGTACCAGATATGGTTATGTTTATTACCTAAAAAATACTTTTTATGTTTATTTTTAGTTCTTTACTAAGGTTTTTCATAAAAGTTTTTTTTTGTTTGTAGAGTTTCCTGTGCTGCTTTGCTTTCAGCTCTTCAGTACAGTCAACTGTATAAAAATAATGCCAATTCAAATACAGGTACTTACAATGCTTTTAATTTAAAAATATGTAATGACTTATTAATTCATAAAGAGATGCAATAATTTGTACCTTTTATAGCTGCCTGGAGTTTAGCTTTAATGATGATACAAGTGTTGCTTGTGAGAGTAGTTCTGAGCCATAATGAGGGATATTATATGTAAGCTCTTAATAAAGTTGATCTCTTACACTTGGCAATTATCTTGCTAACAGTTAAGCTATTTTCATTTATCTGATTCTTCAGATTATCAAAATTAGTACCTAGACCGGAGTCATGACTCCTCTTGAAGACATATGTCTACAACAGTTGGGGGCCTATGCTGACAATCCTTTTTCCTTATAGCATAACTCTTTCTGCTATTATTTTCCTCAATATATACTTTATACATTTATTTGAGATGGAAAGGGAAACTTGAAGGACAGTTTACCCTAAAACAAAAATAACAATAATTTTAGACAAATATCCTTCTACCAGGCAAGACATAAATCATTACGTAATGCATCTTGGTATGTTATAGATGCCAGGCTGACATTGGCACTATTGCATATGTATTGGTGTATTGCATTTAGTGTAGTCGTAACCAATTTGCATTCAATATTACTTCTGTCCTTATTACCAAATTCTGTTGCTATTCCTAAACATTGGCATTTTGTGTGTAGCTTCAGTTATAATAATAATCTGTAATGCCTCCTAGTACAAATAAATCATCTGGCAACATTTGTAAGGATGCACATCCTCACAGCCTACTTTATAATAGGGCTTTTTCTATATTATAAATGTGGGCATCCTGGAATCCCCTTAACAGATTCAGGTCAATTTAGTCCCCTGATTTGTTCCTCTTTTATATCTGTCTGACTTTCTGGATACCAACCATACCATGAAAATCCTTCCTTTTCCTATTTTCTTCTTCATTTATTTTCTTCCATCTTCCAACTTCTATTCTATTTTCTCACGGCATGGGTTGTCACTCACGTACGTACAAACTCGATAAAGGCTCATATACTATAGGTTGATTGTTTTATTTATAACATTTGATTTCCTTATATTATTTATTTTCCATATATATTTTATAATGAAGAAACATAAACTTCAATTGATGACATTTGCCTGGGGACGTTGTATGTTAATAAGTGTACAGTCACTGTACAGATTCTTGTGGGATGATATCATAATAAAACCATGGTATTTTAAAAGAAGCAATATGTAGTGAAACATAATCCTACACATATGAATTACATTTTTCAGTCTGATAACATGAACCACAAGCCTAGAGAAGTCAAGGTTGATTTTTCTTCTATGTAATATTTATGTAACAATTTTTATTCTAGTAATAAGGAAACAACTCAGAGACACGTTTAATCATATTTCTACAATGGGATTGTATGTGAAACATAATGACGGTTTACTTATAAACAGAATAACCAATTTATTGTGAAAACACAAGAAAATATACAGAAGTGGAAAAATGATATGGTTATATTAAGCTAGGGTCACATATAACTGCATCCATTTTTGACCAAATGTAATCATCCTGACCATCTGTAATCATTCGAAACTACATACTCCATGGAAAAAACTGGTGTTGTTTATAATATATGTTTGATTAGCAGTCTGAAATTCTGGGTGGTATGTCCTTGGCAGTAGAATTTATTACATCAGCAGGAAAAAAACAGTTTTACAATGTGGAACCTTTACATTTTTCAAGGTTTATATACTTGTTCTAACATACCACTGATCTGGCTATTTATCAGTCTGCCTAATGACCATATACCGCCGTATGTGGCAAGCTTAAAATATTGCTGGGTATGAAAATTACAGCATTATCAATGCCAAAGAAACAATGTCAGCTGGGTATATTACAATTTTACTTCTAACTGCCTCTGCCTATGCAGTGAATCAATAATAAAACAGTGTGGGGAATATAGCTGTCCAAATGTCCTTGTTGTGCAGCATTTCACAGCACTTCAATAACTCAAATCCAATCTGTGATACTGTCTGGAAAAATTCTTCCGTTCAAATGTCCCTGAAAAACAGGCAAGTGACAGCTTAATATAAATCATGAATCCTGATGAATTGACATGAACTAGGATTGTCCCTGGGACAATATCGTCTGTTCATGGGTAGCAGAAGAATGTGTGCCTTCCTCCAAAGTCAATGACACTTTCACTACTTCCTTGGACTTATTTGCAATACAGCAATCACGTTGTCTTACATGATAAAACATCTGTGATCACTAATTCAACATTCACCTTTATCTCAAATAGTGTATGAGATACAGCCATCAGGGAGAAGACAAGGTTGAGTGGTTAAGTGTTCTGCCTTACAATAGGACTGAGAGATTTATAACGTCTTGAGGTTTGCTAAGAGCCTTTTTTGATTCTATTCCAATTGTGCTTACAAGTCATTATGTCTCCATACCACAAAGAACAAATACATGGTCTGCAAATTAAATAGAAAACAATATTGATACAATGAATAATGTTATGATTAATATTTGAAATACGTAGGTGATTGTACACAAGCACATGTTTTGCTGGCATTCTGTATAACAGAATGAACCTCATCTTGGTGAGCTTTAAAATACAGTTTTGGTAAGTAATAAACTAGGATACACATTGGGCCTTTTTGTTTCCTAGGCTGGAAAAAAATGTAACATTAGCTTTCTGATGAACATTAGTGAAAAGTGTACTACTTACCATGCATGTGCAGCCACATGCATTACACCCTTAAGGTGCGTACACACTTCCAATTTTTATCGTTCAAAATGAACGACGAACGAACGACGAACGATCGATTGGGCAAAAATCGTTCGTAAAAAAAGTAACCAACGACGCCGACGAACGAGGAAAGTCGTTGGAAAC
>NC_092858.1:77250348-77306456 GCF_032062135.1 Pyxicephalus adspersus | reverse complement strand
AAAATAAATGTTCTTGAAAACAATGTACTGCTTTTACACATATAAGTCCAATGTATTGCATTCAATACATTTATTTTGTATAGAATGCAATACAAATGGATTTTGAATTTTCCGCCCCGCCTTGCCGGCAACGTACACACGCACCAATGTCACCGGGAACTCCCCAGTGACTCATCGGGTGCAGAAGCCGGCCGGAGGAAGAAGAAAAAAGGCGGAGATTGCGGCGATGGATAGCTTGGGACACCGGCGGATTAGGTAAGCGCTGTATTTACTAACATTCTATAGGTTTACCTACCCCGTGTGTTACTCGGGGTTATAACTTTTAGCAACTTTTTTCTACCCCGAGTTACACTCCGGGTTACCTCTAGGTAGGTTAAAAGTTTGCACAATCCTGAAAATCTTAGGGACTGATCTGATTTGGTGTGTGGTAGGAGTATCCTGATAATTTTAGTGTGACAAAAGGTTTAGGGAATAAACTGATTGAATGTATTTATTTACCATATTCTAGTGAAATAATTGTAGCAATCTCTTGTCTGACCTTTCTGCATCTTAGAACTCATCTAGATCTTTTCATTTGTACATCTTCATGGAAAAAAATAACATTTTCTAACAGGCATTACAGTTATTAGTATTTATTATTAGACATGCACAACTCTGTGGCATAAAAAGTTCACAAAGGGCGCAATCAAGGACCTCTTTTAAAGCAGCTACATTGGTTTCAGCTCAGACATTTAACTTAGATACAGTATGAACTTTGGTGACCTTTATTATTTCAACACTGTGTGATTTATTTTTGCAGGAACAGATCTTTACAAGCAGAAATGGCAATATACACAAAGGCATTTTAAATCAATGAGGCCAAGGCCACTTTAATAGTTTAAAAGATAACTGTAAACTCTAGAAGGGGAGAGGGAGTGTATATACTTTCCTTCTATATTCACTCTTGGCACACAATTTTACAGCAGTGAAAAAGGAATTGTCAATACTCTTTATGCCACACAAGAGAAAGATATAGAGGCCCATTTAAAAAGTAGTGGTAAAGCCACACTAGGAAGAAATCTAAGCTGGCAGATTGCATTAAAAATGAATGATGATGTAGCAAGGGATTAGGGTGCCTTGTATTCTACACTGAGCAAATCGAACTGTATGAGAGCTCACCAGTGGGCCACACTGGCCAATTTTTTTTAATGGCTAGGTTCTGTTAACCTTGGTCAGGGCTGATCACCTTAATCTAGGTTTTACTCTATGCTCTTAACTTAACAGGACGTTAGCTCACATGGTGGAAAATTCCCCAGTGAAAACATCACGTTGTAATGCGTTTTAATACTACACAGGATTGCGTATCCATACTAAATATTATCTTGTAAATGCATGCCTCTCATTTGTTTAAAATACAGGTTTCTATTCCACATACTTTGTTAATGGGGTATCATTCACTTGCATGATTTGAATAGCCAAAATTTGTTATCCATTTAGTTCATTTTATGAATGAAATGTTTTCTATTAAACTAGCACAATAAAGCACCAAGTCAGTATGTTTAAACATTGCTGCACCTTTATCTTTGGTTATAACTGCTTTTAGTGGGATATTCTGGTTTCAATATAATGATAATACAAAAATGATGTTAGATGACAAAATGTGAAGATTTCAGCATTTCATTATATTACTTGTCTGGAGAAACCTGATGCCCAAATTCAGGCCCCCCAGAGACTAAACAAAAAACATTGTTTTCCAGCTGTTCCACTGTTATTTGATCATATATCTCACCATGAGTTATAAACTGACCTTGGTCTACTGGAGGTGGCAGACATAGCTAACAGTGGGTTCCTGTGCAAAACTGGCTTGCAGCCTTTGTGTGGGCCCCATTTAGTTGGAGAAGGTATGGAGCTCTCATGTAGCGGCACACTCTGCAACCTTCCAGGAAGGCCTGGAGGAGCTGGGACCATGAAGACGCACAGTGAGGTAAGTATGTTCAGGTTGCGGAGGAGCACACAGTGCGGTGCAATGTTTCAGGGTGGGGCCTCAACAAGGGATGGACTCTGGTGCGGGTAGAAAAGATGCTCCTGTTCCTAAATACGTATTCGAATCGAGGCGTTGCACGATTTTTGGAAGATGGTTTTAAAGAAGGATTCCAGGTTCCATGCTCAATGGTGTCGCCTCCTAGGGTGCTGAGGAATTTGAAGTCGGCAAATGATTTTCCAAGGTGGGTGGATGAGAAACTAAAGAAGGTGGAATTTGGCCGAATGAGTGGTCCTTTTGCTTTACTGCCGCTGGATAGTCCGGTGGTGTCTCCTTTGGGAGTAGTGCCCAAGAGGGAACCCAACAGGTACCAGTTGATTTAACATTTGTCCCATCCCAGGGATAGATCGGTGAATGATGGGATTGATCCAAGGGTGGGTAACGCTGTTGCGGATTCTCTGTCTCGTTTTCAGTGGGACAAGTTTCGCAAGCTGGCAGCGGGAGTGGAGCAGCGAGGAGTTACTTGCCTCCCAGATTTCTGGAAAATTGTCTTGGAATCATCGCTGGGTTAGTATGTAGGTCGGTAAGTGAGGCAATATGGAGGGCATATTGGACAGTTTGGAAGGAATGATTGGTGTCAGGTGGATGGGTGGGGTTGGCCCAGAAAAGGTGGATACGGATGTCATGTTATTCTGGTTGTGTGAACTGTGGACCAATGAGGCCTCAGTGGCGGCAGTGAACAGGAGAATGGCGGGAATGGTTTTTCTCTTCAAGCTTTGGGCGGTAAGGGATATAACAAGGATTTAAGGGCGTATAAAAGGGTAAGGATATAAGGGCGGACATCGGACAAAATATGTCAAGTTATTTTTGATTTGTTGCTTAGACTGCTGGGTTCTTTGCCCGTGATTTGTAATTCACAATATGAAGTGGACCTATTTCAGGCAGCTTTTGTGGTAGCATTTTTTGGAGCATTGAGGATGAATGAGTTAGTTAGCCCAGCAAAGCATAGGCTGGGGGGGGGGAATTGTGGTCTCAGGGATGTGGTCTGTGATGCTCAAGGGGTTTGCTTGTTCATTATAAGATCTAAGACAGATCAAGAGGGTAAGAGTTTCCGGGTGCAGTAGTTCCCATTGCCAGGGTCCCCGGCGTGCCCAGTTCAAGGGGTTAGACGGCTATTGGATGGTTGCCCGGTGGGGGAGAGGTCGTGGTTGTTGCATGCGGATGGGTCGCCATTGTCTCGTTTCCAGTTTTCAGCTGATTTTCGGGAATGTTTGGTGCATCTGGGAGTAGATTAGGAGCAGCCACGGAGGCAGCTACATGGGGGTTAGCAGAAAGTAGTGTTTAAAAATTGCCTGTTGGGAGTCACATCATTATCGGTTGTACGTTTGTCTACAGTTGGTTTAAAGGGGAGTATAAATAAAAGAAAATATTTATATATAAAGGGGGAGGGGGTTGAGGGGAGGGTAAGTGCAAGATAAAGTATTTTGATGTTTTGAGCTGTTTCTATTTTTCCCATAGGAGGTGTTCGCTGCCTAATATTATTATTAATATTATTATTATTATTATTATTAATAAACAGGATTTATATAGCCCCAACATATTACACAGCTCTTTACATTAAATAGGGGTTGCAAATGACAGACTAATACAGACAGTGATACAAGAGGAGAGGACCCTGCCCCGAAGAGCTTACAATTTAGTAGACCTAGTATGGATCATAGAACATTCTTATGTTCACTTAGGGGCATGGAGAGTGGATGTTCGGCCTTGGGCCTGGATAGAGAGAAGGGAACAGTGCGATGGATAGGAATTCCAGGGATGGTGTGGAGTCGGGTTCTCCCGGAGTTCCACTGATTTGCATGCCTGATGTGTTGGTAGTGCATGCGGGGGGGTAATGATTTGGGGGCATGGTCCATGAGGGATATCATTCATGATGTAAAACTGGATTTCTTAAGATTACGGGTAGCTTTACCTAGCCTGGTTTTTCTTTGGTCAGATATGGTGGCCAGGACAAGTTGGAGGAGTAGAACGAATAAAAAATGCCAGAATAAAAATTAACAAGGATTAGGCATTTTATTTGTAGGAATGGGGGAATAGTAGTGAGACATGGGGATTTAGAGGTGGGCACCTGGCAGTATCTGAGGAGCGATGGGGTCCACCTCAATGCAGTGGATATTGATCTATGGTGTCTCAGGTTGCAGGAGGGAATCAAAAGAGTGGTTCGAGTATAGAGGGGCGCTCAAGCGAATAGTTGTTTTGCTTAAGCACTGTGGCGGAGGAGATCATAAAAGGTAGTGGTCTAAAGCACTGGGGAGTGGTGAGGGACCATCTATGGTGTGGTGTCCTCTGGGATTTTGAAAGATTGATGGACAAGGAGAGAGTGTGGTGGGGGTCGGTCAGCGCACGAGCCAGGGGGGAGCAACTGGGAGCCAGCAATATCAGGCTACGGCAGACTCGGATGCTCTCGAGTGGGGATGTTTGGTGGTAACATGAGCAACAGAAATCAGTTATGGTACAGTTTAAGTGTTATATGTTCATTTATGGTTATTAATAATCGTTATGTGTAAGAAAGAGAATTTAAAAACGTTATAACCGATTTGTACAATAAAACGGCTGTCCTGTCAAAAGAGGATGCTTGGGACCTACCCTGGTCATGTGTCCGCCATGTCTACTTTAAATTTGTGGAATTTAGTTTCAACGTACCAGACCAAAGACTGTTTAGTCCATGCTACAACCACACATCAAAAGTGAGTATACTATGTCCTCAGACAATGTTTGATAACATTCCTGTAAAAATGTAAAGTAAATACAAACAACAAGTGCTCATGTGTGTGTACACTTAATGTATATGTCTTTTTTACCTTGCTTTAGGTTCTTTATTATATACAGACTAAATTAGGAATCTTGGAAAATTCGCCTTGGACATTTTCTTTATTTTTATGTTTAAGGCATATGTTTAAGGCCTGTTCTGTCATCAAAAATCCCACCAATTCTAATGCCCATCTGTATCTGCATAGGAAGTCATGTTATGTGAAGGAAAACATGCCTGCCATTCTTTTGGATGAACAATCTTTAGATTACTATTGCCTGGCATGAAGGAACAAGGGGCATGCGTATATTTAGGAATGGATCCTACCAGATCCTAAAACCTAAAAAGAAAAGTGAATATTAATATGCAATATTTCATATTTAATTTAAAAATATATATAATATATATATATCCCTATAAACGTTGTGAATATCATAGGGCTAGATCATAGGAATATGAAATATTACAGTCATTCTTTTATGACAAAACACCAGCTGTTATTTAAAATCATGCTAAACTGTTGTATACATTTCATTGAGGTACAGTGGTACCTCGGTATACGTCCTAATCCGTCCCAGATCCTTGGACTTATACCAAACAGGACGTATACCAAACACATTTTTCTTAATAATATAAGAAATAAAGGGAAAATGATTAACCCTCCTTGCGGTAATCCCAAGTGTGAGTTGGGGTGGATTTTACCTGCAAAAAGAGAGGTCACTTTTTTTTAATGGCTAGGTCACACTCGGTGTCGCTTAAAACTTGAAAAAAACCAACCTTGCTCCGTTGTCGTCCCCCCCCCCCGCATCCTGGTGGTCCCCGCAGGTCCTGGGGACATGTCCTCCTCCTCCAATCTCCAGCCGCGAAATGCAGAGACAATTTCCGGGGTTTCCCAGGGATGTCGGTGCATGAGTCGAAGGGGAAATGAGGGAAATTCGAAAAATTTTGTATTGGATTTTTTTTTTACAAATTTTTGTGTTTTTTTTTTAAAGTTTATTATTAAATTTAGTAAATATTGGACATATTTCGGTGAGTTATATGAGGATTATAGCCTACAATGTAAAATAAATTTGCATGCAAAAAAAAAAAAACGCTTTTTGCATGTAAATACAGATAGAATTAGAACGCTAGTGGGGTTATTCGGTTCCCATGAAAAAAAATCCTATTGGTATTGACATATTATACAATGATGGGGTTCTACAAAATAATTTAAACACTGCTTAATGCTAAAATACATAAATACAAAAGCAATTAGATGAAACCTCACTTTACCTTGCTGAGAAGGGAGGAGGAGGAGATGTTGTGTAATTCGCAGAGAGTTATAGCGCTGGTTGTTCACTGAATGGTAGCAACTGATATACTGACACTCGTGGGCAGGCTTTGTCTCGAGAGAGGTAAATAAGGGTAGCGCACGGTGTTATGACTCATTTTGACTAGCACGCAAGTCTTGTTCCAAACAAAGGTTGTATACCAAGCAAAATTTTTCGCGTCCAAACAGGATGTATACCAAACTGGACTTGTTCCAAAGCAGACTAATACTGAGGTACCACTGTATTTTCTTTGTTGCCCTTTGTATAATTTTTTTAATGTCTTTTGTTTTATTTTATTAAAGTATAACGCACAGATTTTCCCTCCTTAGAAGCAGCACATAATTTTGTTTACCCATACAGATACGTTGGGATATATCAGCAGCAGGAATTGCCTTTTGACAGGTCTATCTGTTTGATCTAGTAGATTTTCTAGTGTAGAATGCTACATTTTTATTACTTGATTTAATTCTAGACATTCTTAACAAAATGGAAAAATGAAAAAGTAAAGGAATTTTAAACTGACAGCTAATGTCATTTTAACATTGATGCCAATACCAGATTTTTGCATATGGGATGCCTGGATATGTGTTCACTTGTCTACTAACTTCTGACAAGACTGTTGCTAGACATAATGGCACCACTTTATTAGCCCACATAATTTTAAGGTGGGTCTGTGCATGATGGATAAATTATGTGCTGCAGCATCCAACTACCATAATAATGCTGAAGATTCTCAATGGTACATATTGAAAATAGTTTGTCACCTGCATGGTGTCTGCACATTACATTTAAAACTGGCTTTATTTGGTACTTCACAGTGAACCAGGTGGCATTCATCTCAGCATGAAAGAAAAGTTTTCCAAAAGTACTTAAAAAGTAAAAGCTTTTAAGATGTCAGTATTGACTTTTGCTACAATTTGTTCTTGATTTGGAACAAGCATTTCTAGTTCTTCTTTACCTAATAATTTCTGCCCAGAAACTGTATGGCACAGGAAAACTAATTTGTCAATATTTCCAGCTATTTCAAGATATTTCACAACCTTTTCACCTACTGTCATTTCAATCTGTCAATCTGTAACAAAAGTTCTGCCCATGCAGAGGTATAGCCAACAACACAGAAAACAGCTCCAATCCAGGTCACTATCTAGTTCACAACAAACTTCCACTGCCTGGTCTATTCAGAAACAGAAACATCTCTATCTAACACGAATTCCTGCTCCATTGCAAAGCAAGGTTGTGAAATACAGCAGGAAATGGTAGGCAGGGAGCCCGTCCTCTCTCTCCTTGGCTAAGTTTCTAGTCCTAAATGAGAAAAATTCTACCTTTAACCTTGTTAAGCCACAACACCGTTTCACAGACCAAACCATGTATATGTGAGTATTTCCTTGGTCTATTTCAATCTTTATTTTTTTAAGTTTTGTTTTCAAGCAAAAATCTTCAATCATGCTCTGCCCTTGGTACTATATCTGCTATATCCAAGTAACCTATGATATTGAATCCAGACCTCATTGGACTGGATGTTGTAGAGAACTGCCCCCAGGCACTGGGCTTCAAGGTAAGGTGTTGTCCAGACCCCTCTGTGATAATAATTTGCCAGATCCAGAATAAATTACTTTGCAACTGCAGTTGTCCAGTTTCTGAAGCCTCATTTATGTGAGAAAACGTTGTGGTGACCTGAATGTTTAGCCAACTCTAAAACTTTGTGGGGAGAATGGGGTAGTAGAACTCAAACTCTAATATTCTTAAAATTCCAGTCATTATATAATAATTTTGGATCCCAATTGTATGTGCAGATTTGGCAGCCACATAGGCCTACAACACATAAGTAGAAATGTTATTTTTTTGCTCAACCGAAAAAAAACTTCACACATATATATTAAATTCCGCCACCCAAATTACAAAATTCAGTTTAAAAATTCTGATCGGGTTTGAGCAATCGTTCAAATATCAGTATTTACCAGCATGCTTGATCTTCCCATGACCAAATGGAAAACCCACAATATGTCACTATTGATTGGTCTTCTGATAATTTCCCTTTGGATTTACTTCAAGAAGTGAAAATCACTAAAGTTACAGCAAAAAGTCAGGGAACACACACAAAAGTAGACGACTAATCTGTTAGATGGAATGCAGACAGTAATAGCTATGTATTAACTGTGAAGCTTAGCAGAAATTGTAATTATCATTTCAAAGAGCCTAGACAAACACTTGAATAGGAAGGGTCATACAAACCCAATACATATCTGTTAAGCCACAAGCCTATGATCACAGATGCCATTCTGAAGGTAATTTGTATTCTTATAATGATACATTTCCAGGGGTGATGAAACTTTTTTTAAGCAATTTTTTGAAAATAACTATTTTATATATACCAAACATGCCTAGAATACAATGTCCAGATACCTATAAAGATATATTCTGCCTTCCTTGAGAATTGCTATATCCAGATCTTGTCAACTTTTATAGCTTTGTGTTTGTAATTTCAAAATAAAAAAATGATGTTTTAAAATCATCTTCCATAGAAATATGAAATCATTTAGGGAATTTGGAAGTAAAAATGTAATCTTTGAAGCATTATAAAACAAATGATTACAACAACAATTACACCCCTTAAAATGTTGATTGGGTTGAAGGATGCTGAACAGCCACTCCTAGACAGTAAGACCACAACCTTTCTCCTGTTACCATCTGAACTGCTGATAAGGGTCACTCTAGGGATCCTTTGGGCATAAACAGAGGAACAAGATCCAAACTTGATTTAATAAAGCTCTCCAAGACTGGAGAGAATACACTTTCATCACTGAAGCTGAGATCCAGCAAGCCTGGAATAGATCTGGTCTAGGATTTAAAGACATTTGCTAACAAATAGCTAATGACTAGGAAATCCTTTTCAAGTTTGCTGGATCACCCAGATTTTCTATTGATGTTTTTGAAATGTCAGTTATTGAGGGCCTTGACTTGACTTGAAAGTGGGCATTTTTAGAGAGAGACATATCAAGCTAATGTAATAGGGTCAGGAAAAAATAAAGCTATGGTGTGAGGTGCAGTAATCAATCAGATTATTGTTTACTAAAGCCAGATCAATTGAAGACAGAATTTGCTGAACCTTATTCTGTAAAAGGACCTGTGACTTCTGCTTATTTTGTTGGAGAATAATATTCAGTCATTATATACTGACATACACTCTTTTAGCATTTTATAAAGGTTATTTGTTCCCAAGGCAAGCTAGTATTTTAGTAACCATTGCTGCCATTCATATGTAAACCCCAAGATATGTGATCTGATGGTCAAAAAGCAGACAGAATTAAAATAGCTTTCCCAGTAGGTACCAAAATTTCTGGCTACAGCCCTTTTGAACTCTGGGCTTATGTTTGTAAATGTTATTATGGATACCTAGATTTTGCAATCACATATTAGTTTGCTCTGGCAACATGTCTTCTACATTAAGACATGTTGTCAGCAGGGTGGCAGATTGTGTTCTGTTAATTCTTTAGAGGTTTCAGAATACTCATTATTTGTATAAACCCAGAAGAACTTAGTTGTCAGCCTACAGAGTTCAACTTAACATTTTTTAGATCCCCATACAAACAGCTTTGTCATTACCTGACAGCCATGTGATGTGAAGCCAATTAGGCAGAAAAAAGGCAGTTGCTCACTTTGCATAAGAATAGGATGTGATTTAGTGCTTCTAAAAAATAGCTGTTGATTGACATAAAGTAAAATTATTTGTGCCGTCCTCCGATTAACATGAATGGCAAATACGTTTGTTCCGTTTGACTGCGGTAATACTGAATGTTTAACAACATCCATTGTTGAAAATTTAGGAATTTAGAAACAAACGTTTACATTAAATCCACCTCTGTGTTTTTGAATACACACTATTAATGGTGTATGACAGATCAGCTATAGAAAGCAATAAACTAAAACTCCATCATTACTATGTTTATAAGAAAGATTTCAACCAAATCTTTTACCTGCTTCAGCACGAAAACTCTTAAGACACTTAAAACATATACTGCCATAGTTCCTAGCTCTGCCCTCCTTGTTTTGATGTTATTTTCCTTCTGTTACAATAGTGGTATTCTCATATGTCCTGCTGCATTACCCATTATAGGAAGAGATATCTCCCTTTGATGAAGAAGACAGAGGGCAAATTGAAAACTACATCGCAGAGAATAGCAATTAAAGAATACCTGGAGTTATGCCTTGTTAATAGTTTGGTGAACTACTCTAACCCCAAACCTTGGGCAAATAAACAGACTAGTTCATTTTGGGTTCCATGCAGAGTGCACAGCATATCCCTGTGAAGGAAATCAACATTCAAATAAAATGCACTGAACTTTATTGTGACACCAGATGAACATTGGTATTTGTGAGAACTGTCAGGGGTCCCACTTGGGTCACATGAGGTTATGGGGTAAAAATTCTAAATAAATGGCATTCCAGCCCAGTTCACTAAACAGGATAAAGTTTTACATGTTTTGCTCCCCTAGGCTAGCTAGTTTGTGCTCCTTTCCCCCCACAACCAATAACACCCATTGCCACTGATACACACAAAATAGACAATGAAAGGCGTTCCAGGTGAACAAAACAAGGGAGAGAGAAGAGAGAGGCAGAGGAGAGAGAAAGAAAGAGAAAGAGGGGGAAGAGGTGAGGAGGATGAGGGTGAGGTTGATGTGGGGGTTGAGGGGGGGGGGGGGGGGGGGGGTGAGGGAGAGGGAAGAGATAGATGGGAGTGAGAGAGAAGAAAGAGGTAAGGATAGTGAGAGGAGAGGGAGAAGAGGGACAGAACGAGTTAAAAAGATAGGGGCAGGGTATATACTATACAGCAGCACAGAGAGTAGAGGAATTCTGTGCAGTGACTATACAACATAACATACAGGACTGGATTTATCAAAACTCTCCAAGGCTGGAGAAGATAGACTATCATAGGTGAACCTGGGTGATCCAGCAAACCTGGAAGCCCTAGCATACAAAATTAGATGGCAGTATAAAAGAGGCCAGTAAACTCACTGCCAAACACCAGAAACTGATGATTTTGGTACTTTGTTACGCCTGCTGGGGTGGTTAAACCGAAAGCTGCAGCATTTATTTTACATTTGCATTAAGTGCCTTTTTTATTTTTACTTCCAGCTTGGTAACAGGTTATTTTATGACAGCAGAGGTGCAAACTGGCTGCAGCAGAAAAATATTTTACAATAATAGATTCAGTAGCAAATTGCTTTCAGAAGAACACTACATTGCTCAGAAGCAGATGGAAGTGACAGAGAAGATGGCATTGGAATCCAGGAGAAGAAAAGGGGAAAGGACAGGAAAACCCCCAAATTAAGTTGCTGCTCCCATACAACACACCTACAGATGCAAAGAATCTGAGTAATCTAGTGTGCCAGTTAGATGAATCGTCTAGAATGCCAGAAGCTTACTTTATATATCTCAGATATATCTTTTGCATATAGCATTTACATGATTAATTACTACACTTTGACTTTCAAATTTGATTGGTTTTGTTGAAGCAGGGTTCATGGTTAATAGTTTCTTCAGTTAGACTATTATATAAATTAGATAACAATCTAATACTCCCTCATTCTAAATAAAGAATTTTGAAAGCACTTCATTAGCTTTTGGTAAGCAGGATCTGCAACAATTAAACTGCAACTTTAATTAGAAAACATTAGACTTAACCTGATTTTTCTTTTTGAACAGTAGAGGACACCGGGGTGAAATATATCAATCTTTTTTAATGAGCCCTGAATATAAACATGTTGAGAAATAACCACTTCCAGTCACAGCAGGTAGCCAAAAGTTACTTAGACCTCATTTAAATATTCCTTTGTTGAAACCAGAGCAGTAGGCAGAGCTGTATTTGCATACTGCTTGTGTTGACATTGTAGAGCCTACATTTGCTCAGATTGACTTTAATTTGTACCAATATAAGGTAAAAGAATTTAGCAAATTATATTGTTACTCTTTTATTATCTAGAATACAATACAGTCATCTAACATAAAAAGGAGTAGTGCTATATTTTAGAGCTGAACTTTGGGCAATAAGATAAATACACATGCAATATGGATTTTTGGAACTGTTTATCTGCCAAAGATTTTGTAATTCAGTTTAGCCAGTAATGTGATTCAGTAAACTCAGCTACACATCATAGTCAGGCTTCACAGTTTCTGAAAAATCTTTGTAGACTACACTGCAGAGAAAGTGTATGTCAGGCCAAGTTTTTGATCTCTATTTGGAAAGAGTGGGAAATGATTAGAACACCTGCCATGAACAGATTTACCAGGCAGGAAATAAAAGAGAATCTGCAACAGAGACACAAATATAAATAAAAATCTGACATGGGCTTTGGCCTTTAATTTCCCATTAAAAATCACTTTATAATTCGTTGTTGCAGTTAGGGAGTTCCCCTCACTTTTTGTCTAGTAAAACTTTTTCATGGAGATAGGAAGTGAGGGTAAATCTGTAAATAGAACCCCATTTAGCAGTAAAAAGTTGGTATGACTTCTAAAATTTCCTCTTTCTATCCAACACCTAGCTTTGGACAGACACAAATGTACATATATACACCTAAAGCGGAACTGAATTAAAAATAAAAAAAAACACACCTACCTCCTGCAGGTCCCTTAACGGCACTGTTCCTTCCCACAATGCCATGAGATCGGCATCTCATTCCCTTTGGTGGAAAAAATGCCCTTTTTGCACATGCCCTGTGCATAACATAGGTATCCCAGGAGGTTCTGCGCTCCCATGGTCACCATGGTGCGGTGCAGTGTTGCAATTTTTATACAAAAAAACTACTTTTATTTTATTTAGAACGATTGTCTATCCTCACATGTAAAGTAAAAATGTTGAGTTAAGGTCCGCTTTAAGCTCCATTTGGTGGCCTGTAGTGTAGTGTGCAGTGGATGACATGATGTCTAACACACCTAAAAGTGTAAGTAACAGTTGTCCACCTTACTGGTAAGTATAATCATCTTTTTACATGCTGTTTGATTTTTTTTCCTTTCTTTTCTTTTCCTCACAAAAAGAAAATAAAGTTGTAAGAAAATACAAGATGAAATATATTGCAGTGATCCATCTCTACAGTCTCCACATTTATACTGTATGTTCTTTCTAGCTTCATCTATTGTTTTCAGCCAGAGCTAGATATCAGACCAAATCAAACAGCTAGATAAGAAATTTAGGAAAGAAACAAAAAATTTTGTCCCTTGAATGAAGGCAAAAAAGGCATAGCTTTGCTTGATTTTCCAGCTCCCCCACATACAGGAAAATTAAAGGGGTTAACTGTAACGAGAATATACCACACCATCAAAGAATGTATCCAAAAAATCTTAAAAAACGTAAAACAAAAAACATTTTAACCACATCTTCCCCTGAGCTTTTAATGAAAGTTATTTTTTTACTTACCTTATCCAATTACACTTATAAACCTTTTTCCCTGATAGAGGTGCCCCCAGTCACAAACCAGCTCTATGTTTCAGGAGCCATTGAAGCACTAAGAAAGAATTTGTTTGCAGGAGTTCACTTGTGTCCAGATGAGTATCAGTAGGCATTATACTATAAACATAAACATAACATATTTACATATAGGTCTACTTTACAGGGACACATTAGGACCTGTTATCATGGAGGCAGGTATCCTGTGAAAACTTGCACAATTATGTAAAAAGCTCACCAATGTAGGTTTAACTTTGGCTCTCAGTAACTAAAGTTCAAAGCTACACAAAGGCAATATCAAAGAGTCTCATCTCTATGCATTTACTTCATTGATTGCATATCAAGTATAGATACAAGTGATTACAATATTGTAAAGCTTGGAAAGCAATTCTAAAAAAAAACCCATATAGGACTGAATCTTAAAAACGCATTTTAGACTTCCTTTCTTTCTTTTCTCCTTAAGATGAAGAGTTCTGCTGGAAGCCAAGCTGTTCAACTGTCTTATCAACCCTACCCTTATGTTCACCTTTTGAAAATGCTCGTCTTTAAATTAAACCAAGTACGTAATGTGCTAGAAGTGGCACAATTACTTTCAAAATGCTGTATTTGCATTGTTTGCTATTGCTGTAGAAGAGATAATTAATTCAGAAGTACAAAATGCAAACCAATATTTTGTGGTTATATCAAATGAAAGCTGATAATTAATATTTCATGAGATGTGAGTACTTTCTAATGAAGGGAAGGTGATTTCACTACATACCATCAAACATATTCTCTTTGTTCTTTTCTGCAATTAGCAATGATAACCTGCTTTTAAATGAGAAAATAATTCTAGTGGTAGAACATTTTGCAAGCATAACAACACCCTAAAATGGAGTGTATTAAAGCATATCTAAACCCTGTATGAACATGAGCACCACTGCCCACCTTGCTGCTTATTAATAAAACTGCAAACAAAACAGATTGGGTGAAGTTAAGCTTGCAATTTTTGGTTTTAGGATATTATCAAAAATGCTTATCTGGGCAGCATGGTAGCTCAGAGTTTAGCACTCTGGCCTTTGCAGTGCTGGGTCCCAGGTTTGAATCTCGGCTAGGACACTATCTGCATGGAGTTTGCAGGTTCTCCCTGTGTTTGCATGAGTTTCCTCCCACATTCTAAAAACATACAGTTAGGTTTATTGACTTCCCCCAAATTGGCCAGGGACAATAGATTTGAGGAACAGTTAGTGACATCACTATGGACTTTGTATAGCGCTGCATATTATGTCAGCACTATATAAATGCTGTGTAATAAAAAAATATAATATATTCACCAGAAAGATGTGCTAGCTTTTTACAACAAATCTTGCAGACTGCAAATTTTAGATTTTTAAGTTACAAAGTTTAAGGTTTGCAGGAACAAAAATAATAATTTTTTTGAAACTAAGAGTGCTAAATCACTAAACTGTGGTAATAGATGATCCAATATGTCCATATATAGGCTAAATAGTCAGAATTTTGGCTGAGTTTCTCAATCATTTATCATTTTAATTACTTTTAACTAATGAAAAATTTTTTTTTATAAGTTTACTTCATAGTTGCCTTGGTCTATTTATAGTCCCATACCAATCCCTACAGTTATTTACCCTGTTTCCCCGATTATAAGGCACTGGCTTATATTTTTTGAAATGCCAAAATATGCCCTAGGTCTTATTTTCAGGGTCCGTTAGGGCAGGGATCAGCAGCATGCTTCCTGGTGCAGAATGCCGGCTTGTTACTTTCAGTTTCACTCTGCACTGCAGCCAGGAGCAGACACTTGCTGCAGCCAGCATCAAGGAGACACACACAGGATTGGATATCTGGGGATGTCTTATTCACGGGTGAGTGTCTTATTTTAATTATGTTTTCAAAAATCGGGGGTGGCTTATTTAATGGGGATGTCCTAAAATCGGGGAAACACGGTATGTGCAGTGTATATATATATGTACTTGTATGTGTATAAAGTGTAATTGAACAGTCATAAGAGTAAGGTGGGATATTTTTCTGCCACAGTCCTGTACGATTATGCAAGTATTTTAAATCTCATGTTGCTTGGAACTACACAGTTTTCATATGAAAATGTGTTTTTCAGTGATGGGTACACTCAGAAGCCAATGCACATGGGCTAATCTTACAAACCAAACAACCAAAACGAAAATATATTTGTACCTCTACTGATTTTCTAACACTCCATAGTCTGTAGGAGTCATGCAAGGTCCACCAGTTACAGCAATGAGGCACCAAGGATGACGGAATTCTTACATGAACGTAAGGCTGTTGCAGACTTGTGAATCACCTGTAATAATATGGTAGGTGCCATGTCACTGACCTCCATTTATAAAAATTGTAGCTTAATGGATGTCATGAGGATCCAATGTCTTCTTTCTGAATCTGTGATCTTAAACAAGTATAGAGATCAGGAGTTCTGACGTTCCTGGTTTTTCTGGGTCATCAGAAGATTAAAGCCAAGGACAGCCAGGCAACCAACTGCAAATAAAGTAGCAGTAATTTAACAGTAGAGGGATATGATTTTACAATTATTTGTGGAAGTGGCATGACCTTTGTAGGTTCATTTTCAGATCTGAAAGCTCGGTGTGGCACCCTCCATCCTGCAGAACTTCTTTTAAAAATCTTATTTCTTACATTTAAAAAAATTCTGATTGATTTAATTTCACACAAGTTTTTGGTATATGTGTCCAAGTGCTAAAGTGGAGAGTTATGGTAATGCACTGGCATCATTTTTGTTGGAATGCCCTCCAATTTCTTTGGTGGTGCTTGAACAATGTTTTTTTATAGGCAAGACAAGTTTTTCAGGTGTTTTGCAATCTTTCTCTTATGTTACAGTATATTTACCGAACCTTAAACTAGTTCTGCAGTTATGTTTCTGCCAAAGTCTGCACTCATTCTGACTTGATGTCGGGACAGTATAGAAAATGAATCAATGTCAGTAAATCACTGTCCTGTCATGTCAAAGTTTATATGTTACAATTGAGTTTAGACTGATTGGGGGAAAATTTAAGGTCACCAACATTTTGATGTCAAATGGTTTTCAGAGATGGTTATTCTATATAATTTGCAGAGATTTCAGAAAGTGCCAAGACAGAGATGAATAAATAAGGCAAATATCAGTGAACATATGAAATGCTTTTAGCATGACATTCTTCTATTTTTCCCTTAATTTATCTTACAGATGAACTCAATAATAGTATTCACAGTAAATCTCCTGGTAAAGTTAAAAAATGCCATGAAGGGCATCTGCTACAAAAAATACTCTACATGTGGTTGAACATGAAAGGTAACTATTTGCTATGAAAAATGCACTTAAGCTTATTTAAAGTGTTTTTGTACTTTGTGTATAGTTTTGTTTAGCCTCTGCTTTATGCATTTAAAGGTTACAGGATTAAAGTTCTAGTTCATGGTGAATTCAGGTTTTCCAACTTCCATTTATTTTTATTTCTTCTTTTAGTGCTAAGTGGACAGTGAAAAGATCACCTGTCATTAAATATAAAAAAATATAACTATGACAATATGTAAAAATATAGTTATAACACTCTGTGTTATTCTTAGAAATATATGCGGACCATTCTTCAACAGTGTATGTTGATCTACCCTACACTATGCTACTGTAATGCTATAGGCCCCCAAAGCCATGTGATTTGACTTCTAATGTTCACATTGTTATGTATTTTCTCTTGTTGGTGTTTATTCTTGTACTTTTAATAAAACTATATTGAAATTAAAATATAGTTATAATACAAGACACTGCCTTTGGTGCAGTGAAGCTTTGCTGCTATTCTGACCTAGATGCATTGGTAGAAACTTCAGCATCTGTCACTTTGAGAGGTGGTCATTGTCTTCATCTCTCCACTGTGGTTCTCTCCTTACCAACTGCTATTCAATTCACCCCTCTGAGTAGTGATGTAGGTATGTCTGTGGGGGGGAGCCCCTTTGCAGGACACCCAGAAGTGTTTGCTGCTGAAGTTCCTACTTGCTTCTAGCTTTGCTAAGGACAAACTATGTACTTCAATAAAGGGGCTACTGTTATTAAACATGTACTTCTAATGTTCCATTAACCCCCCTAGCTTTCTAATTTTGTTATTTAATAAATTTATACATTTAATAATAAACTTTAAATAAAAAAACAAAAAAATAAAAAATAGTTAAACATGTAATAAAACTGTACAGTAGCATGTACAATATATATATATTATATTTGTACTGGACTCAAAAACAGCTATTTTGTATTGAATCTATTACAAAATTATATGAATTTCCCGCCGCTTCTCCCGCCCGCACTGACGCCACTGGGAAACCCAGGAGATCATCTCTGCACATGCTGGAAAAAGATTGAAGAAAGAAGACGTGTACGGAGGAGCTGCAGGGACCAGCAGGACTCCAGGGGACAACAACAGAACAAGGTAAATGTTTTTTTTTTATGTTTTAAGTGACCCTGAGTGTGACTCGGGATTACCCCTTTTTGCATGGTAAATCGACCTGGAGTCACACTCGGGATTACCGCTAGGAGGTTAAAAGTATCTTTTTAAAGTGGGCCTATGTTTTGCCAATCTAGGGCAAAAAAACAGGTTCATTTAATAGGTGCTCCACCCAAATACACATACTCAGGCTATCAGAGAAACCTGCAGCAGAAGATTGCGTGCGGTTCCCTCTTTCAGTAACTATCTTCCTACAGCAAGTATGGCCTATTTCTTATTGAGACCAGAAGATTTCAAAAGAATACAAATGTGCAGCTCAACGAATTTTGACATATAATACAACAATCAGGTGGGTAAGAATGCTATTGTGTGATACTTCCCCCTCCTTTTAGATTGTAAGCTCTTCTGAAAGGGTTCTCTACTCGTGTGTCACTGTCTGTATCTGTTTGTCATTTGCAACCCCTATTCAGTGTAAAGCGCTGGGTAATATGTTGGGGCTATATAAATCCTGTTTATTATTTTTAAATATTATAATATTAATAATAGTAATAAAAAGGAACATTGCCTGTTCCTTTCTGCAGTAAAGCCCCGCTTGATGTCAAATTTTTAAAGTGGAATGCTACTGCTCATGATTGAGGATTTAACTCATCTACTAAAATAGCGGGACTATGTTGAACATATGATCAATAAAGAATAAGCATGATCCTTTAATTAGTACAGTCTTCGGATAAATGAAACAATGAGGCATGTTATTAGTAAACTAATAGGAAACCACCCAAAAAGGACTTCTGAACAGCATTGATATCACAAGGCTAGATGAAGGACTGACATGACAGGAAAGCAGGCAAACAATCTGTACTCAATAGACCTTCCTGGCCCTATTACTCTTACTGATGCTGAGGGACTCACATTTATGCTTTCATTTCAACAGAGACATTTTCAAGTTTATGACACTTATAAATTGAGCGTTCACTACTCACCTGCTAGAGAAACTGCCATTCAAGCTTTTGCTGGCGCTTTTATCACAGTAAGCCTTGAGAGAGACGAAATAGATTTATTTTTTCCAATTAATCACTTATACACACAAGCATAGTATAGGAGCAATGATAAAGATGTGCAAAAAAGCAATATCCTGTAACAAAAATCATTTCATTTTTCTGCTGCTGGGTTATATTCCAGTTATATGTTGCATTTCAGTTTTAAAGGTTACTGACTGGTGTTCCACCTTTTTTTCCTTTCTATTCTCTTTCCATTTTTTATGCAAAGTGACATATCTTATATGTATTACAGAAATCAGAACATTTCCTCCTACTCTCCCTGTGGGTAGCACTACTAATACACCTTCTCTATATAGCCACTGAAGTGGTTACATCAGTTGCAAATGTCAGAAACCATGTCAGGTTCAGTATAGAATGGAACTCTACAACAGGGACACAGACATAAATACAAATCTGACAACCTGCTCTACTTATAAAAGGTGTTTATTGTTGCTGTTGGAGAGTTACCCCCACTTCCTGTATGGTAAACCAATGACAGCAGTACAGGAGATGAGGGGGTAGAAAGCAGAACATATATTTTTAGCTAACCCATTTAAAAGGAGTAAAACACAACTGGGATTAAAGCACATATATTAAAGCAGCCAACAAGAACATTGCACAGAAAGAGTGAACTGGTCATAGGTTAGGTTTAAGGTAAACGTTAAGTGTCATGGCCTACCTAGATATATTTTATTGCCCATGAAGATTTTTTAACACACTTTAGGTTCTTTTTATAAAGCAGTGAATCTGACATGCAGCACACATTCTCTGGTGGACAATCTTCTAGGTGCATGTGTTTTCAATGGTATTGAATGGTATTTGATGGTATTTGATTCCCCAAGAAATAATAGTTGCTAAATGTAATACTAATTGTTTTAAAAATAGACCCTCTTTGATTCACACTTTCATTTGGTGCAGAAAGTCGTATCCCGAGAACAATGCTCTAAAAATGAATACATTGGCATTTAGAAATGGTAAAATGCACAACTAAAGCTTCATAGCAAATTACCAGTGGGATAGAAATGATGGGTCTCATATGGGAAACGCATTGTTATTGCATAGAGTTTATATTGCCTAAAATGTCTCTTCAATGTTATTTTTGCAGTTGTATTTTTCGATAACCTCTGCAAACCATTTTGGAGATGTTTATTGTAACTTTATGGTTGCAGAGGTGATAGTTATTAATAGATAGTTAATGAGACCTTCATGCAGGATATATCCGTGAGTCAACGAGCATACTGGCTAGGAATGATTTCCCTCTGCCTCGTGAGTTACATTAATATATTTTCTCACATAAGAACATATATCACAGAATAGAATTTTTCAAATATAAGTATTTTAAATTATATAGATATCAGATTTATTTTAAATTACTTGGACTCCAGTGACATTCTCAAATATCCAAATAATTTAAAAAGGGGTCACTAAAGCTAATGCATTTACTGGGTAAAAATATATTTATTATAAAATATAGTACAGTATAAAATTCTTTAACTTTGTATTTATACATATGCAAAATATATCAAAAGCTGGGTAAAAAAAATAACCCCTTAGATGCATTCTAGAAACATAGATAGAGGTGAAGGTGAGAGGCAGAAAACAAGGATATTTAAGCAAATTTAGAGTATTGTAAATTCCTTTCAATGTATTTTCAATTTTTTAAAACAACCCTGAGAATATTTCTTTCTTGTCTGATTGACCTTAAAGGATTTTATTTATTTCTATACAAACCAAAAAGATCTATTGATGTGATTACAGAGATGGCTGCTTTTTGTTAGAAACATTTGTATTCTGTAAAAACCATAACAGAAAGTCTTTTTCTAACTAAAAACAATAAAAAAAGCAAATAGCATCTTTCCAAAAAAAATCATCATCATGGTTGCAGTTATGGGACATCAGAAACATTTTCATGAACATCTAATGCAGATCAGATCTATCATCGTTTGCAACGTATCATTAATCAAACAAAGTAACTGATCACATTTCTAAATAGATGTATAGAACATTTTTATGGTAGTAATCAATTTGTGACTGCCATATTCTTATAAACAACTCTGTGGTGTCATATCTAATAGAATTTATATCTTCAGTGGTTGTGAGTTATTTCTACATTTACTGCTTCTAGTGAAAGGGTTGGTGATACCATTTAGTTGTTATATAGACAAGGCTTGGTGGCAAGGCAAACATAGTGATCCCCCTTGGTTCTCAAAGTGATTGTGGCAATGCATTGGTGGTGTATTTCTGGTGCTGATGTCAGACACCAGGAAACAGTAGAGACATGGAACAAAGGTAAGTGACCACTGAATACAAATCCTGAAGGCATTCCTACTACTACAACTGAGGAAAATGATGGAACAGTATTTTTGCTGACACCAGTAATGAGAAATTCTTTTCAATCTAACCTAAAAAGGACATAGCCTCTTAAAGTGAAAGTAAACCCAAAACAAAAAACTCACTCTTACCTTCTATTTGGCAGATCAGTCTATCCGTCTGGAGGACTCTTCCATCGGGTCTTGCGTCATCCCGGTATCCATCTTTGGCCCGGCACAGAGGGACCGCCAGACGCTGACATCTTCTCCTCCCTTCTTCTGCATTCTTCTCCCTATGTCACCCGATCTTACACTGCACAGGCGTGAGATCCAGTTATGTAGATCGGGAAAAAACTTGCAATATTTTTCCCTATTGTTGAAAAGGCTCCTTCTACACATGCCCGAGATGCTTGGTAATGAACAGAAGGAGCCTCTAAGGACACTTATGTCACACATCCCAGGAGGCTCTGTGCTCCCATTCCTACTTGATCACCTAGGAAATCAAAAATTTAGGGGGCGGAGCTGCACCTTTTTTTTTAAAAAAAAAAGAGTGTTGCACAAAAAACACTAACAAACACAATTTTTACTTCAAATAAAAGGGCTGTCTACGCTTTCATGTAAAGAAAAACTTCACACTTGGCTATTTACTTAGCCCAGACACAACACTCTGCGTTTGCTGAGCTGTTCCAGTGTTCCTCTGTGTCTGTAGGGATATGTGTGGCACTTGATCCCAGGCATTGTTCCAAGGACCACAACCCGGGAGCAGCCAGCAGTGCAACATCTTCACCACTAGAGGATCTAGAGAAGAATGGCTGCTGCTTAGATTTTGCACCTTGGCCTTTCTCAGGGCTCACACTACTACTGTGCAAGCCGTAGCGCCATCTAGAGGCTCTGTCTTCCCAAGCATGACACAAAGGATGGGCAGTCTTCATGATAGTCTTCTTCCAATAACAGTGATAGGGAATTCTGCATGTTGAAACCATCAATGAAGCAGTCTTACCACTAAGAAGCTTGTCCAATGTCCAATGACATGGTCAATGTGGTAGTCTCCTCACTGAAACCAATGTTCAAGTAGTTCCTGTTAATACATATGATAGTGTAGTCTTTTCACTGACGCCAAAAATCAGGGAGTGATCCCACTTACAGCAGTACTTGTTAAAGGAGCCAGTACTGGTTGCTTAAGAAACCTATAACCCAGGGAATAAAACTAAGGAGAAACCTAGATGTAACCAGCACCAAAGAAAAATCAGGAGAAAAGCCATAAGGGTCAGATGGTGAGGACCAACATGCAGCCATCCAGCCCGTTAGTTAAACATTATCTGACAGCCATTGCACCCCTAAATAAGTTATCTGAGCTGTGCTCCAAACAGACCATCAATTGATCTCTGTCTAATACCATTGAAAAATGTGTGAACAGATAAAGCGATGGATAAGCTTTCTACTATATGCAAGCATTTAAAGTTCCTGCTTTCATTTGTGAAATAAAAACTGCATAAACATTATACTTTACTTCTATATTCTATGTGTACTTTTTACAAACCTTTCATTGTGTATGGAGGATATTAATTATTATGAAGCTCTGTGGCTTAGCCAACAGAATAAAGAAAAGCTGATGGATTTGCAAGGGAGGCCATAAAAGTACTCTGAATATACAGATTACACATTCTTTATTGTCATTCAGGCACATTACAAGTTCTTCTAAAGAATGCTAAAAGAGTAATTCTGCTAGAGGAATTAAAATACACAGGCAATGCTCACTCGCTCTTTTAATATCTCCTATGAATATTGGAACATTTGTATCCATTGTAATGAGTAATTATACCTTACACTGCTTATTGATGAGGTGTACAAAACACAGTGAAAGCCAAGTGAGTTGATGAATAGCCTTGGCAATCACAAGCAACTTTGGGAACATTTGGATGACTTAAGGGAATGAAGAACAATCTTTCTCCTTTGTACTAGACCTTTGAGGCAAAACCTGCCATATTCAGTGGAAGTTCCGGATACTTAAAATGAACCTGATTCAGGGCCGAGTGTTAATTGCACAGGGTTTGTAAACAGTTTGCTTTATTTTGGTGTGCGCTGATGCTTAGCAAAGGGAACAGCTAATCAAAACATCCTGCCCTAGGCAAGATATGAGCCCAAAATGCTGGCTCAGTTGCTGCCTTTCTTTGGGGATTTGCAGCTAATGCTACTGTAATATTTAAACAAAGGAATATCATTAACTGGTTTTTGTAACTGCTGAATAAAACAATTAAACACTAATTTTTTTCTTTGTTTTGAGAACCAAACAGCAGCACTGCAATTCATTGTACTTGCTCCATTATTATAGACAAACTCCAGACAAAGGCGCAACGGAAATATGGCCAGTTTAATATAAAGTGAAACTTTAGTTTTCTTTGGATAAAAATGAAAACTTGTGCCTAGATAAGGTATATACAATACCAGGATTTCAGAAAATATTATTTATTAGACAACAAAAATAACCAGCTCACCCTCCATAAGCCCCTTTCAAAAGCTTAAGCCGAATGCAAAATCAGTACATCTAAATGCACATACAAAATCTGATCCAAAGAAGAGGTGATTACCATACTGTGAATAAATAATATCCAGTCCAATACTTAAATTCATATTTATTCCAACCTTTAAAAAGCATATCCATACAAATAATCTTTGTTTCTTTTTCTTTTTTTATTTACAAACCTTATCGCAGATCCATGCAAGTTTCATGTAGAAATTTGAAGATAGGCAGGCTAAGAGAGAACATGTCTCCTTTACCATAATCACATTATCTATTCTGGTATATTGCACCCCAACATGATTAATGACATTAAGGTAACTCACTAATAAAGAAACATGGTGCAGTAGTCCTAGAAACATCAAGCTGGGTATGTGTATATGGCTGACTACAATTTGAGTTTAATTTATTTGCAGACTTCTGAGAGGATTCTTGGGAGTTCTATAAATATGATACTTTTATTGTTGCTTTGAAAATTAAGGAAGAGGATATAAAACACTGAAGGCTGCTGGTAACTCCTACTTACAAAATGGCTTTTGCAGAACATTTTCTTATTAAATAAGCTTGCAACTGCCTGATTTATGGCAGTTGAAGCTAAAGAAAAACATTGTTGTTTCCCGTAGAAACTAATCATCTTTCATCCTCAATCTTGTACTGTGAAAATGAAGCATAGGAGCAAGTTGTTTGCTATTGTTTTCTATTCTGCAGTCTCCATTAATCATCCACTGATTCTAGATGATGAGTAGGGAAAAAAAATTTCACCTAGGTAACACAATGGTTTTTAAACAATATTTTTCTATTTTTTTTAATAACATGGTGGGAGGCTTATTTGGAATTCCAGCACTTATTCTCAATCCAATTAATTGCAACACTCTGTCATATGTACAGTAAGTGTCATAAAGAAAAAATGGCCAGACTCTTTAGCTTATGGGTGTTATAAATTAGGTCTGTATTTCAACATGGTAAAAGAGGTTTATGTAAAGGCCACTTACATGATTTGAGCAATAAGTCTTTAGTTAGTGCCATGGGAAATGTAAATCCGCTATTAGCTGAGGTGGACTTCAGCAGTGGTAATGGACCTAAGAAATAAAGAACTCAATAGTACTTCAGGGAGGTATAGATTTCACTGTGTAATGTTACCAAGCTGCCATTTACAATTTTATCCCTATGGCATTAACTGATGTTCTGTCAAAAAGTAATGAAATGTACCAAGTCAAATAGTAAGGTGACAGCCAGAGAACTGGCAAAAGCTACCAACTGGCAGGTGGCAATAAAACAGAAAACACAAAAAACATTGGCTGGTGACAGACCATCAGGACGCAGACCCCAGGCCATGGTCAGGCTTTGGTCTGGGCAGGTGGCAGATAGATAAATTATGGAATCCAAGGTTAGACCAGGGTCAAAAGCAGAACAGAAACAGTATGAATAATCATAATTTAGGAGGTAAGAGAGGAAGATTGCAGGAGGGGTCTTCTATCTCATATACAGTAGGAATGAGTTTGGTGCCTAGCCTGGTATTAGGTAATTTCAATTTTTAAGGAAGGGGTAAGGGAAAGACAGGCTTTTATAGGCAAGAGTATAGTGCAAAAGTTGTAATAGTATTCTTAGTAGTCCTAATATTAACATAAATCTACTAAACTAAAAGCATTCCAAGAAATAGTGTGAACATAATAAAATACAGTTGCTATAATATTACTGTGTTTACAATTTCACATAGATAATATCACTAGCAGGTGTCTCAAATGCCTGACGCGTTTAGCTCTTAGGCTTTTTCAGGGGATGGTTGAGATCAGTATAGTGAGAAAAACGTGATAGCTGGAATCAAGAGACATATGGGGATAACTGCACCTAGGTATCCCAAGGATGATATAAATAGATTTATTGAGACTAGAGAACTGTAGAAGACGTATAGACATGTTGCAATCAGTGGTAAAACATGCACCATTCCTAATTTGTTTTTTACAGTAGTCAAGTATTATGGTGTAAGGGAAATACATGTTACTAATGTAAAACATATATAGGGAGAAAGAGGACCCTTAGGTATACTTTGATTATGAGGAACGACCAATAATTTCTTCATCGTTAAAAACTGCATTTTTTCATCTAACTTCTTGTTTCGGTAAGGTACTTGAACAGAACTTCAAAATAATATGGCACGGTCCATCAGATATTCCTCTCTCTTCTCACTGCCTGGTAGAACTGTCAGTCAGATAAAGGTATCCCCCCTGGACACCACACTGAGATTCTCCAACTACACATGTCTCTTCTGACTACTCTTCCCTTTTCTTTGCTCGTTATTTCTTGCTGCTGCACTACTGTGCAGGAGGTAAAATATTTAGCTCGAGATGTCCCTGTTTCCTTTTATTGCTGTCTGTAAGCTTGTCTTGAATACTACAGCATTCAGTCAAATCATTTTCTACTTGTCCTCTCCCTGTGCTAAAAGTTTATTCTTCTATTCCTACTCCTATTTGAAAAATTGATAACTTACACATAACATACATGTGAATACATACACAAATATACACATATAAAGCCCAGATCTTATAGGGCTATAGAATAATATTATATTCTTATCAGTGTATGTAGATAACACATGTAATATTAGTTTTTAGTATTATAATGTGTATGTCTCCGCATGGACATTTCCCCAAAATGCTGAAATACCTGTTGATCCTAACAGAAGTGCAAGAAGCAACTGCATTCCTGCAGTGAGCTGGAATTGATGACTCTGTTGCAATGTAAGTACTATTGTCAGCCCTGCCTGAGCTCTCCCTTGTTGAATTACTGCATATCTCCATTGTATATTTTTAAGACGAGGAGAGGTAGTCCAGGTATTACCTGACTCGAGTTGAAAATACTTCAAGGCAGCAACATCAGCTTGCTTTCACTTGGAATATATATATATAATTTTTATTATACTGAAAAGGAAGTGGGTCAGTGATTTTCCTAAAAGTGATAAGGTAGATCAGATTGATAGAAATCAGGACAAATAAGGTCAGATTATTTTATTTTAATTGTATTGTTAGAAAGTGAATCACTATAAATTTAGTACTGGGACATGGCCTGTGGCTGTGAGACCTGAGAATGGGAAAATGGGGGTAGGCACGAGTTTACTTTTAATTTCACATTTTTCACTAGCAATACATTGCAGGCAAAAGCAAAGGTAAAAATTCTCCCTCTTTCCCAGATGTTCATATCTGCATACTTTAGTCTTAACTGCTCTGGAGAAGTAATAGTAAAATATGTCTGCATACTAAGAAGTATATGATTTACTCCCCTTGTTCTTGGGGATGGGCCCAGAGTTGTCAAACAGGGTGAAGAGACTGTATTAGGTCCTGTGAAAGCTCTGAATAAATCCATAAGATATTTGTTCACTCCTAGCAGCTAAACAAAGGTGAAACAAATATATGGTGACTATTTATTGCAGGCAAGGGAGGCACTAAAGTGAACCTGTTGCTTTGTACTGCATGATCAAAGCCTAAGCTTGCTTTATGGATCAAATATATTCCATTAAAATCTAGATTTTTAATAATTAGGGCAATTAGTTCTAAGTGTTACAGAGGTAATATGGAGCTCTGCATGCACCAGAGTGGACGGTTTTCAAGTTTGAGCTGTGATGTGATAGAGTCAAGTAACTTGCTGAATAGGCTTTTCACATTTTTGACTCCCTTTTGATACACAGAACAGCCTTAGCCTGCAGTAGCTGTTTTCAGTCAAGATTTGCTTCTCTGAGACAGCTTTTAATAAGAAGCTCAGGCCAGTCTCTGAAGCAAAAACAGCACTCGTAGCCTTTTGAAATTATAATGAAGCAGATATACACCTGTACACTACACTAATGTTTAAAACATTCTCACATTTAGCTGCTACTGGAAGCTGCTCTATATCTGTAGATTGGAATTCTAATGCAGATATTGAGGTTTTCCTCCCTTGTTGCTCAGTAGATGGCACTGTGTTGCTATGGGAAGCATTGCAGGTGGTTTTCTGTTTGTGTACATTTTAGTATAATATAGGAAGATGGAAGGGTATAAAATTTCTTGTATATTATAATAATGCAAATATAAGCAAATGATAAAGATGTACTCAGACTGAGGATTGGCAATTAGACAAGGTACATATGCGTACGTGACATATAAAGAATATCTGACAAATATAAATACAAGAAGCCAAAATCATTTAAAAAAAACATCAAAATTAGCAGCAGATAGAGCAGAACTGTTTAGGAGAACTATAGCTCTGAATTGTGCATCTGCAAATGTAGGATCAGCTCATTAACGCATTCAGCACAAACCTAAATCAACTAACCTATTTTCTCTTAGGTGAATTGCACGGTGAGAGAAGTTAACAAGCCGATCATACTTTCAGTAGCGATAATCCCCAAAACAGCTACAACAGTTTTATAGGAAACCGTATTAGCATGTGGCTGCACAGAGTGTGTCCCAGTACACGTCACGGCTATAAAATAAGTAGAGAACCATTGCAATGCGCATAGTTGAGTTTTACACAAAGGTATAATAAATGAATTACACATGCAAACTGATGGGACTTCAATGTATTCCAATTCTGTACAACCAGAGAAGAGTTGGATGGACTACAAATAAATAAGCATACTATAAACAATTCAAAGGATGATGCTATTACGGCATTTAATTAATCAATAATAAAATCTAAAATACGGTGCAGCCTCAAGTGTGGCATAGCTAAATATCAGAGGAGGGTTAAACAGTCAGAGGGATACAGTTAAACCACAACTCTCAATTTTTCCTGACTCTTGCACTCCCTTCAATGTTGTAGCTGTGATGAGGGAGCAGTGCACTGATGCAGATCTGCAGTAATATAAGTAGCAGGAACTCTATCTGGAACAAAGTCCCTTAACACACTGAGCAATGTTTGCTCTGAGCCTTTACTCTTTTTCCCATTGTTAGCTATATGTGGGCTGATTGGCAACAGTGTAGACTGACAGTCTGAGTATGTCTTTTTTGTTCTTCAGCTTAAATGGTTTAAAAACTGCAGCACTATGTAGAATAATATGTCAGTTTTCCTATTTCTATTACAGTAATAAAGACAGCAGTAGACTATTTCTGTAAACTTTTGTTAGGGCCCAGTTCCATTGTAGGGCACTGGGTTAAATCATATGATACAACAAGCTTTTTGATTGTTATAAGCCAATTTATTTTAAATAGGCCTTGACAAAGTAAAAAGTCTCTGCTGCAGTATATTATATCACTGCATCACAATGCAACCCACGCAGGTTTAAGGCCCACTGAAGCGTGCTGTTGTGCAGGTGTTTTATGTATGTGTAAAAAATGTGCTCTTCAAAAGGAATGGCAATGAAAGTTAGACTTTGCATTGCAGTTAGCATGTTGCATTATGTTATCACAGTGCACTACGTGTCAATGGGCATTATCTTTAGTTTATCTCCAGGTTCATTAAGCAGGTAGTGCTCATCTTATTTCTTATTCACAGGTGACTCTGAGAGGGCCAGTGAAAAATCTAAATGCAAGAGAATCACCTAGCTAGCAAAATGTAAAATGTTTAATCAATACTTTCTTCCGAACGTTAAAACAATAACTCAAAACGTGTACCAACAACTAGAAAACATCTATAGGCATTTTGCATAAAAACAAGCCAGCAATAGCAGTCCTAATATTTCTAGCCTGATAGATGGCTTTCATCTAGTGTTGTTTGAATTCAGACTGATTGCAATGTCAGCTGGAACATCCAATATCTGATTTGGGTCTATAAGAACTAAATGAATAAGCCTAATGGGTTAGGTCATTGTTAAAATACATTGTGAGCAGCCACTGCCAATGGAAATGGTACTTACTGAATTTTCCCTTGCCACCGTAAATATTAGCTGCTGCCAGAGTTCCTTTTGAAAAGGAAAGACAACAAGCCAAAGGGACCTCTTGTATTATCAATGGTAAAAAACAAATACTGCATTCACATTTGATACAGGGGGAGCAGCAAGTTTTAAGGAGTGTCTCAGCAACCACAATGTAAAATGCCACTGTCATACCATCCATGCATGAAGATAAAATAGAAAAACCACTCAACACAGTCCTGATGCTGGCTGGTGGTTGCATTTCCAACTGCTTGTTTCAGATTCTTGCAGAAGTTTTGCCAGTGTGTAAAACTGAACGGTATGAATTTCTATTTTTAAGGAGTAAAAAAGATATGTAACATTGTGTTGTAGTAACACATTTTATCAAAACACTTTTCTACCAAAGTAACATAAAGAATGACACCCACATTTTATGTAGTTTTATTAACAAGTTCTATATGATATTGCAGTTTTTTCAAACAGTTAAAAGTTCTATGCAATGGATAGTGTGGGACAAAAAAACAGACTACATAGTGGTCTGTAATTTTTGTCTTTGTCTTCTTTTTTTATTCTAACTCCAACAGCTGCTGTCTGTGAAATTTCTGCCCTGTCAATTGACTGAGCTGTGAGATCTGATTCACAAAGCTTGGCAATGATTGGATGCTGAGAGGTGCGCCTTCCTCAGTGATAGCACTCAAATAAGCAGTGACAGCTTCTATGTTAACATGGAGACTAGGGAATACAATGAAGCAAAGGTGAGAAAGTGCAGGAGAAGATAAGATATTGAAACCTTACAGCTTTACTTCCATTCCTGCGGCTTTTCAAAATGTAGAGCTGCATAGCCAGGATTGTTACTGAAGAAACCAGACAATTGTGACCAGGCAGTTTATTTGTAAAGTGATTCTTGTTTGAACTGTTCAAGTCATCTATTCATCTACAAGAAAGTATTAGTAAGTATTAGTGAGAATCAACATAGTTTCAGAGTAATATTGTCTCGGACTTTAGAAACGTTTAAAATGTTGACTCCAAATGGACTCATTTCAGCTTATAAATAAAAGGCCATCTGTCTCTGAGAGAGGACTATAAATGAACTAGTTTCGCATCCAGCATGACATTGAAAAAGTTGATTTTAACTCTGTCGAACTCTAAAGCAGAACTTTGCTGAACTTGCTGGTCTGGGTAAAACTATGCCATAATTAGGAAGTATGCACTGCACAGGCTTACCTGTTTGAAAATGCCCTGCGGCAGTGATGGCTCCAGGTACCTGTCACCACTGCATCCTAGGAAGCTGCCACCTTCACTAGCGGACTTCTGGGTCCATGGTGATCCTCTTTGTACATTATGTGCAAAGAAGTTACATTGCACCCAGGTATGGCCAGGTATGGGCAATTTGCATTCACAAATATGTAAACTTCAATGATTTTGAAGTATAACTATGGCTTCCCATAATAAAACTTATGTATCGGCACAATTTATTTTTAAGTGTCCCATACCCCTGATTACTATTTGGTAAAAGCTTTTGCCATACCCTGTACAGCAAAGCTCAAAATGTGCTCTGCCTTGTCTTTGATGGTAAAGTAGCTACTATAATTCCTACTATGAATATGAATGATGAATATGTTTGATTACAATAGGGGTCGGCAAACTTTTATGGGCAATAGGCCATTTCAGGGCTGGGCGGGAGCACACTAGGCTGGACTCCCGCCCCATTGACTCCGTCCCCTTCAGGGAACGCCCCCTAAAGTGAAATCCCCCTCCCCCATATGCATTGCGGAGGAGAGGGATTACCCTTCAGGGAGCTTTCCCTATTTACCACAGCGGCGGAAGTATCAATGCCGGTCGTGGTAAATAGGGGAGCAACAGCAAGGAGGCGGCACCGGAGCTCCGGCAGCTCTGGAGTTCCAGCGACTCCGGTAGTTCCTAAAGCCCCATGGCAGATCCAACCGGCAACCCATGGCTCCAGAGCCGCGGGTTGCCGGCCGGCATTAGGCCGTATCGGCCAGGGGGCATTAAGCCTGAACAAACTACCGGCTAGGCCATATCTGGCCTAAAGGCCAACCCCTGGATTACAACAACAACAAAAAAAAATCTTTTTTCATACACGTGTTTTAGGTAAAGAAGCATTTTATTGGTCATTCAGTGTGGTAATTTTTTATTAAATTGTAGCCTAATGGGTACAATCAGCATTCATGTAACCTCCCTATATTTTCATGATAGGTTCACTACCGCAGTTTTGTGTTTGTACATTGTTAACAATAGATTTATACACTAAAACTGATGTTTTTAGAATTGTTTTCCCAAAAGATGACTACTCTTTGTTTGTAATCTCTGGAAGGAAAGATCACACCAATATTGTAAAACCAAATCCACACTTACAAAGCATTGGGAAAATACCAAATGATCCAGCCAATCTGATGAAAGCATATTCTTGCCTGTATTTTTAGATTTAAAAATACTGGTCACTCTCTAACTGCATTTTTTTGCAATAGAACTTTAAACAAAACACTAGTCCCTTTATGGACACATGTATGGCTTGATATCCACCTCCAGCTAGCAAAACCTTGTTTCATGTTCCCACTTTCATCATATTCTAATGTCATGCTGGTAAAGCATAAAACAATAATTCTGAAGTTGGCAGAACTTATCTTTTAGAACAAAAACATTTCAGGCAAGTTTTCTTCCTTTCATGGGGGGAGGGGGAATTGTTTTATGCCAAGACATACATATTTAATAAAAGCAAACTGCAGCTACTCATCTAAATGCCCACTGTAACCTTTCGCTGTGCGACAAATGATTTTGATAGTGAAAGGGAGAAATGTAAGGCAATGTATGTATGTAGGTCTAGACAGTTCCACGCTGCTCCTGGCAGCTGCCACCTTGCCAGCTACTGGTTCACCTGCACCATTGCACTAGTTCCTAATGAAGCAACATTTGCATAATATTCAGTAGGCGGCAGGTGATGTTACCGAACCATTCACTGCTACCTCCATTCATTCATAATGTAGCTTCTCACCTTCAAGAGTCTTTTAGGCCAATGAGGAAAAGGTACCTGCACTGCAACCTTACCGCCAGTTTGAGCATTAGAAGAATTAGAGAATTACGGGGTATGAAGTATAATGTTATACATAGTATTGAATATCCATTGATGGTGGAATATGCCAAATATGTCTTTTTCTGTGTATGAAGATTGCACAGGAACAAAAGCTACAATACAAATTCTTAGGATTATTATTAAAAGCAATTTTCTATTTTTCAGTGGAATAAAGTACTGCAAAAATATGTTTTGTTCCTACTTGTAGATTATATGATCTTTAATTAGTTCTTGACAGAAGGGGGCGATTAGAGAATATATTTTTTTCATGGTCTAATGATGTAGTATTTTCAGCTAATAATTCTGATATGATGGTTTTATTATAAATGGGGGATCTATTATTTTATTGAGTTTTATGCTTCATTTTATTTAATATATTTTATTTTAATTTCCTATGGTATTATAGTGCCTTAGTTTTTAGACACTCGTTGAAAATTAAAGTTTATAGCTGTATTGAATGTTTAAGAAATGTGAAACAACATTTATTAGTTGGTCCCCTGTCCCTATCTGTGGTTCTGAATACATATTTCGAAACAAAGGAAGTAAAACAAACACAAATTGATCATGTTGTACTGTTTTGTTAGTAAGTCAATGAAGCCAATAAAATTGTTGTGTATAAATGATACAACTTGAATTAAATGAGTTTATTTTCCTCTGAATATTATTCATACCATTGCAGTTTGTAGATGTATTTACAGTTTTGCTGCTCATTAATTCAGCATCTGTTTGACATTGTAGCATTCATTAAAGAAAAACCTTATTGTTCATTTTTCCCATTGTGTTATGAATTCATTGTACTGCCAGAAGGGTTACTGACTGTTTAGAAATATAGTTAAAAGATAAGTGACCCTTTTGGAGGTTTAAACAGCTGCATGAAAGAAGAAATGTAGAGAATGCAGCTACAGCTGGTTACCACAACCTACCCATTTGTAAACCAGCATTAGATCTTTGCCAGGTAATTGCATTGGCATACTATTGTTCAGTATACATATGACCCATTTAAACTCACAAAAGGTGTTTTAGGTGGACATCTCCTTGTTATATGACTTCTGCATCTAAGTTGTTGGTGGATGGGGGGGGGGGGGTCTTGCTTAATGATTTGGCTTTAATCCAATAAGGAGTTATTGCTGCTCCTAATTATTCTATTCCACTTGTACATTCAACCTATACCATGCCCCATGAAATCTTGCTGGCCAGAAAGAGAGTAAAAGAGGGGAAAAAGAGAACCCCTTCATGGCCCACCTGACCCAAGAGTGCAAGAGTGGATATGCCTAAAATTGGGGGAGAGTTCCTCATCTCTACAACATCTCCCTATTGGTGTGGGGATCTGAGGGTGAGCAGCTTACTGAAAATCTGGAAATCCAACCTCCCACCCTGGGGGATACGTACAGGGGTAACCTGTGAGTTTGTAGACACATATCTTGCGAATTGTTGTTTTGGAAAGCAGTGTGTTTATTTCTTACCCCCACTGCTAACCACTTGCCCCTCATCTAAAACTTAGAAATTTTAAACTTTTTTCCAACATTTTATTTCTGGTACATTAGTCATCATATTAAATAAAGGTAAGAATCACCCCTTCATTAATGCAGACTAAGTAAAAATGTGACAGATGGTGGTTTGCCTTTTACACACAATAAATGAAAATTACAATATCCAAATAATCCTGGCAACCTGACCTTTCCTGTGCAATGTATCCACATTTTTGACCCCTAGACTCAAATACCTAGTACCAAATTCACCCTCAATTTCCAAAAGCAAGGTAGAGCAGATCTAGGCAGTTTACATTTGTCATATCAGTGCTTTGTTTTGGCAACCATGGGTATGATAGTGAACATAGTAACAGATGAATGCAAACTCCTAAGGTTGCAAGAGTTGCATTATATTGCTTAAGCTAGGTTGTTGATCAAGTGCTGGTGAGGGTTTGTTACTGACTTTTAAAGTATTTGATAGCTTAGTTGAACATTCTATCAAACCATTTTTCAGCAAACAATGAGTGTGACATGAATACATGATTAAAATTGATAAAGAGACCTCTTGAATCACTTGCAGCTGTGTTCCATCGTGCCTCACTTTTTTTGCTTTCCTTGTACCAAATTGCTTATTAATAAGAATTTTCTGTTCTAATCACTTAACACAAAATCATGTGCCATTTAAAATTCCCATCCAATGTTTTTTTTTTTCCTATTTTGATTCACAGCTGCAAACACCACCAGTTCCCGTTAGTCAAATATCTGTTATGAAATGACAATACAAAACGGAACACAGTTCTTCTGAATGGGTAATTGAGGTGCATCTATCATGGATTTTTTCTGTTTTACTACATTTTGTTATGTATTGAAAACATGAATCGGCATGGAGCAGTCATGTAAAATGTAAATATAATTAGACATCATGAGACTTTGCAGACTTATAAACAGATTTACAGTGTCTGCAAGAGGCGACAAGAAACCTATTTATATGTTAGTAAAGCACCAGCAGTGGAAATATCGCCAATTATTCAACTGAATTATTGCAGCTATTGCAGAGCGGAAAATAACTAGAAATGTTAGAAAAACAACTATTTTGAGAACCAATTGTGGCTGACAAAATTTTTATATAATACTCAATATTTAGGTCTATATGGATTATATTGTGTCTTGTCATAAAAAAGTATATAGTATACTCCTAGTAAACATACAATTTGAATTATTATTTTAATAAATTGTAATACAATATTTAGTTTTCACATGGGTGCCTTTTTATAATAATGTCACTCTATTAACCTCCTGGGCGGTTCATTTATGTCCGGATTTATATGTATAAAAGAGGTACATTGTTTTTCCTTAAAAATTATTTTACATTTTAGGCCTGTAATTCTTAGGCATAACTCACTGAAATATATCCAATATTTAATAAATGTGTTAAATTTAATAATAAACTTAAATAAATAATAAAAAAATCAGAAATACTAAAACCTGTAATTAACTGTACAGTAGCATATATATATATATATATATATATAGTACAGCGCTGCGTAATATGTTGGCGCTATATAAATCCTGTTTAATATTATTAATAATAATATTAATAATAATGATTACTTTGTATTGTATTCAATACAGGTATTTTGTATTGAATCCAATACAAAATATTCTGAAATTATCGCCAGGCTCCTGCGCGCTCTGACGCAAGCACGAATGTCACCAGGAACTCTAGGGGAACGTCAGTGCACTCGCCGAGGGACAAAGGAGACGCAGCCCGAGGATGGGATCCGACCAGCAGGACACTGGAGGACGCTGAGTGTGGCTCGGTGTTACTGCTTTCAACAGGTTTTTGTTTTTCCCAGAGGCACACTCAGGGTTACCTCTCAGGAGGTTAAATATAGATAGATAAACTATCTAGAGAAATCAAACTCTTCTCTTCTGAAAAGCTGGTTAGGTAAGAAATCAGCAACACCTAGGTTTACATTTTTAAGCAGTGAATCTGACATTCACTGAAACATTTCATTGGGGAGAATCTTGAGTTTCCACCTTGTAGAGGTCCATGTGTCTCAATGGCAATAATTGATTCACTGCTTCCGATAAAAAAACCTCTACACTTTTTTCATGGAAAGCAGTAATAAAGAACAACTATTTCATACTATGTATAACAATTATGTTTGCGTAAACAAATATGACTGCCTATTAGTATGCATCTTAGATTGCAGACTATTAAAGATACAATTAAAAATGTTATTTGAATCAGTTAGATCTTTGAAAGACTTTACCTTCCATATTTTCATTAATATAACCAGATTTGGAAAATGTGATGCCTGTCCCTTTGTTGGGTATTGTAGAATGTCTATGTTGAAGTTTCTTTGTTAATTAAAATTTGTAAATTTAGCCATATATTATCTTACACTTGTGTTTACAGTTAATTATTTTAGCTCCACAGAGCATGAAGAATCTCATTTACATGTCATTCTTGACTTCACAATATATGGACATTTCCTTCCTTAGTGATTATAGCTAAAGCTAAGTACCAACTTTCCTAAAATATCATTTATCATGTATGTGTTTTCAGACAGCATTTTTATGCATAGGTGTATTTTTAAATATATATTTTTTTAATTTTCCTAATTTCTCAATACTAAGGATATAATACCTATATACTGAATTTAGCCCCAAACCCTTAGTAATATTCACTGGCTTAATAAAATCAATCAAATTCAGCAACAAGATAAAACACATAGTTCATGTGGATTCAATTAAAAATATAAAAAAAATTAACTCTTTTTGCTTTAGCTCACTTTATGCATCCATCCAGGTTATATAGATATTCATTACAGTGGCAGTGACAGGGGATGCTTTGGTGTGCTATAGCACCCCACAAAATTCTATTTGCGCCTTTGTATTACCTCCATCCGGGCCAAGCTTGCCTTCCATCCAACATTTGGTTTGCCTAGGGCCCAGGTGGTAGGTTGTGATCATGTGCTCCACCTCTCTTTGCTTCAGCCAATCATGTCATGCCATTGGTAAGCTGGTCTTTCAGATACATAGCATACTGGTAAGTTGTACACTTCCACAATTAGAACTACTCATCTGCCATGTTGCAAATGACAGATTACAGATTCAGATAGTGATACATGAGGAGGAAAGAACCCTGCCCCAAAGAGTTTACAATCTAGGAGTAAAAATAATTGATGACAAACCGGCTATATATTGTTAGCAGGAATAGGAAGCTGTCAATACAATATCTGGTCAATATAAGTATACCTTCAGTATACGTTTTTCCGTGTATTAAAGCCTATTAATATGCTGGACTAGCATATTTTTCCCACAGAACACAATGAATTTGATGACACAATTAGAACTGAATTGTAGATTAGATTGTGAGCTCTGCAGAACGGCAGTTTAATACTATACTATAGACTATGACTACAGTATAGGCGCTGCTGAAGATGTCAGCATTGAAAAAAATACATATGCAAATAAATAAATAAATTCTGCATAACTTAAAATAAATACATTTATGATTACATTAAACTAGTATAGGTTATTGGGCACTTGTCTTAATGTAAACTGTCTCCTGGTATCCCCCATACAGCAGGAACAAGGGGCAGCACTTTGAGCCAATCAGGGCTGTATGGCTTTGCACACCTTTGCCATACTTCCATTCTGAACATGATTGCAAGAAATGTGAACAGAGGGACAATGAAACAATGTGCTTTTTTTTAGAGAAGATGTTCTTACTTGAGTGGCTGTACAGAATTGTTGGAAAGTAAGACAGTTAACGTATACAAAATACTGTGTACATACCCGCACTGGACTGTGAGAATATGACTGCATATTGTACATTAAAAGGTGGATCCTGAAGTCAGTGAATGAAACCTTGACCATGTATATTGTAATAATGATAATGATTACATCTGGGCAAATTGTTTGTGTTCACTATAGGTTTTGCTTTGCTTTGGGCATTAAAGCAACTTTCCTATACTGAGAGTTATAAGAATCACCTAAAAGAGGTGCCTACACCAGGGTCTCCTACATTTTACAATTTGTAATAAGCCAGCTATAGAAATCAATTAGAAATACATTTTAATACTTAGTCCACACTGAGCTGGCAAAAGCAAAATGTTGAATGGTTGGTATGTTTTATAACACAACACATTATTAGCAATGGTATTTTTCTACAGTTACAGCTATTACATGTACAGAATTATTTTTGCCTAATCAATAGCAATAGTTTTGGAGTGCAGTAGGAATGAACACATGCTGAATAGAATGAACAAGTGCTGAATAGACAGGATTTTCAGCAGCCTATTAGTTCCAAGGAAAGGAAGGCCAGAAGACAAGCAGAAGCCTCTCTCCACCAATTCTCCTCATTGGTAGCACAGAGTTTACATATTGCCCCTCTGTTTGCGTGAGTTTCCTCCCACATCCCAAAAAACCTTCAATTAAGTAATCGACTTTCCCTCATAATTGACGATAAGTGTTAATGGCATATGACTATAGTAGGGTCTTTAGATTGTGGTTGAGGGATAGTTAGTGACATGACTATGGACTTTGTGCTGTGTAATACGTCGGAGCTATATAAATACTGTGTAATAATAATAGGAAACAGCAGCTTTAGTTTGTCTGGGTCATTAGTGATCCAGCATAGCAGATCACTAACTCACTTTGGGGGAACAGCTGTACTAATGCTCACTAATGATTGTCTTGAGACACAAAAATGCAACTTTAGCCTGTGCACTTGCAGGATATAATTAAAAAACATTTCATAAATATGCTACATTTATTAACAACATCATTATGATAGATATTAAATACATTTCACTTTTAATGCCCTCTAAAATGACATCATCATTATCTATATTTTATTGTAAGCAATACAATAACATTCTGTAATAATGAAGTATACTCATTTATAATTAAATTGCAAAATATATAGGTCACCCCCTTTCTGTTTGGTCATCTGCTTAATAGTTAATGCTTATACTGAAATATATATGCCTAGAATCATGGCAGCTACATAACTGACAGAATAAAAAGGAAATAGAAAAATGTTGAACTTTTTAAGGATGTTCCATGCATTGTCTTACAGAGAAATATATCTGTTTCATTTCAACACAGTTCTAGGTCCCTTTGGGAGATGCTTCCATTTCCACATTATGTATGTACAGTATGCCTCTTTGAGCAATATCTTCATTCTGACTTTGCCGTCTTTGCACCAGAGCATTTGTGACACTCTTCATTATTTTTGTGTGAAATATTTGTCCAGGATATTTTTAGCAGGCTGGTTTGAAAAATTCTTGAAGGGAAGAAAAAATGTCAGAACGAAGTTTTAATAATAAATGGCAATCTCACGAAGCTGGTGTTTTATCACTATTTGATATTCCAAGTAAACCAATTTATAAGATTTGCAGATGGAGAACCTGCCTCCTAATTAGCTCAAATTTAGAATACAAGGGAGATGCAGAGAAGGCTGAAAATATTACTCATCTTTCTAATCTTATGTTTAATTTTTCTAATATATTCTTCTTCTAACATGGATAAAATATCCGGATCATAATTGAAATGTGGACAGTAAAGCTGATGGTGTTATTTGAGGTTCATTAAGTTTTCTATGGTGACATTGTTTTTAAGTTTAAAAAACTAGATTTTTATGACATTCAATAACTTTAAAGCTCCTACAGCACAATGTGGTGGTAACAGTATCTTCTGTGCCTTAATTGACAGTACAGATCTTTTTTTCTGCATAACATCTTTGCATGGTTTATTAGTAATGAGTCCATCAGTTTGCCTGAATCTGGTATCAAGCTGATCTGCTTAGTAAAAAAAAAGTAAAGTACCCCTTGCCAGTTTATGACTTGGTTCAAAGAACGGCTTTACCAGTTAATTTAAACCTAGACCCCTGTAGCAGATAATCCATTCTGTGAAACGGAACACAGGGAGAAGTATGATATTGCTCTGATTGACCATGACTTTGCAGAATATTCTGTCAATTACATGCCTCAATCTAGCTCTTCTGTTTAACCTTCTCCTCTACTAAACAATGGTCAATGAAAAGGGAATGAATGATGGGTTTTCATTTATTTTTTGTATCATCAAGACTAAAAAATGTTAACGCAAAAAAAAAAAAATATTTAATTAGGTTGCTATTTTTTCTATAGCTATATCTGTGTTTGAGAACTACAGATTTAAACAGGTGGCACTGAAAATACCACTGTAGCCTGAAGGCGACAAAGCTAACATCTAAAAAATGTATAGACCCTCATTGCAGTGTTTTTTTTAACCTTTTTAATGTGGGAGAACCCGATTAAATAACTTTCATGTCTTCAGTAGGGATGAGCGAGCAATTTATTAAATTCGGTCTTGCGGCTAATTGGGCTGTTCTCGCATACTAAACATATAGGCGAGAATGGCCTTTGTAAATTCAGCCGGCGAGACCGAATTTTAGGGACCTGCAAGACCAATCCGGGGAGCAGAGCTGTCAGAGCTGTAACTATGAGAATGTGTTCTTGGATAGAGTTTCTCTATCCAAGAACACAGGAGTCCTGTGTTCCTGGATAGAGAAACTCTATCCAGAAACATATACTACAGGGTGGCAACAGCAATCAGGGGAGTGGAACAGCTGCGCTCCCCAGATTGCTATTGCAGCCCTGTACTATGTGTTCCTGGATAGAGTTTGTATATCCAGGAACACAGTGTGAGTCTCATGGCTGGCTGCTCATGAATGAATGCAGAGTGGGAAAATTCCTCTGATTTTTCCCACGACCGCGTTCATTCATAAAGGCAAGCCGCATGACTCACTCTGAGAGGAGGGGTATCGCGGCTGCATTTATGAATGCAGCTGTGAGAATCCTCCTCTCAGTGAGAGATCCCTCACCGACAGGAGGATTCTCATGGCTGTATTTATGAATACAGCCGCGATAATCCTTCTATAGTGATTTCCAATGGAACTTTGAGGGAACCCCTGCTATAATTACTATATTCACAGCTAAAAGTACAATTATGTGGTGGTCAGAAGAAGGAATGACCCTACATGTTTGCCATTGGAAAGAATATTACCCTTACAGATAGATAGAAAGATCATTGTCACCTAAATTGACCTGGGAGTCACAAACTGCTCATTGCTCAAGGAACCCCTATCAACCTCCAGAGGAGCCCTGGTTGAGAAACCCTGGTATAGAAGATCAAATTAGATGACCAAATTGTAAGCTTTTTTGAGATAACATTTTGGACAAGTAGCAAGTGGAAGCTCCTAAACAACAAATACATATCTAATCTTTTAAGTCATTCACTTTAGTAGTTGCACAAACAGTACACTATTGAATTATAAGAGATGCTAGTTTCTTGTATCTTAGAACAACTAAAAAGTTGTCTGTCCCTCAGTCACAAACTACTTCATTAATGAACAAGAAGAACAAACTACCCATGTTGAACACCAAGGCATTCTAAGCACCAGAGAACAATAATTTGTTCTCAAAATTTTTTTTTGTACACTTCATTCTAGGAAGTGAATCTGTGTGATACAAGGAATCCTAATATATCATACCAGCAGCTAATAATGATATTACTTTATCACTCCTCATAAACCACTATATGGTCATGTTAAACAGTACTGAAAGAGTCTATATTGCCTTCTTGATACAAACCTTGATGTTATTTTTAAACATCACTACAGAAGAAAGTATTCCCTTTCTTCCTTTGTTCTCTGTACCAGATCTCCTATGAACTATGTACAGAAATACCTCACATTCATCCCACACAAGGATCTGGGTAATTGGACCAAAAAGCCTCATCGTGCAGCAAAAATGGATAAGACTGCTCACTGGTACAAACTGAAGAAAAGGCTGCAACAGTCTCTCATATGAAATTCCAGTAAAGCTTTAGGAAACCACCAATATTTTAGGGTGTGAAGACCTCTTTCTTAAGTTCCAAAACAGAATATATTTCCTTGTGATATGTTTTTATGTTACTTTTATTCACCCTAAAAAAACAAAAAATGTTCCCGTTCTCACCTAAACCCTCAATTATCATACCTGCTTTTCAACTTACTACAACAGTAAACCTACCTTGTAAAAACAACACTTGGGGCATATTTATAAACCTGGGAATGTGATGCGCATACATGCACATTACTCAGTTGGTATCAGGCAGCTTATTTGAATGTCTTCATTGCCTTGCTGACTGATCTTCATCCTGGTGTAAACTTAACCTATCATACAACCTGAATTACTTATGAGGACCTGAATTGTACTTTTGACCTTCTTGCTACTTGGATTACACTTGTGTTTTGTTTGCTTTGACTTTGATCACCCATGACACTTATGCTCCTTGGCTATCTATACCTATGCCACTAACTTCGGAACCACCAAGGAAGGAGAGGCTGACCTTATCACTTCAGACCCTTACCCAGGTTCATAATCACCCTTTACCAGTCTCTTAACCTCCTGTGTGGTTCATTTTTGTCTGGATTTATATGTCTAAAAGCGCTACAAAAATTTATTTTACATTGTAGGCCTGTCATTCTTAGGCATAACTCACCAAAATATGTCCAAACAAGGGTCTAGTAGACATCCTGCGTATAATAAAGTTTGAAACACAAAATCATGTCGAAATAACAAATTCAATTTATTAATAGCCTTTAAATAAAAACACAAAAATCTGGAAAAACAAGGGTGCATAAATAAATCAAAAATACTGAAACCTGTAATGAAACTGTACAGTAACATATATATATATAATGATTACTTTGTATTGGATTCAATACAGTTATTTTGTATTCAATTCAAAACAAAATATTTAGAAATTCTCGCCACACCCCCTAGCGAGGGCCACTCCCACCAACGTCATCGGGAACTCTCGGGGAACGTCAGCCCAATCTCCAGGGAGGACGCGGGCAGAGGATTGGATCAGACGGGCAGGACACTGGAGGACGCGGGAGGAATCAGGTAAGTCTTTATTCATTATTTTTTTAGCTACACTCGGGGTTACAGCTACCAGCTGTTTTTTTTTACTGCTCAGGAGGTTAAACCTTGTCTTCAAAGTCTTGGTTGGCCATGCCTACCTGCCAACAGGTGGAGCTCTTGGCATCTTTTCACTTGTCCAGAACAACAAGTGAAACTTTTTACAAAAAAGCCTTTTTGTAAAACAAAAATGGTTTACGGTCCTCAGTAGCTCAAGCTCAAATTATACACCTAATCTAACAAGTAAGAATTGTGACCCTTCTGAGCAACAGGGAAGTCTAACTGCAAACCCAAAATCTTTGGTGATGTTCTGGTTGCACCCGACATTAAATATTACCTTGTAGAAAAAAACAAAATTTTTTTTACGAAAATAGTAATAGTAATGTAATTATTAATAAATAATAGGTAATGAAAAAAAGAATTTTGAACATCATTTTAAAATGTATTAGCTTCAAACAATATACACGTAATTGATTGAAAGCATTCTTTTACCCTAGTTAACATAAAAAAAGCTGAAGTACCACCTATGCTACCAGGGAAAAACACTTTTAGCACCAACACTGATTGTAGTATTCAGATATAAAAAATGACATTAACCTGTGGCAGCTTCTTCAAGTCCATAACAAGAAAGTACTTATTAAAACATAGGAAGTCCCTTGACTTTTTCTTTTTTATAACTTAAGGGTGTTTCTTTACTTTTTATAGCCAAGTGACTTTGATTAATAATGGTCAGAAAACTGAAATTAGGTTTCAGGCACAGGAGAAGTGAGAAAGGTGGAAGCAAAGTCAATGCGTACCATGTCTATCTGTGAAAGTACATGAAAGTGAACATAGATCACTTGAGTACGAAAATAGAATGAAGAGGTTGTCACTGAGAAATGATTCAAGTAATACTGTTGTGCATGATGTAATAGGAAATGGCATATTAATCAATCAATACATCATTTCCTTTTTCTAAACATATCTTTAAATAAACATATCATTATATACACATACAACTGGTTAATTATATCTATGCAACGTAGTCATTCTTTCTCACACTGAATAAAATATCTTTGGCTAATGATCCAAAACGAAACAAAAGTGAGAAGAAAAACATTTTTTTTACTGTCTTCTACCAGCTGTTGTAATGACGTGATTTTTAACTTGAAGCCATTACATCCAGAATTTCGATTTTTTTCCTCCCAGCAACCATCTGTTTACAGGGGATTATATTTATATCCAAAATGGTTATGATGTCGTTTTATGTTGAGAGATAAAATTATGTAAATATGTTTATTCACGTCTAAGCTAATCTGCCTTTACAGGGAAGACGGGGGAAATTTAAGTTCTGTAACCCTGCAGCATTGTCATGTCATTGTGTCATTGTATTTGGAGAATAATAGCACGTAGACGCAAATAATATGATGGATGGGTTAATAAGCCTGTGACCTCTCAGGCGGATATGATTAGCAATGTCCATGAGAGAAGCAGATGGCATGAGAACAGCGAAGTAGGAAAAAGAAAACTGGCCCATTGGTTAGCGCTTTGCCTCATTAAGAAAGTGAACCTGTTCAAGAGCCACAGATAACTTGCAAAATCATGGACAGGTCTGTTCATCATAATGCTCAAAAAGTAGCAATCACATTGCAAACTTGCTACCTTTTTATATATATATATATATATATATATATCAACTTTTTGGGTGTGCCATCACTTTCAAAAGGACATTTGAAATAAATTGCACCAATGATACACGATACAATGATACATGATAATTTATTAATATACAGCAGATATTTTTCTTCCACTTGTGTTTTTACTTACATATGAACTTTACTTTCACCAGCAAGCAGATTCCAATGAATTATGAATAAAGAGGCTTGCTAGTTTGTTTTGATGTATATGGCATCTGATTACTTTGTACATTTTTTACTGTACTGTTTCTTCAATCACAACAGATAATTAGGGTGAGGCATAGACCACAGTTTCCTCAACTTTAATGAAATTTCTGATACAGTAGTTTAATAATGCATTACTTTACAACATTGTTAAGCAATTATTTACAAAAGAGAAATTGTGGAGTCTGTTCTCCACCCTGATATGGGAATTATTGGAAGTTATCCTACAAATTAATGGTGCAGGATTCAAATAATAACTCTGCTTTCATCACTTTATGGAAACAATTTAACACATCGTAAATTCAAAAAAGTCCATCTTGATAATGTTCATAACCATGTCTTTCCCTGTACATGCTGTCACATTTTCAATAAATTAAATTTACTTCAGGTGTGACCAACCTCTATGAAATCATTTGTGTGCTGTGGTGGAACTAGGAAAGCAAATCCATATATAATGGAAAGCACCAATACACAAAACAAGAGTAAAACTTTTCACTTTATGGTTAGAGCATCGTCAGCAGGTCATTTTTTCTAGCATGGATTTTTACATTTATGACATGAGGATAGTCAAGTAACAATGTAGAGAAGCTACTGGTAACAAAAAATGTTTCACATTAGAAAGTGTATGAGTTATACATCCTCTTTTATTTGCACTCATCACTGTTATTATAAAAAGCAAGTTTTTCCAAAAATTTGTCAAAAGAAACATATAGTATAAAAATATAGACTTTTGCTCTATGAATGCTGATTCCCTGTTTAGTCTAGTGATCCAATGTTTTTTTACCTTTAGGTCACCCATCAGTATGCACATTAGGAGTTTTGATTTAAATCTGGTATTCTTGATAGCTATGCTTGTTCCATTTCAGTGCCAGGGAATATACTATTCAGATTAGAAAAAGGCTTGAGGGTCCTAACCCGTATTGGTCCTAGTTAGAAAGCCATGAAGAATTAGATCTGGGATAGAGAACCATATCCCTTAAAAGCTTGAGCTAAATGACCCAGATCTTTAATCGCTCAAACAAGATAACCTGATCATTAGGGGCATAGTATGTAGGACCATTAATCCTTAGTTATTCCTGGGCTAGGGGCCTGACTTTAAATTGCCTGGGTACCAGAACCATTAGGCCCATTAGGTCAGTCTTTGTAACCTTTAATTCTGAACCCCTTGAAAAAAAGTACAGTTGACAATGGAAAATCTGGCCATCGATAATCCGGATCCTTCAGTTTCACGGCATGAACTTCAGATTGCATTTTCAATACAGTGACTGCAGTACACAGTTTGGCCACCTATGTTTTCATGGCGCTGTTCTGCAGAAACAGCTGTTAGCTTGCTTGCTAAACTAAAAACATGTTGAGACGTCCCTGCTGCCTGCTCCCTGGAACTGTGCCAGATGTGCGCTGTGCTGCGAAAGGAAGGCTGGCCTGTGTGTAAAGGCAAGTATTAAAAAAAATGGAATTTTCATAAATCCGGCGCACCTCAGGTTTGCACACCACCTTTGTGCAAAGCTGCAGTGCCCCTAGTGGTTCTGTCTCTCCAAGCATGACATGCTAAAGATCATAATGGTGATTGTTTTAAAGCTTGCTTAAAGATCTCTCTTTACTCTGCAGCAAGTCTAGCAAAAATAGGTATTGTTAGGCAAGGTGAAATCTGGATGCCTGTATATATATAATCTTTAACTATAGAAATATCACAATACCAACAACTGCCAATTTGACTGGTAGCATTAATGACTCCACCTATTCTGCTAAATTATACACATTCATTTTTTGGAACATAGTTCTTTCCTTGGAAGTCTAAAATAACTACAAATATGCAAATGGTTCCTTCAAATTTTATATGCATAACATGAGAAAGGGTACATTTTTCAAAGAAACACTTTCAGATAAATTGCAGAATGTTATTGCTGTAAATGTTTTAACATTTTTGTACTGTTTCCAGCAAAGCCGCTGTAAATAATTTCCTTGTCGATCATGGATTGCAGATTGGTATAAACTTCTGTTATCCTCTGAGCATTTGCAGAGAGCATGGTTTTATGGGAAATGTGTACCAGATGACCCTTAATTTACAGAACATTTTCTTATTAATTAATGCATGAGATAGCACCTGTATTTGTCATTTTTATGTATGCTTGAATCCTTTGCCGCCAGCATCTTGGTTAAATAACAAAGAAGATTGAAGCATGAGATGAAACAATAATCCAATAGTGGAAGATAAACTTACCATTCCTCAGGCAAAATATTTAGTTTACCGTTCTAGTGATGTGATAATAAATAATAGCAACACAGAGACCTGTTTTCCACATAGAACAAGATAACACCTATTATTACTAAGAAAATAAAATAGAAACTATAGCTTCAAAAAGATTCTTTATTGAGAAATCTCTTTTAAAAAATGGTAGTGTCACCTTGCCCATTCAGGACATAGTAACAATATCTACAAAGGGCCCCTTGACCCACTTAGACCCATTTTTCCAGTGCTCCCCAGCACTTCTTCCTCACAGCTGCACCACAATTCATAGCTTATGGGTATGGGGGAGTATGTGACCTCCTTCCCCTGACAAAGCCCTGGCCTAGCAGCCATTCACTAGGGGAGCCAAGGAAGTTTTCCTCAACTGTTTTGATATAAAAAAAAGTATAAAATGTTTTTATACTTAATTAATTTAATACTTGTGGTCAGCAGTTCTAAACAGCTTTGTAAACTAGCTGCTGTTTTAAAATAGACCTGTTAGTTTAGAATACACACATCTAGAATGCATAAAATGTTTTATTCTCTCTCTTGATCCCAGAATAGAGATGTGTATGGAAACAGAATCTCTGCCATTCCTCCTTTTCCAATTCATTTTAAATTCATCCCCAGAAATGGAGGGGGATGAACCAGAATAAACAGTGGTTGGAATGGGTGCACATTCTGTACATATGCTTACCTTTGTCTCCGAAGATGGTATTGTCCCCTTTGCCACAAAAAAAATGTCTAGTAGGGGTTTTGCACAGATTCCGACGAGTTTTAAAAGTCTGAAACTTCAAAATATTTGACCACTCCTCCATTTAAAATATCCTTAGTTGCAGGAAGTTTGTGGATTTCCTAGTATGAAATTCCTCTTTCAGTTTGGGGGTGTGGGAAGAGGGACATATGTTTCCACTCTCTTATTGGGTACCTGGTTCCCGCAATGTATGTGCTGCACACTATGATCACTAACTTTAATAACTTTTGGCAAATTAATGAATTAGCTAGGGTAGATATATATGCAAATCCCAGGAAGGCAAAAGCAGGTTAAGTCGGTGGCTGCACCATTATACATGTGGAGCATAGAATTGTGAGTTTATCTACTGGTTTGACTATTGTAATCCTCTTTATGCCTCCCTGGGGTTTGCATTTACCCCTGTCATAACCATTACATGCAAATTTTATTCTTAACTTAGAATAATCTCTGTATCACCATTTCTTTACTTTTTAACATAGGGAAACCCTTTGAAATAACTTTTAGGTCATCAGGGAACCCCTACTATAATTACTATAGCCCCAGCTCACAGTACATTAGCTTGGTGGTCATTGAGAACAATGCCTCCTACATTGCTGGCCAGTGGGAAGGCTGTCACCCTTACACATAGCCAGAAAGATCATTGGTATCAGTTAAAAGAACCTAAGAGGTGCAATTTGATCAAGGATCCTCTGGAAAGCTCTGGAGGAGGCCTGGTTGAGAAACACTGCTCTACATGTTACTGTTGCACATGTTTGTTTATCAATTTTTGATATTGCTTTTGTGCTAAGATCCAGGTATTCCTGGTAAAACCTTTGCTGGTGTTTATATTACAGGTGAAAGGAAGGTTATGGTTACTGTGGGTATACCAATATGATGCACTGTACATGTGGGCATATTTATGTGCTTATTATGTCTGTACTGTATGTACTTTTTCATATATTTAAGTTTCAGTATTTGTATAATTACATTTTGGATATTTCTTATGCAGCAAATTGTATTAATTACTCATTTGTGTAGCAATATTATTAATATTAGCAGCCCATTGTCTAACATCTGCCTATTTATTGGTAAATGTATTCTAGGAACACATTTATCAGGAAAATTTCTGCTGATCATAGCACTTATAGAGTACTTATTGTGGGGTAAGAATTAATATGTATGTGTCATATACCTTGTTTTTATGTATTTTGTGTTTGCAAACCTACACTGAGATGTATTTTTGCAGCATCTCTCAGTCAAAAATAGATCAATAATTGCAGGTAACGTCATAAATTGTATGATAAATATCATGTTTTATGCTGACATATCTAGTAAATTTCTTACCAGTAAAACCTTCATCACTGAAATGACCTGGGAAAGTGTCTACCATCTCTTTCCTCCTTTACAACGCTTTTACAGGTGTACTTTAATCATATTAGATGCCATAAGATCTTCATAACTGAAGTCTAGATTGAAAAGATTGGATAGGATGATATGCAGCAAAATTAAATCGCTCCAGAGATGAAATTTCAGTTATAGTAATGCAGCTGAATGCTATGAGGAGATAATGCATTTGTGTAACATCCAATCCAGAGAAGGTCAATGACTGTGCAATTTGTATACGTCTGAAAGGTTCGAAGAACGTAACCTTGATTATATCATAAAATAGAATTCTTGTTCAGGATCAACACTATCCAACGTTAGGAAAGTAATCAAAATGTATAATATTAACAAAACCTTTAAAAATAGCTGGCTTTATTCTGGTATTTATTTCATGATTTTCAAATTGCATTGCTGAAAATTAGGACACTGTTGGGAAGTTGGGACATTTGACATGCACTTGGCTTATTTTCTTTTTTTATTTCTTTTTATGTCTATGCATACATAATTACCTAGAGTCACATTATATGTACACATATACATATACATATACATATACACATTACAATCTTAAATGTATATATTATTTCGGTATACAGTATTTTCATATTTTAGGGCATTTTAAAAAAATAAATAAATTTGGCATTATTTCCAATATAATAAGGTGCATATTTTGGACAGAGAAAAGAACTGGTTTGCAAGAGGTGTGAAAAAGGTCTCAAATGTAAACAACCATCCCTAGGAGTGAGGGCCGTCAATACCATCAGTCTTCCAACTATTAGGGCCATTTTCACATATCTGTTCAGACCTTTTGGCAAAATTTCACACCTTCAGCCACATACACCTATGCAGACTTCCTGACACCAAGGATGGGAGGCTAATAGAATAGGATGGCTCAACAAATTTCAACATATCCATTGTCACATTCCATGATTTTGTATAAAGATGCGTATTCTGTTTATCTAAAAGCTGGGGTATTTCTTACACTAATAGAACTAATGAGGCAGCTTGAATGGCTGTAATACATCTTCAAAATTACAAAAATAACTCTAGTTTAACCTCCTGGGCGGTTCATTTCTATCTTGTTTTATATGTCTAAAAGCGGTACATTGTGTTTCATTAAAAAAGGAATTTTACAGTATATTATATTAGTATTATAGAGTATAATAAAGTTTGAAACACAAAATCATGTCAAAATAATAAATTAAATAAATAAATTTAAAAAATTAATTTTTAATTAAAAAAAAAAATTATACTTATTACTATTATAATATACTGTAAAATAAATGTACTGCTTTTACAGATATAAATCTACTGTATTGCATTCAATACAGTTATTTTGTATTTAACGCAATACAAATAGATTTGTATTTCCCATCCCGCCCCAAACAGAATGTCTGCACGCACCAACGTCACCGGGAGCTCGCCGATGACTCTTCGAGTGCTGTGATCGCCGGCGGGAGGAAGAAAAAAGACAGGCATCGCAGAGAAGGACGGAACTGTTTTCCATAGGTTTACCTACCCCGAGTGTGACTCAGAGTTACAGCTTCCAGCATCTTTTTTCTACCCTGAGTCACACTCGGGGTTACCGTTGGGGAGGTTAACACCCAACTAAATGATGACCGGTTTCAGGTAATTCTCATAAGCCCTCAATACTATTGGCTCAGATTACAAAGCTAACACATGAAGGTAAGGTTAATTTGGAGATTGCAGTCACAATGCTTTATGAGTGTTGGGCCTGATTCACTTAGTCTCCTAAAAACTGGAGACATTAGACTATCATGAATAAGCCTTGGTGATCCAGCACACCTTGGATGGATTTCCTAAAATAATTTCCTATAATTTGGTAAATGTTTTCAATCATTGACCAAGTTCATTACAGGTTTGCTGGATCACACATGATCTCCCATGATAGTCTATCCTCTCCAGTCTTGCAGAGTTTTAGTAAATCAGGCCATTAACATCTTTCAAATCTCTGCTAGAATTGAAAAAAGCAAGACTCCCCTCCAAAAAACATTGGTAAATATTTGCCAAAGCTTTAACACCTTTAGGAATCTAACTTTTTCAGCCACTGAGGACCTTTAATGCCTGGGAAGGGGAACAAGAGCTTGCTGGATTGTAAGGCCTTTTGCATACAGGCTGATCTCCATGGACACATCAAAAAACTAATTTTAAATAAATGTCTTGCTCTTAAATAAAGCTTTCTGAATTGAAAAAAAAAAACTGTTAGATAATGCCATTGGTCTGTCAGAGTAGCATACAATTGGCTAGGAGGGCACACATGATGACTGGATTGTAAGGTCTTGGGCAGACAGGCTGCTCTATGGAAATAACTGCCATTGGTCAGCTGTGATGTCACGGTTGCCATAGCTACACTAAAGCTGTAGCTTTCCACTACTTGCTGAGGAGCCTTTCTAGGAGCATCTCCAAAGCATTTATCCTGAGACATTGTGCTGATTGCAGATTTCTATTTGTCTTGTTTTGTGTGGAATCATCTACAGGAGCATCTGATACCATCAGGGTGCCAACGTGGATTATCGGAGGCCGTTAACGGCCCAACATCCCTGAAATGCCCTCACATGAGGAGGTAGGCCCAACAGGCCAACATTCTCCAGTAGCTCACAGGACAAGATCCAGAGTTACACTTCGCGGCACAGCTTCTGAACATCAGCTGCCTGAAAAAACAAAAAGAAGAGGACGTCCAGCCAACGACCAGTGAACTGAAGATAGGCCATGCTGCATTATCTGCTTGATGGATATTGAACAGGCAGAGCAAACTGAACAACTCTCCTGTGCACACCAATTCCACCAGGCCTGCATCAACAGATAGCTCAGGGAAAGTCCTACCTGTCCCCTCTGCCGGACACCTGTTCCTGGAGGTATGCAGCCTGTTATTGCTCCTATACTCATTCAGCGTACTGGCAACGAATCTACTCGGCGAGTTATTGTTTGGTGTGAAGAACTGCATCAAGAATTATCATTCATCATCTCTTCGGAAACCGAGAGCTCATGTCCATGGATTTTCTCCCTTACAGGTCAAGGTGACGACGTTTATATTCAATTGTCACCAAGGCTAGCCATCTGGGTAGGAGCTTTACGGGCATAGAGAGATCTGTTGGATAGTTTCCTTGCCAGCCTTTATGTTATCCCAATCAGGTACGTGCTGATTTTTTCCTCAATTTTCCTCAATCAAAAACCCTAGTGAGTGGTATCATTTTCTGCAGGGCAAGGAAATCATATTTCCTTATCTCATGTTTGGATATCACTGGGCCCTGCAAATGTAATTAGTAGTTATTCTGCTTTTGCCAGAGGGAAGGAGCTACTCACTTTTTGCTTTTTTTGCAAGCCACATTTCAGAGGCCATTCATGCCTAATAGAGGGACACAAATACACCCATTTCCTATCCAAAAAGGTCCCAAGCCTGTAAAAGTATTTTTAATTTTTATTTTTCGGTAGTTTTAACTAAATATTATTTTGAAAAACATGCTGCTGGACTTTAAACGGTATCCCAGTTACAGCTAGTTAAAAAAGAGTAATAAAGATTTTTTTTTAATATTGTTTTGAAGTTTTATTTCTAGAGCAGATTAAACTTCTTCAAAGAATGTGTAAAGGGTATTATGTACTCCTGAACTCATTCTAGGGTGAAGGGACAAATATTTGGGGGCCACATGCGTGGGATTTCATATTGAACAACCCTTGAACATGCAAGGTAATTAATGGTAAAATTGTAGTAACAATTGTAGTATTCAATTTTTAAATAAACAATAATTTTCATTCATACTATTTATGTAGAAAGTGCTAGATGGACACAGACAGACAAAAAAAAGCATAGAGCAGATAACACCCATACACACAAACATATGTACACACATAAACAAACGTACACACATATATTAGCACCAGGGATGAGCGAAAATTTCCTCGACATTCCGATGGCTTCGTGAAATATCGGCGACCGATTTCGTGAAACCATCGGAATACTGAGGAAATCATTACAGGACGATTCTCAGGGTTGCATTCATGCTTGCAGCCCTGGGAATCCTCCTGTTTGTGATCCCCGGCACTAGAGGTTAATTAACCTCTGGTGCCCGAGGATCATAGTGGAACTGCAGATGAACTCTCAATGAAGTTTCTCTATTGATAAGGTGACCGTGGGAACTTAACTGCAGATAAACTCCCAATGGAGAAACTCCATTGAGAGTTCGCCTGCAGTCACAGCTGACTGGAGGCACTTGCGTACAGCCCAGTGACCGTGGGAACTGAACTGCAGATGAAATCTCAATGGAGAAACTCCATTGAGAGTTCATCTGCAGTTCCACTGTGATCCCTGGGCACTAGAGAGTAATTAACCTCTAGTGCCCCGGGAGCGCACTGGATTGTCAGGGCTGCATTCGTTCATGTAGCCCTGGGAATCCTGTGTGCGATCCCTGGCACTTATTATTATTATTATTATTATTAATAAACAGGATTTATATAGCGCCAACATATTACGCAGCGCTGTACATTAAATAGGGATTGCAAATGACGGACTAATACAGACAGTGATACAGGAGGAGAGGACCCTGCACTTGAGGTTAAATGGGGACAAGTCTCCCCATTCAAAACCTCTAGTGCTCTCTGATTGGCTGAGGAAAGGCTGAGGTTTTGAATGGGGAAACTTGTTCCCATTTAATCTCTAGTGCCGGGGATCGCACACTGAACTGATTAATGAATGCACCCAGCGCTGCATTCATTGATCAGCACAGCCCGCAATTTTTTATTTTTTTTTAAATTAAAATTTGAGCTTGGTAAATTACAAATTCGGTAAGCAAGAACGTCCAAATTCGCAGCGAGATCGAGTTTTAAAAACTTGCTTATGCTTAATATGCACATCAAAGCATACCCACACACCTACATATATATAAAACACAAATACATACACACTCATTAAAACACACACACACCTAGTTATTGTATGGGGTCTAATGAACACACATGCAACCTTAGAAGAACGATGACTAGCATCAAGTAGGGTAGCGCAGTGTAGATTAGAGTAGGTCCTGCCCCAAAGAGTCTACCTTGTCGTGGTGGGCAGGCTTGTAATCATTTGGCTGAAAATGTGTCACAGAATGGGAGACACACTCATTTCTCACCAGTGACTTTCATTTTTGGCCAGATAAATAAACCAAAGGTCTGTTGATCAGGGCTGACACAAAACAGGATATGTTTATACACTAAAGTAAAAAAAAATCACATAAATAAATTACTATTGTTTACTATGTTTTTTATTTGTTCTTTTCTTTTTTAATTTGCTAAACTCCAAGCAAATATAAATTACACAGATTACTGATACTTTGTATTTATTAACCCCCTAGCATTCTAATTCTGTGCGTATTTCCACCCAAAAAGCGTTACTTTTTTTGCATGGAAATGTATTTTACATTGTAGGCCTATAATTCTTAGGCATAACTTACCAAAATATATCCAATCTTTAATACATTTAGAAAATAAACCTTACCTCACCAGGTGATGACAAAAGAACAAGGTAAGTGTTTTTTTTTTTATGTTTTAGGCAACCCCGAGTGTGACTTGGGATTACCACTTTTTACAGGTAAAGTCACCACAAAATGTCAAGAATATGTTAAAACATATTTGCAAGTTTAGTGATTAGGTTTACAAATATTTTAAGACTGAATTATATGTTAAATAAAATTAAATTATCATGAAGCATGGACTTGTGGCTGATATTACTCCTTTCCTATTGAGACTTGTGGACTTGATGAGCCATATGATATGTACTCAGGTCAGCTCGATGCTAATTTTATTCTGTCCTGGGAGTTTCGAAATCATCTGGACAGCAATGCTAACTATAAAAATGTAACATATTTTTAAAATACTGCTTTGCATTTAAAGATTTAAAGGGACACTTAACAATTTAGCACAATTCAACCTTTACTTGTTTCACCAGAGGCTTTTACTGATTTATTGCATGTTAGTGCAAAACCTTTCTTTTTCTTTTCATTTTTTTTAGCACTTAAAATACCTGCCTGTAAACTGGTGTCAGCTGTATACAAGTTTCAACAGCTACTGTATTCCCTTAATGGCACTTAATGGGCAGCTTTTGCTTTTACAAACAACATACAGGACAGAACAATGAGATGGAGTTTGCCACAGTATATGTAATTATTAGGAATATAACATGCAACACAGCATACACAGTGGAGAGGTATGAAGAATGAACAATTGCCCTAAATATAATATGGCACCATTCGGGTTGTCCCTATATTCGACCCGAATATGGCTGTTCGAATTTGGGTAGACCCGACCCGAAAAACATGGGATTCAACAGCAAAAATTTGGGAGGAAAGAAAAAATTTTTTTTTTCTTAAATTATTTATTTCGTATGTGTTTTTTATTTTAAACTTGTTCTTTTTTTATTTTTTACAGGTTATCCGACAATGACATTATGAATCATAATCATAATTCCTGGACCGTGGGAACTTTGCAGTCACAGCTAATTGAAAGCAGGTGCCTTCAATTAGCTGTAACCGCAGGCAATACCAGGGCAATAGAGGTTGAATGGAGATACTGCCCCTGATTCATCAATAAAATCCGCGCTCGCTGGAAGCGCGAAAGTACACGCGGCCATCGATCGCGGATTACCGCGGTCCGGACTCGAGTGTGCGCGTACACTCGCCTCACTGCCAGCCGGATTCCAGACTTCACAATAGGG
>NC_092858.1:77241302-77247132 GCF_032062135.1 Pyxicephalus adspersus | reverse complement strand
ACTTTTAATGCATGATCGCCAGTAAAAAGCTGTCGGATAAGCGCGGCTCTGTGCGCGAGCTTTTTCAGTTGTTGAATAGCGCGATCGCGCACGATTCCGGATCGCTAATACGAATGTGCGACCGATAATCCGATTTTGCTTGATGAATCAGGGGCAGTGTGTCACATCAAATCACTTATCATGTGAGCACATTAGGAGTTGTTCTAAAGTATGTAAGGTTCAGCACAGCATACATAGTACATACATACATGTATCTTGTATCTTATCATACATACATGTATGTAAGACATACATGTGTCTTGTCTGTAGGTTACAAGTGTAGAATCCAAAAACAACTAGGAGACCACTGATTTTTTTTAAAGAGGTCAACAGTTTTTTACAGGAAATTGAGGACACTTTCTGACATTAGCAGAGATAGGTTTTGAATGCAGAGAACAATGAGAACAATGAATGATTTCCATTGTTACCAGGCATTCCTATTGTAGAGTAAATATTAATAAATATTAGTTAAAAAATGTAAAAGAAGATCAGTGGAAACACATGCATTACAAAATCAACAAAATGACATGGTGATGGCTAGCTATTGAAGTATTATTCTTCTGTGTTCAGACATTGTCATAGTGACAGTGTAGCATGTTATGCAGAAAGTTACAATGCATTATCCCTGATAATGTGTATTTCATTTTCAGCCTCAACCCCACAATTCAGCCTTGCTGAAAAAGGCAAACAATAGAAACCTTTTCATACGATTTCCTGCTTTTATTTGCATAATTAGATTTTTTTTTCTCAGACTGAAAATTGTTGTTTGGCAATATCATGCGGACAATCAATATTACTTCTTATTTCTTTTACTCATAATATTGTGTGTGAAGATAATTAGTTTTTTAGTAAAACAATCTTTAATTATTTTATTAAAAGTTTTTCTTTTGAATTTTCACTAATATTTTAAAAAGTGTTCATCAGAAGGCTTAAAAACAGAAGGCTGCAATAAAGGCATTTACCTTCTGAGTAGTGCGTACTTTCAAGCAGAACTTGCATAAAGTTCACTTACCTTTATTGGTTGAAAGCCCTCAATCAGTGTAGTAAATTCTGCATTGTCCTGGCTTTAGACTTCTTCCGTTATTCTGTCCTATGTCGCCATCTTTTTCCTTTCTTTTTCTGTGTTCTTCATGACATTTACAGATCTCGCACCGTGCAAGTGTGAGATCACCTGACATGTCTTCCTTCCTCCAAATGTAAAAAAAATAGTTTCTCACTTTGCACATGTGTAAGATCAAGCACCTATTTTTTTTACATTTGAGGAAAGCTCGGATAAGGTTCAAGATCTTGAAAATGCACGGGAGCAGCCTGAGTTTCTAAAATACATTAAAGCAATATTTAATTAAAAAACAAAAACATTATGTATTTTTGTCTTATGTAAATGGGAAATCCACCCGTACATGCTGAAAATATTATGATAGGTCTGCTTTAAGTCTTGTGTTAAAGGCAGAGTAAAATGTCATTTGACTATAGCTTTGTACCTTCCTGTATAATGCCAAATATGTTATTCTTTAATGTGGGACGTGCTCTTTCTCTTACAGAATCTCTGTAAAGGACATCAGAAGTCATTTTTTTCAGTATATAGAATATTTCATCATGTACTTTGTAATCCCATTGCCTACAAATATTTTCAGAAAACTGAACAAAAATCTAGCATACAGGTATATGTACCCTTAAAAATGATTGTAAGTCATCAGGAAAGCCATATCCCTAGTACTAAAAAAAGACAAAAAAAAAAAACAATACCTTTTTAGTATTATGGGTATTGGGAGAAAAAGTAGGGAATTCCTGGCATAGGCACTTAATTAATAGATTTTCAAATTTTAATCAAAACAATACAGAAAATAATACATTTATTATAAATACTTTTATAATACTTTTATTATAAATACTTCGACAGAGATTTCTAAAAATAGTCTGGCATAAATTGTTTCTGAAGCATTTCACGTGAAACCGCTTCTTCAGGGGGTAGGTAGCCCAGAGAAAACTATGAAGCTCTCAACAGCTATTTAAAAAAACAGTGAATCAATAGATCAATCTTAAATAGATTTTTCAAAATAGAAATTAAAGCAGCTAAAATTGACTTGAAGGTTACCCAGGGCTTCTTGTTCTCCTCACTCCTAGAAGTAAACAGTGCAATCAGGAAAGGAGTACCCTTAGATATATTGTCGTTTTACACAGTACTTGTGTGTTGTTCACTGTCAGAAATGTAAAATTTGATGTGCTTATTTGGGTGGTAATGGACCATTTACCTGCCCCAATCACCCAGGAGCAATTAATTTATGGGGGATTTTAATGGTTTCTAGGCATTTAAAGCAGACATTTAATGCGCTTTTAAACAAACACCTGTAAACTCTTTTATTTGTTTTCAATAGAAGCATCTTTAAATTCTTATAAATGCTTGTATAAGCTCACACTGATTTCTATTGAACTCTTTATAAGTTTTTACAAGCAGTTAAGGCTGGGTGTACATGGATGTTTTTAAAAACACATGTAAACATTTCTTCTGTGTTTATATGCGTTTTTATGCACTTTTATTAGCATGCAAGCTTTAAAACGCTGGAAATTGTCTATGCTGTGTTATCCCACATTTTTAATGCGTTTACGTTTCAAGTGCTTAAAAACGTGGGAAAACGTTTTTGAGTGTTTTTCAGCGGTAACCCTGCGTTTTTTTTTCTTAAATGTTGCAAGCAGCGTTATAGATAACGCTCATAAACGTGTCTCAAGGAAATGTCCTGGTGTAGATTAGCCAATTGAAATGTATGGGAGTTTCAAATATGGGCTTTTAAAGCCTCAGGTTAAATGCTGGGGAAAGTGTCTGTGTAGACCAGCCTAAAAAAAAAAAAAAAAAACTAGGAGCGTTCTTCTGAATGCAAAACTTGCCTCCTACAAACACCCTGGTGTAGACTGGCCTATTCGAATCCATGGAAATTTCAAACATGAGTGGATCTCAGGATAAATGCTGGGGAAACAGTCCATATAGACTAGGCCTTTGACTGTTAACAAATTGTTTGGACAAAAAGTGAAGGCAAGTATTTAGTTCATCTTTTTTTCTCAGTTATGGTTCTTTAGAAGGAAACAAAGGTAGGAAAAAAGTCCCTGACCCCTAACTTAAGCTAGGTACACACTTCCATTTATTATCGTTAGAAAACGAACGATTAAGATTATGCACGATTATATTTGAACAATCATACTGTGCACAATTCTGTACATGCTGTATTGATACGATCGTTCAAATATAATCCACCAATAGTGTACACACGCTAGATACAATTATTTGAACGATGCAGGGAGGGACATGTAAAGGAGAAAGTGTATTGCAGAAACATGCACAATCACTGAACAACTGTACACACAATAGAGAGCAGTCATCGGCCAATCAGATCCGCCGTGACTGTCGTTCATTTCCAACGACAATCCTCATTCATCGGCAACGTTGGTCAGTGGGTTGTCACCTTTTTTGTGAATGATTTTCGGCCGATCAGTTGTTCATCGTTAGTTTCAAAGTGTGTATGCAGCTTTAACCCTAATGTCCTTTTCCTCGCCTGGATCAGGAGTTTGGTGTGGAATAGCAGAGAGGCTCTTCAAAGGAGACAAATATTTGCTTTTGGGAAGTTTCTGCATTTATCAAGAAAATATTTTCCTGAAGTTAGTGCCAGGGACCAGACTATTATATGGTACCCCCTATTTGTAAGCCTCATAATATAGAAACAAAAAGTTCATAATACTTTTTAGTGTAGTTTCAATAAAAGAAATATTAACAATTTATGTCTGCTATTGTTGCAACTGATGTCTGTAATCAAAGCCAAGAAGATAAACTGTATATATCTGTGGATATATGAGCTATCTTATTCTGTTTTGTTTACGCTTACCCAAACATTCCAATAAAAATCTTGTATTGGGTGCCGAAATTTGCTTCATTCGGAGTGCCTCTTTACAACCTGACCCTGAAAATTAATCGTGAATGTTGTTGTGCGACAAAAATGTAAGTGCTCAAGGCTCCAAACCAGCATCCAGATCTCATTACAAAAATAATCGATTCATCTCTCCAGAACTAATTAAGTCCACTAAGAAAGTACCTCCAGGTTGCATTCCATATGATACTCAGGCTATAAGCCATAATAGGTGTTGAAGCAATAAGAAGGATGTAATTGTCCAACAATATAGAAATACTGATGACATTAGCATATCTTTATCTACCCTTGATGAGCTTTATTAGCTTGCAAAATAGTCATCAAACAAATTTGGAATAGGGAGACAGTGATTTTTTTGTATGCAAACATGTAATGTCTGTAATGTCTAATTTACTGCACATCCTAGGACAGATCTGTAAAAGTCCTAAAAACTTAAAAATGAATTAATAGTGGACTAAAAAAATACATTTTTTTGTAGCAAGGTAAAAATGAAATATGTCATCTGAATATTTAATATTCTCATATGCAACCAGCAGGTAAAGCTTTTGGCTTCTTTTCCCCTGATTTCTGAGCTCTCCTTTTCTTATCTGCTCTGTGTTTTAAAAATAAGTATTATAGCTGAAGATGAAATTCACAACACATTGGCTGTACAGATATACTTCATTTTGAAGTTTTAAATAGTAGATGTACAGAATACATTTCTGCTTGTCTTTGCACTTTACTACTTTGCTACACTTTACATGTTACTTATGCAGAAGACTTATTTTAAACCCTACTAATGCGGGTCCTTTCTTTTTATAAATCTATCTATCTATCTATCTATCTATCTATCTATTATCAATCTATCTATCTATTATCAATCTATCTATCCATCTATCTATTATCTATCTGTCTATCTATCTATCTATCTATCTATCAATCTATCTATCTATCTATCTATCTATCTATTATCTATCTATACTTAATATAATTTACTCTGTGCTGTATATCCCTAATAATGTATCTGGAAAACAGCTAATTATAAGAGAGTGTATCCTTATTCACGTATCTCATTTTATGCTGTGCAGATACAGCCGCTATATCTTCAGGCTTTAGGTGTTGGTTCACACACTTTCTGCAGAAGCTGTAAATGCTTCAGGCACAAATCAGATAAGTGAATTCAAACATCTTAGTATCTCATTAACATGCTAAATCATTGCAGACATGGGAAGACACAACATGCATCTTTTATTTTAAAATATACTAATTAAAGCTTACACAATATGTGGAGTAATTTGGCATTTTCCTCACACACTGTAACAAGTCAGCAAGACTGAAAACAAAACATGTGGAAAGCAATTAAGGATCATTGATTAGCTCCTGTGTGAGTGAGATATAGTTCTATTAAAAGATAGCATACAAGTTACAAAACCTTGGAAAGATGGAAAACAGGACTGCAAAAGCCAAGGAAAAACTATCCCAATTAGTTTGACATTTTTACTGTTAGGTAGTTACTAAGTTTTCCTGTAGTTTCTCACTTATGTGTGAACATTGACAAGGATAAACATATAAATATGCCATTAGTCATTCCCTCATATGTTCTTTTTTCTTTTCTCAGTTGTTTGATGAAATAGTCATACAACATAAATATAGGGATGTGCTGGCAAAATAAAAAAACACCCTCAGGTGTTTGCTAAGGCTAACATTGTGAATATGGGTATGAAAACTCTACTTGAGCAAAAAAAAGTCTATAGCATTTCTATATAGGCAGTTTTGTAGTTGTATAAGTTGTAACTTCACTGCAATGTACCGTATTTTTCGGACCATAAGACGCACTTTTTTCCCCCCAGAAGTGGGGGGAAAAAGTCCCTGCGTCTTATGGTCCAAATGTAGCCTCT
>NC_092858.1:77233990-77240031 GCF_032062135.1 Pyxicephalus adspersus | reverse complement strand
ATTATACTCATTCTAATATATTATACTGTAAAATAAATTTTCATGAAAAACAATGTACCGTTTTAGACATAAAAATTCAGGAAATAAAGAACCGCCCAAGAGATTATTGGGTTTCAGTAGGCCCATACAAAGTAAAAGGTCCTGTCTCGACAGTTTTCGCTTATATGAGGCCTCTTCAAGGCAAGTTACACAGAGAGAAACATCATACCTGGATTGTATGAATGACAAAGCACCTAAAAAAATCAATAGAAAGTATATCCTTATTAATAATTACTACCCTATTTAATGTAAAGTGCTGTGCAATATGTTGGTGCTATATAAATAATGTTTAATATTATTATTTCTTATTAATAATATTAAACATGTGGGAAAATCTCACAGACTTGGGTAGCACAAAAACTTGACACTACCAAGGTGGGAGCGGATTTATTGGTGTTAAGAGATGTTAAGTGTTAAGCGACACTGTGTCTAGATAATTTAGAGCCAACTTAGCTAAATGTAGACGCGCCTACTATAAGTTTGGAAACAAATGTAGCAAGATCCTAGCCAAGGCCTTGAGAGCCCAATGGACTAGATCATATGTATCCTATATAGTGGATAAAAAGGGACAGAAAATCTACCTAGTCAAGTATATAGCAGCAGGTTTCAGAGATTACTATCAATCTCTCTATAATCTTTATCCTGATAAGCGGGTCTCTAGGGGGAGAGGAGAGACTAGGCAAAATACAACAGTACCTAACGCAATCGGGCTTGCCCCAGCTCTCCCAGGAGGATGCTAAAGCTTTGGAGTCCCCTATAACAGAGACGGAGCTCATAAGAGCAAATAAAACCACTCCTTCGCGGAATTCCCCAGATGGTTTCACTCTCACCTATTATAAGGTTTACAGGGAACAACTGGTCCACTATTTTTTGCAAGCCTTTAACTTGCTAACACCTGGGGCAAACTCTCTCATGAATCTCTATTGGCTCATAAACCCATAAAGAGGGAAAAATGAGGGAAAGGATCTGGACTCCTGTGCAAGCTATAGGCCTATATCCCTGCTTAATCAAGATTTAAATTTTTTTACCAAAATACTCGCTATGCGACTGCAATCTATAATTACTAAAATTATTCATCCTGATCACGTGGGGTTTGTTCTGGCACGAGAAGCTAGGGACAACACCATCAGGTGCTTAGCTGGATTTACTCAGCCCAGAAATCCAGCACACCGGCTTTTCTGCTGTCTACCGACTCAGAAAAGGCCTTCGATAGAGTGGATTGGCAATTCATGTCCCAAACGTTGACTTATATTGGTCTAGGGGAAAAGATGCTGAGAAGGATTCAGGCTGTATATAGCAACCCATCAGCCGCGGTGAGAGTAATGGTTCCTTCTCAAGTGCCTTTTCAATTTCAAACGGTACGAGACAGGGTTGCCCCCTCTCACCCCTGATTTTTTTTATTGATTTTAGAAACCTTTTCTGTGTCAGATCAGAGCCTCCAGGAATGTTACTGGTTTGTGGATATCGGGCAGTGAACACAAGGTGGAACACAAATATATCTAATCTAGTGATCTCACTCCCAAATTTGATACAGAAATTGCAAGTGTACGGTGGGTTGTCCAATTTTAAAGTTAAGTAATCTAAGTGTGCTGCTCTGAATATTTTCCCTAACCTGGCCACCAAACGCAAGTTAGCAGAGAACTTCCCATTTAAATGGGAAGATTCTGCAATTAAATATTTAGGGGTTCAAACTCCTCCCCATCTTCAAACGATTTTCCATCTCAATTTTCTACCGTTTCTACAGACCATGACTAAGGACCTGGAAAAGTGGGCCACCCGCTCGTTCTCATGGTTCGGCCAGATACAAGTAGTGAAAATGAACCTCCTTCCCAGATTGTTATATTTGTTTCATGCTCTGCCTATAGTTTTACCACAGGGTTATTTTAAACAACTGCATGGGCAATTAGTCCCCGAATAATCCGGCGCCTGTTGTTTACGCATACAAATGCGGGTGGACTTGGGGTTACAGATTTATCCCTTTATTATGCAGCCGCTCATCTGGTAAGAGCGGTAAACTGGGGTACCAAACTCTGGGTGCAGGCTGAACAGAATTTTAGCAAGATTCCTCTTCACGCACTACCATGGATCCGTTCTCCAAGTAATTATTTTGATGAAGCTCATTAAACTTTGCTAGCCATTGTCTATGTTTGTGGGAAATTTTTTAGATTCAAGGATGTATCACCCCACCCCAGTCCCATAACACCAGTATTGGTCAATCCAGGCTTTGAACAAGGATTGATGGGGGACGGGTTTGACAGTCCTAGGGAAAAAGGTCTGACAAGAGCCAGAGATTTTTTACCTGGCGGGGTTGGTGTACGCTAAGTGATCTGCAAAATCCTTAGGGGTTAGGAAAGTATGCAAGGGGTTAGGAAAGTATGCCAAGATATGTCGGTAAGACCATAACCTAATGATCCTGAATTTTTCCTGCTCCAATCAATGATTGGCCGCAGAAAGCATATGATAAATTGGTGGGTACATTTCTGCTAAATGCAGCAAAGGCATGCATCACTAGTCTGTGGAAACAACCGTTAGCGCCCTGATTGGGAATGTGGCTTCGTAGGCTAAATGAGATTAAACTGATTTTGAGCATGTGAGCTCCGGTTTCTATAAAAGGAATGAGAGGTTCATGGGGACTTGGGCATCTTGGATCATGTTTCAAAAGTCCCCAGTTTACAAAAATATGCTGGGAGATCAGAGTGCAGTAACTGTTTAAGTGGCCTAAGATATGTAGGCTAGCTGAAAATGGGTTTAGTAAGCTGGTGTGGTTGCATGGCAGTAAAGGGAGGTTTGCTGGAAAACTGGGTCTCAATCTTTTATATGTGTTTGGAGGGTTGGAGAAGGGGTTCTGTACTGTATGATATGGTCTTCTTGGTCAATAGAACTGTATATATTCAGATTTTTGTTCTATCAGGATTCCCTATAAATAGCAAATGTTATAAAGGATTTTTCATATTCATTTAAAGTTATGAGATATTCGCTTACTATATTTACTGCAGTCTGTTAAAGAAATACTAAAAATGTGTATGGATCCTAGCCCTCCAGTGAGGGACAGCTATGCCATAGTTAGATAAATACAAGGACATTATTTCAATTTCTAGGTATTTAAAGGAATTATGCTGCCATTTACAAGGGATTTCTAGTTTCCATCATTTAAGCAACTTTGATGGATCTTCAAGAGCATTGCTTTAGATTAATATTTGTTAAGGACACGTTTTCTCCCTGTAAAATTGAAAGGTATATTAGATGACATAAAAGAGGAACAAATTATCAGAAAATAGAGCAATTTTGTTCTCAGAAATGCTTACTGATAAACCCGTTGGGCCTGATTATTTAAAGCTCTTCAAGACTAGCAAAGACAGACTATCATGAGAATCCTGGGAGATCCAGCAAACCCGTAATGGATTTTTAAAAAATTGTTTACTATTAGTTGTCAAATGTTTTCAGTCCTGCGCTGATCCATTCCAGGTTTGATGGATCACAAAGGTTCTCCCATGATTGTCTATCTTCTCATGTCTTGGAGAGCTTTAGTAAATCAGATCCTTTGCATGTGAATTTGTGCAAATAGGTGTTGCCAGGTGCTTATTAATACGGCAAAGTCATAAATGTAGGCAGTCCTGTCTGTTGCTTTCAGAAGCAGGAGAAGCAATGTTGCTATTTTTTATCATAGACCAGCAAAGTTTTGTCTCAGAGCCTTGAGATTTTATCTCAGATCTATGATTTTATTATACCAGGGCTTTTCAGTACAGTATAGATGTTTCTAGAAAATGTCAAGTCTATTGATGTTCACATTTCTTGTTACCAAAAGATCAAAATGTTACTCACTTACTGTAGTAAAATTATCAGCAAATTTTGATCTGTTGCCAACACTGATTTCTTCATAATAAAGGTTTTTTTTTTTTTTAATTGCAACCTAAAATTGCATATGGTATGGATTTATGAGAAAGCTTTTGAATGAAAACCAAGTTGTTGTGTAAGTTTTTATAAACCTAAAGTTAACATATAAAATGTAAAATCTCACTTTATAACCGTGGTCATATATATATATATATATATATATATATATATATATATATATATATATATATATATATTTCCAGTGTCAGTTTCTAATTTTCTGTATGACCATATTTTTGTTTTTATGGTCTGCTAGTTTCTTGCTGGCTCTTGGTACACTACATTAATTTTCACAAGGTCATGTTGCTTAATATTTGATTATTCTTTAATTTTGAAATATTTACACTTGCCAGTAGTTCTTCATATTGATGTGAATGTAGGAAAAATTTACAGAAAAAAAGTTCAAAATGCTAATGTGGATTAAATAAATTTATTGGTGACAGGGCAGACAGGTAGGCCTTTATGGTGCTTGCATCAGGTGTATGAACAGAGGGGGCCCAGTCTTTCCAGGATTTACAGCTTCACTCAACCAATGTTTATCAGCAAGCCACAGAGAAAGCTCCATAATGAAAGTCTTTGGTATTGTGCCCTTTGCTCAGCTTACCTATTGGATGGCCATGATCTTCTATTTCTTTAGCACTTCATCTAGCATCTCCATCTGGACATACCGCTGCTAATTTAGGGACTGACAAAAACATTACCAAAAAAGGGATTCTTTCTCTTCACTGTCTTATTGTACAAAATTAATTTAGAAAAAAAGCAAACAGCCTCAGTATTTCTCTTCCTGTTCACCATCGGGTCTGTTACAATTTTCATATTATTTGATACAAACTGCACTAGCAGGTAGAAGGTAAAGGCTGAGAATCAAGGATGGCTGGAGGGTTTATATTGGTGGAGAGGAAATATAAATTCATGGGTGATGTATAATGGTATGCTCATATTGGAAGAGATTTATTGCTATGGATATTATATGTTTGTGGGTGGGTGTGTGGTATGGATCAGGCTGATGGACAACAAGACTAGGCACTCACCTTAGTGGAATTGATTTATGTGTAATATGAAACACACGTTTTTCTGAGTTTTTGCACCTTCTTTCCTCTCATCTGAGGCTCCTTCCCAGTCATTTAGATATGTCCTTTCTCTGACATTTGCTATCTAGCTTTTTTCATGTTTCTCTGCAACCACTGGACACATCTGAGAAGGCATGCTAAGACTCAGAGTGGTGAGCAGAGGTAGCAGGTGTGTTGAGAGTAGACCCTGAAATGAAATGTGTAATCTAGGCTATGTTTAGGATCACTGAACACATTCATGTGGTAGAATCAGCATTACAGTATTTCTTTTTGCTGGGAACACTAAGCTACACTTGTCACAATATTACAGTAAAATGTAGCACCTGGTACCTTTCCAGTGGACACAATAACCTGTAAATGACATTGGTTGGGGTGGGAGATATGAAACATAATTTGGCATCTTTGGTTGGCTTAGGTTCTAAAGAATCTTGTCTCATCATTGTATATCATTGTGTTTACTTGACACAGACTGGATAGACTGGATTCTCTTTAGGCTAAATGCCACTTTTGATAATCATTATATTTTTATATCTATTTTTTTTTTACTTTAGTCAATAATAATTTCCTTTTTTTTTCTGTATTTTTATATATATATATATATATATATATATATATATATATATATAGTCTTCTTAAAAATGCTGCTTCTGGTAATGTGAGAAATTTAATTAATACTCTTTTTATCTTTGACTGGGAAAAACTAAATGGTATCTAATATAGATAGTAAAATAGAAATACATTGCACCTTACCAGTGCTTAGATGTGCTTCTTTTTAATATTTTTTTCTTATTTTCAACTGTTTATCCTTCAGTTAGCATACTTCTTGTCCTAGAGTAAAAATGTTCACTCTTCATATTATAAAATGTATACTTATCTTTAATTTTATTATGGTATTATTAGTTTATAATCTTTTATATTATTTACCTTTTATTTCTAGGTACAAACTAAGACAAAGGAGAAATGGAGGACCATAAAAGTATGTGTGTGTGTATATATATATATATATATATATATAAATATACACACACACACACACAT
>NC_092858.1:77192476-77233937 GCF_032062135.1 Pyxicephalus adspersus | reverse complement strand
TATATATACACACCTTGTGTATATATATATATATATATATATATGAATATAATGGAAAAAGCCAAAGATTCATACTAAAGGGAGGCAGGTTTCATTTGTCAGCCATGTAAGTACTGCAACTGCAGCAGTGACAGTGAAAGAGCTTATCATGCAGCTTACTTTATTGGTAACCACTTATTATTGACATACCAATGAAGCCTCTAGGGTCACCCACCACTCTGGGCAACTCATGACTTGTGATCAGTATGATCTCCAGAGCAGACTGTGTTTCAGAAAAAGGACTTTAATTAATATCCTCCCCAAACAGGAAACTGCCCTGGAGGACTTTAATTTAAACTGCATGTGGGAGTGTGATGAGAAAGGGTTAAATATTCAGTTAACATGTTTTACCAATATTTTCTTTTATTAAATCTAGATTTGCATAGAAGATATACTGGGAAAGTATAGCTAGGAAAAGATGCATGCATCCCCCAAGAAGCCATAAATTAATCTTAACATGTCCATTTGACGGAAGCCATAAAAAGTAATACTACACTACAAATGTTTAATAATTACTTTTAATAATTCCAACAAGCACTGTACATAAGCATATTATATATCTGATGTACTAAAAACTAAGATAAAAAGTAAATACGGTGTTAAGTTTTCCGAAAGCCTTCAGATGTGTAAAAATGCAGGTAAAAGGTAAAAGGGTCATTTTCAGAAACACATAATAATAAAAATATCATATATATATATAATTTAAATTGACTTGAGGCAAAAATTGATAATTTCTCAAGAAACCCTGGCAACCTCTGGAGGAACCTTAGAGTCCCACAGAACCATAGTTAAGAATAGTTAGAGCTTTCAGAGTTCCTATGAATAACCAATGCTGAATCTGTAAATAATCAAGGTGTACATGCTGACTTTTTTATTGGCATGAACAATTGTAATGTGTGGCAAGTCCTTCGGTGACAGCACTGTGTTGGGAACAGTGCAAGAAGCAAGAAAGGAAGGACAGAAATTTTAACATCAAAAACCCTGTTGATGGTTGAATAAAGTAACCAGTTAATAATGCTTTGGCAATTGAATACGCCGGAGCTGTAAGAAAGTAGTGGTGACAGACCACTAGATTTATCCTATTACTGAAATTATTTTAGGGGGTTTGGTCCTTTAAAGGCACCATGTTCAGATAAATTACAAATGTAAATGTAAAGGATCTAAGAACTTAATTATTTTTTTTTTAAATGTCCATCAGCAATAAATAATGAAAGAAAACTTCTGTTATTTCTTATGCTATCCGGATGCATAAACAAGCGTATTATTTTCTTTTTCAGCGGTTTAGCTTTCAGGCTGTTTAGCAGGATTATTAGCTATTGTTCTAGACCATACTCAATTTTAATGTGAACAGCGTACCACATTTCTATTAGAATATATTGTTTCTGGGGGCAAAAAGGCCACACAGCTGCTAAAACAATTTAAGAAAAAGTGCTCAGAGCCTGCTCTGCTACATCCAAATCATGTATCCTCATTTTATTCTAAACAATATCACTTTTTAAACACAATATTTTTCTATGGCTTTTACAAAAACATTGATATTAATCTTGTTTCAACAATCAGCGGTTTTGCAGTGCTCAGTCCAGATCGTGAATTGCGTAAGGAACAGGGCTCTCATTCCTTGTTTAGAGATTAATGATCCTCTCTTGTTGTAGAGAGGAATGGAATCCCCCAAGCACATCTTAAAACCAGTTGCAATGTTATGAAGACCAAGTAAAAAGGCACAGATGAATATATCCAAATTATTGTGGCATTAGGAGAATACATATAGAATATTTCACCCATGAAGGATGACTGTTATGTTTTTTTCATGAGCATAAAAGACTCGTAAGCAGTAACTTGCCAGGCATTACTGGGCTGTGAAGGTCTCTCCCGATGCAGAAAATATTGATAGATAAGTTGGATATGACTGTTCTATCTTCGATTCATGCCTTGTTTTTCCTCCTGCATTATGACTGTAATAAAGCACAACCTGACAACCAAGAACTTGCACGTTTTACTGTCTTGTACAAGGACAATGCATGGCTGAAATTACGAGTGAGATTGAATTTTACATAACATCTACCTGCACATTTATGTAAAATACTATAGCGCTTTGCCTTACTGTACAGCTTGCTCACAAAACTCATGTTAATTAGGAGCTGATCTATAACTTGGGAGCTAGGGTAAAAGGGCTGTTATAATATTTCAAAAAACTAAGACTGCAGGGTCCTTAATAAAACCTTTAGCTCCATCATTTAAGTGCTTGGAGAAGCTTTTATGTAGCTATTTTGTAAAGTGGACTTAACCTCAAGTTAAAGGTATGCATTCCTGGCTTTAAAGCAACTCACTGCAAGCCTTGTATGAGATAAAATGTGGGATTTAGGTAAAATGATTTAAAGTTGGGATTTATAAAGATTGCAGTTATAAAAAACAGAATAACATGTTTTGTGTAACCACCTTGTGCATTAGTATTAGAAGTGATAGATAAAAAGTCTCCCCACTGACCAATATCACTCAGTATCTTTTTAGGGCACTCTTATATTGGACAGCCAGGTCTAAAATAATGGGTCTTAGCTATAAGGTAAGGAGCAGTCAAGCCCATGAATCTATATCAGTGGCACAGTGATAATAAGCAAGTATCTTCTCCATCTGTTCTTTGGAATAGCTTTTATTATTATATTTTTATATAACTTAAATGTATAGTATTAAAACATAAAATAATTTCAGTGCAAGCTCGTTATCACAGAATATTTTAAATTGTGTGCGGAGTAAATGTTGTGAACAGTAAGAGTATTTTATTTCACTGTCACCCCCTACATTTTCCAATTAAAAACTAAACCTATTTTCAAAACTTTGTTAATTAAGTTTGTTTTACATAAAATCTTCCTCTTTGATGTTTTTTTCTCTACATACAGTTGAAAATAAAATATAAATAACTTCCAGGGATACTTTGTTGCTCAACAGGTACTGTATATTAGTAAAATAGTTTCTTATAATATTAGCTCAGGGGAGGATGGTACACTACCATCATATCAAAGCATTGCATTAGGTAAAGGTAAACATAACCAATTATATTTTTCTTCCTTTTTGGAATAAAGCAGAGAAGAATTAAATCTTCAGGTCATGTTTTTATTTCTGCTTGTGACACAAATTAAAAGATTTTCCGTTTTTTTAGGCTCCTGTGAAACCAGAGCTTGAAATAGTGGATTTTTGGCATAGATGAGCACAGGTAGAAATTAAAGACATTCTAAAAAAGGTCCTTTTGTAAGATTCCAGACACCTAAAGCAAAATGTTTTGGATATCATTAAGCTTTAATTGTCACTAAATAATTATTTAATACCTTTCAAAGTAGATGTTAACCGTCATGAGCAAAACCTCCCACTGTAAGGCCCTGGTGCAGCAACAGTACTCACCAGACACCATTCCCCCAATCTAAAACCTCACTCTTCACCTATAGCAGTCCCCGCTCAGCCTTGGGAGACTAGTTGCACTTTCCAGCATGCGGTTTCCCCCAGGACTTCTGTGCACAAGGGATGGTGCCTGGGAAAGAGCTGGCAGAAGACCAGGAGCCCACAGATAATGCAGTACAAGGTTCTTACAAAGACAAATCCAGAATAATAATGAGGCTCTGTGCTCCTATTCAGTCCTGATCACCATGGCAAACAAGACAGAATTTTTTTTTTTAAAAAAAGGGTCTTACGGTTAACAAAAAAAGAACAATATTTTTACTTTATATAAAAGTATGTTTGTATGTAAAGTAATAAATTGAGTTTATGTCTGCTTTAAACAGCTACCTAAGCCCTATCATCTCAGCAGGAATTTGCTCAAGTTACAATCATTGTTGTTAGAGATTTTAATGCATGAGCTGAAGGCGTACTTATTTATTATTATTATTTTAAAACATCTCTAGTCTCCTTCAACTAGCTGAAAAAGATATCTGACGATTTATCTGTCTTTTTATGTTTATTATATCCAACGGCAAAGCCAAGTAGTGGTCCTGATGACTATTAACCTCCCTAGCGGTATTCCTGAGTGTGGTTCAGGGTTAATTTTCAGTGGGAAAAGTGGTAACCCCGAGCCGAGGCATCTGTGTAGTCCAGCGATGCCTGCCCAGCATCTGTGTCCCCGGCGTGCGAACATTAGGGATGTGACCCCAGGGGCGCAGGTGCCAGGCGGGCATGGGACGTGCAAACGTGAGGCTGGGGGCGGGACCAGGTGGGAAATTTAAAATAATAAGTATTTTTAAATGTACCGCATTGAATTTTAAAAATATGTATACAATCGGACCCCCAAGGAGGTTAAAAGAGAGATTTGTAGGCAAGCTATACTTGACACCTAATGACAGGCCATGCTAATAAAGAGACCAAATTACTCATCTAATTGTAAGCACTCAAATAGGTCCTTGGAGGAATCGTGATCCAATATGGATCCGGTCAAACGAAGATAAGGAAATGGAACATTTCAAATAACCCAAAATGAATTCTGCAAACTAGAGCACCTACATAAAACCTCTCTCCCACCACTTTCATGCAACTCACGCATAAGATCCCATCCTTTATGTGATTACAGGGAGATTATACAGACTCCATGCATTTAGAATCCCGGGCAAGATTTCAACCTCTAACCCAAGTGCTCCAGGATTACCAAAATGCTGGATGTTGAGTTAATGCATTCCATTTCCTGTGTGTTGAAAGCACTTGAATCTGATTAGCAGCATTGCATTGTGTGAGGTATCCTGTCTCAAGTGAAATTTACAAATTCAGACAGATTTGTTAGCATAATTTTAAAAAACATAGGTCATTTATCATTTTTGTGCAGCACTGACACACTAGACAAAAGCACTAATAACAGATTTTATATTGTAGAATGTGCTTTTGAATTTTCTGCTTGTTTGCCCTCGAAACAAAGGGCAGTACTGTAAACTCTTTCACATTGGTCTTAAGCATAATAATAGTGCCCGTGATTCAACTCGTACTAATGAGGATGTATTTTTGGTTTGACATACAAGTGAAATCATAACCCTTCTGCCTGGTAATTACCATACAAAATCTAGATAAACAAAATGCTCAGTTTCCTAAATGCTCAATTCCAAATTCCCTACTAGGTGAATTAACTAAATGTTTACTTTACAAAATCAATATTAATTTAACTGTGTGAATAAAGTAAATGCATTTTCGTTTACATCATTCAATTACATAAAAAAAGTTTTCCCAAAATTTACATTCACATGGTTATTCAAAGTGAATATTTAAGCATAAAGACTACGCTAAGTGAAAATTCACTTTTCATTGTGCTTAGTCTCCTTTGGTGATTCAACCCATGAGTTCTTCTGTGAAGCCAACAGCGTGCCATAAATTAACCATATTTTCAGGTTTTGTGAAAACCAGACTAAGTTTTTACTTTCAAGTTTAATAGATCTACTTTTTGTCTTTGTTAAAGACTGATTTAAAATTTGTGCCTTACGGAGTACTCTCCAAAGATCTACTGCTTGCCACTTCTAATGGCCTCATTTACCAACAAGCAGCTATGGGCGACATCTGCAATGTACACTGCATTCGAGCCATTAAGAGCTAGTGCTGACTTCTAGGGGGTTATATGGATAAAAAATGATACATTTTATCCACCCTCAGGCAACTAATTGACAACAGGGGCATTTTTTCCATATAGTGAAACTGAATGCCTATATTCTTTTTGGAAGTGACACCTCATTTCTTCTGAGCTCCTTTCATATTTCAGAAAGATATTTTTAAAGATAAAAAAAAATATGTCAATGAATGACATACAGAATGTTAAATAAAAAACTAAAAGTTGAACCCCAGAAAAGTTAAACAATTGGTTGAATGAAATCTTTTGACTTGGAGTTGGGGAGTATCAAGATTCCTATCTTGACAGCCAATGTCATATCTCATTGCCCTCATCCCCTTCCCTGTCAGTAGGCCAATTTGGTAAATGTCTATTAAAAAAATGAGGCTTCCTTTAGCAAAGGTTGCAACTCGAGTTGTGCGACTTGGACTCGAGTCCGGCTTATGTCACCTAGTGAACGACTTGCAACTCGATTTGGGGGTTTTGTCCAGTGACTTGCAACTCGACTTGCAACTTGCTTCCTCTGCTAAAGGGGACAGGGAGGAAGGCAATGAGTCTTCGGCAACACAGCCTTCCTCCGCCCTCCCCTTCAGCTGTCATAGGGGAAAACTTAGAATGCAAGAAAACTGGGGAGGTAGGCAGTGAGGTTTCCGTAACACCACCTTCCTCCCCGCCTTTTTTGCATTCTAAATTTCCCCCTCTGACAGCTAAAGGAGGGTGGAGGAAGGCAGTGTTACCCAGGACAAATGGGGATAAATAAAGTGACTTGACTTGGGACTCTTCTTGGGAAGAATTATTGGTGACTTGAGATTTGACTTGGGACTTGGTGTCAATGACTTGGGACTCGACTTGGACTTGAAGGGGCTGCACAATGGTGAACTGTGCAAAAACTACCTCAAAATGAAAGAGTTAGGCTGAACTTCCTGACCACCACTCCATGCTGGAGTTTTACGTGGCTTGGAGGCAAGAGGCAAGGTTACTGTGTGGGTGAGACCCCCTTTAGTGGCCATGTAAACAGTAGAAAACTCTGTTCTTTGTGTGGTCACTTACAAAACATCTGAGGTCAATTAAAATGCACATGATTTTAAACCACAAATGTAATCTATTCCAGTTTATCAGCCCTTCAATGTGTTAGCTGCATTGGTTTTCTTTTGGTAGGCTTGCTTCCTTGTTTTCACCTGGTATATGCTCTCACACTCCATTTTATGTGTAGAGGAATAAAAGGATGTCACACAGGCTAAACTACAATTATATCTTCCTTTCTTAATCCCTATTACATGAGGGTGGGAGGATTATTCGTTTATCATAGGATTTACCAAGACCACATTTTTTGGCAAGATTAACATGTGTTTATTGTATATGCTGAAATATTCTTAGCGTAAAAAAAAAAAAAATGAAAACGAAAACAGCCGTCACATCTAAGGGCTGTTAAGCTCCAATATATTACATTTTTGTTCATTAAGGCTGGAGAAACCTTAGAAAAGCTTTCATGAATAAAGTGTGTACATGATAAGCAAACTGTTAAGCACTTAGGAGCTATTCCTAATACTGCACTGGTAATGGAATTCAGTTCATCCATGTCACATGGTAAAATGTATTTGGAAAGAAAATGACATTCAAGGGCAAAAATGTTCTCAGAATTTGGAACATAGCACTAAGACTGATGTAGACAGAAACCATTTAAAAATTGCAATTTCATCATTTACATGAGAAGGTATTTAATAAGACAGACAGCACACTTATTGTTAACTGCATTTAAGAAAAAAAAAACGATGTAAAATATATTTCATGCTTTGCAGTTCACACTTTTCTCCATTGTTTTAAGTGCTGAATGGTTTGCCAAAGTAATTAAAATGTGTAGGCCTCCACAGACAGCAGCAGAATGCCAAAGAAAGCACAAAAAGTGTCACTGTCATTTTTCTAATAGGGGTAAAGTGATGACACATTGGCAAAAACTGCCTTTGCAGTCTAATGTAGAGGGAAAAAAACATTTTATGCTAATAAAGCTACAGACAAAATAATTGCACTTATAGCGATTAACTTTTATATTTCAAATAGAATGTATACATGTATAAATGAAATAAGTTAAGCATTCCTAATTCCTTATTATGTTAAAATGGTGATTGATCAAACATAAACAGATATGGGAGAATATTGGGCACTCCATGTGAAACATGGGAACTCCGTCACCTCTAAAATTAACCTGGTTGTCCCTGCAATGCAATACCACCTACAGCAGATTCATATCCAAAGATTGCAAAATTTGTCTAAATAGACAAATAGGATACAGAACCTTTGATGAATCCAGAAAACTACAAAGCCCCTAAAGAGGCTGCAAAAAAACTTATATAAAGTCCCTAAATATTTTTTTAATGAGAATAGAGAATACTCAGGAAACTGACTCTACCAGATCCACAGAATTTCATTTCCAAATATGATTCTCTTGCCTGTCAATAGCCCAATGGGGCTTTACAGAACATTTGAGGGCCGCGGACAATCCTCAGCCAACAGGGACCCCCTATTTAATGTACAGCGCTGCGTAATATGTTGGCGCTATATAAATCCTATTTATTTAATCTATTTATTAATAATAATAATAATAATAATAATAATAACATGGGCTTCAAATCAGTTGGGCAGAGGGGCCCCAAGCCAGTTCTGCAAAGGGGCTCACAGTTGGTTTTTTGCACTTGTATGTCAAACACAGTTGGATTACAGGGGAAACTTCCTTAGCACATAGCAATGGCTGCCCTTTGCCATGTACCATAACAATGGTGGACAATCGATCACTGGAAGTTGTCATCTAAATTATTAATTCTGTTAAGGTTATGGTCATCTGTAAATATGCTGTCTATTCTCATAGGATGGGGATGATTTACCAAAGAAAGGATTATCAGTTAGCAAAGTGAATGTTTACTTTATTAAGTGTATGCTTATTAGCCAACTAAGGGGGCAGAATGTTCAAATTAAATAACCAACTATGCGCAAGAAAAATTGAATAAATAGGTAGGAAATCAACCCTGATATGTATTAGACCATGTTGTTTATAGTTTGTTGCTTCATATCCAGAATGTTTTGCCTCAATAGGTGTCTGATGTTTGCATATTTCGTGAAAATGACAAGCATTATTAGAGAAAAAAGGGGGTTAAAATAGGTCACTTGGTTTACACATAATAAAGAATGGGAATTTTTTTTGTACATCTTTTTAAAAATGAAAATTTAAAACTAATACTAAACAAGGGTTACATAATACAGAACACATCTTTGTATGAGATGAACACGTTGGCATGAGGCTAATTATATCAGTTAGCTCATTTTACAGTTAGAGGTTCAGCTATCATTTTCTGGTACTGGGTTGTTGGCAATACAGTGCAGGTAATAATCGTCTGCTCAGTCTTGTTTTTCAGCCATGATAATGTCTGATTTTCCCATGGTATGTTTTCATGCCATTAGCCCTGTCATTTCAATTATACTGGTGCAGGGAACTTATTTGCCTAGTTATGAGTTGATTAATGCATTATTTTCTTTTGAAAAACTCCATCACCAGCTGAAATCTGACAAACAGCTTTCAGAAAAGCAGAAGTGCTTTCTATGTTGTTCTAAATTCCGCTTAGAGTTTTTCTATACTTCCTGCTGTCACCTTTTTTATAGAGCACACCAAGTTGTACAGTCCTGACACAGAGCCATGCTGGGATTGTAACTTGCATTGTGTTGTGTTATCCCCACCAGACCAATCAAAAGGCTGAAGACTATGGAGCTGGAAGGAGGCAGAAGATGGAAGCATTGATGGCTGAGTGGAACAGGACATTGCAACAGTGCTGGGTATGGGTTTGTCAGGTAAGCCCCTCATAACGTGAAAATAAGTGCCTACTTATTTCCTGAAGGCCCCACAAGTGCTACTAATTATACTTTTCATTTATTTTTGGAAAAATTGTATTTTTTTGGTAATTAACATTATAGTAATAACTCACTCACAGTATTTGTGTGAAATAATGTTATGAATCATGCCTTGGAAATAAATTATGTAAGGTAGTGCAACCATTATCAAATAAACTCTTATTTAGCTTGCTTTTGTAAACTGGTCATGGGCACAGTGGAGTAATATGGCCACATGTGACCGAAAGCACCAATTTGACAAGCCTGGTCTAAAAATATATTTGTACAAGAGCTACAAGCTCAACATTAGCCATAGCAATAATATAATTGAGCTATTTGCTATTAATATTATTGGTACCATGTATTATTTTTAACAATTAGATCTTCTGTTGATACATAGCTAAAACCATTTATCTAAAAAATCTATTGCTCCTAAAACATTTATTAGATGTAAGACAGCAGTGGTATTAACTGCTATCCTTGTTTTCACCTATTGTGACTCCGCTCTGATATATAAAAATTTTAGGGTGATTTATAGGATGAAAAGGTTAATAGAGAATGACCTATAAAAAAGACTATATTGGCAGAAGATGGAATATACATGCTAAGCAAGTAGAAGTTTCAGTTTCCCCAAGTCATAACTTTTCTAAGAGGTCAGGCTCATAATTTTTGAAGTTAGAAGGTCGTGATACATAAATGTGAGCTACAAAAATTGTTTTCTGCAACAAACAATGATTCATAAATAGCACCACGTTCCCATGTGATATATAGAGTCTGACTCATGCTTTAGCAAGTGATGGATGCATAATGAAACTAGGGTAAGACATATCTTGAAAAATAATCTGCGCTGATCTGGGAGTATGCATAATCATCCTGTTATCTTAATTAAATATGTTCTTCGAAAGCTATTAGATGTACTACAATTGTTTATGAAGTGGTGAGAGTACATTTTTCATTAGCAAAACTCAAAGACTTATGGCCCCAACATCCTCACACCCACATATTAATGAGATTTCAACGGACAGCCTATGAACTGAGCTCTCAAAGAATTTATGACCTCTGTTACAGTGGGAACCAGAAGTACAATTTATGAATACAAAAGCATACATTTATAAAAGCAAGAACGCAGAAAAACAGCTTGTCACCAGCCGCTTCCATCACTGCACTCTCCAAAGGATGTCTTGTTAATGCACATTACTGGAGAGGGTCTGTGGAGGTATTTAGGAAGTGATGCCAAGTTATCAGACTCCTTGCAGCGCATGCAAATAACTTTTTATTTGGCATTGCTTCTTTGGCCTCAAGTGTCTTCTTCGAAAAGGGGGAAAGCAAATTGTTTTTGCAGCTCAACACACTGGCCTCAAAGGAATGTACTTGGCTACAGTGCTTTTTATTCTTTCTAGCTGAAACATGTTACTATTTATTTCCCATGGCACAGTGTGAAAACAATCAATTAAGATATGTCTATTCCACCTTAGTACTTGCAATTGATGTAGGTCTATTTATCCAACTCCTCTGCAAAACTTTGCAATTCTCGCTTGTCTAGAACAGTATTGTTCCTATGCCCCCAAGTAATGTATACTACACATTTTTAATAAATGGCTGACTTTATTTCTGATATTAGAGTTCCCCAAAGCCTTTGTTTTATACAGCACAGAAAAGAAAGGTCAATTTGAAATCAAATATGGAAAAAAAGGGCTTTATGAATTATTCAATCAATCTTAAATTAAAGTATATTAAAAGAAAAAAGCGGCAGGAACAAAAGTACTTTCAGTCCAGAATTTATGGAAAATGCAGTAACGTAATCAGAACACATATCCAGGCTGATTCACTAAACAGCACAATGAGTTTGCAAGTCATTCTAATCTGTTTTCACAAACGTATTTACAACTAAACTGTTTAATAACATTGTAGCACTGATGTCATAAACAGATTTTATTGTTTATACAAAATGGTTCCTATGTGCCAAGCCTATTGTGGGTCTAGTTTATTATTGAGTTTCAGGTATATAAAGTAAACTTAATATGCAGAATCCCATAAAGTTCGATACATTAATATTGTTTCCAATCTGGTTTTAAATCTTTGCATGCCTGCAGTATTTATCACTATTACCTGATAACTTTGCAAAGAATGTTGTTCCAAACATTTTTTCCCCATTTGTTCTGCCATGTTGTCACATGGCACCTATGATTGCCAACATTGCACATGCATTGTTACTTATAGTCCAGTGCATAGAAATGCAGCCAAAATTGGAATGTAGAGAGAAAGTGGCTCTACGAGACTGCAAGAGATCAGCACCACTGAGATAGGGGAAGTGAAAAAATGTAAAAACTGCTATTTTAGGAAAAACTAGAAGCTGTTTATACTATTCTATTAACAAAGAAAATGTCATCCAATTAAGGATTAAATCTCAGTTTCTCTAGCTGAAAGCATTTGATGTTTAGGCACTAACTTGCTCTGAATGTTTAGAAAATGCTTAATATTGTTGGCAGATTTTGCCTTATTACCAACACAAGGTAACTTTTAGATTTAGTTGTCAACAAATATTCTAAACATACATTTAAACTAAACTTACATTTTTTAAAGGGTTGTTATGTTTGATGTACAAGTGGAACAAGGTGGTCATTGCAGCAGGGACTTCAAAAAAATTAAAAGTTCCTCTGATGCTAAGTGTGCCCCCTGCAAAGAATCTTCAGAATTTGACATGTCACAATCAAGTTTTTCCAGGTTCCCTGGTGTGTGTAATTTTGCCAACCCCTACATTTCTACTTTTCTCAACAACAGCCAGACTAAATAAAAAAACTTTAGCTAGGATATCAGCTCTTATACATATGTTTTACCTGTATAATTTATTTACGCCACGCCATTCCATTTTATTCATAATTGCTGCCTGTTTTTCCTGGGGAGTGCAATGCAGAGAATGCTTACCTTGTTAGTGCATCTGTGATAGTCAGTGACCTTGCTCGCTCCCTCTTCAGCCCTAGATGTTGGGTGAAATCTCGATTTTATTATGAACAATGCTCACTGGTCCTGCATTGTAGGTAATAATGACAGCAAGAGGATGATCATATAACTGGGGGAAAATCAATGGCCTTGTGGGATCCACAACACCCCACTTACACACAGGATACAAGACTTCTCTAGAGCTGCCCAAACTCTCTGGAATGGTCCTCCTCGTCCTATTCGTCTTGCTCCTACTTTCTGCTCATTTAAAAGAGCACTCAAAACCCATTTTTTCAAACTTACTTGCTCATCTTCTTCTGTCTTTTGAAACCACCACTACTTCCCACCTCTACATATTTCCCATCCTATTGTGTGTGAAATTCCCTCACCTACTAGATTGTAAGCTCTTTGGGGCAGGGTCCTCACCTCCTGTATCACTGTCTGTATTAGTCTGTCATTTGTAATCCCTATTTAATGTACAGTGCTGCGTAATATGTTGGCGCTATATAAATCCTGTTTAATATTAATAATATTAATATACCCCAGTCATCTTGTTAATAATACAATTCCTGTTTCAGGGAGGGAACACTTACTAACTACATTGTATCTATAGAACATTAGCATTGTCATGTTAGGTCAGAACAACTCAATACTTTCTTATTCACAGAAAATAGAAGGATATTCTTTAGTCCACATAAATTGCTGGAAATAAGGCAAATGATGAGTGCAGCAGGGGCAGAGAGCACAGGAAATTGTAAGCTCAAATAAACTTCTGGCAACATCACCAGGTATTTATGAATAGGGATGAGGGAGCGAGATTTTTAAAATCGATCTTGCTGCAAATTCGTGGAAATTCGACGTTCAGAATCAAATTTTCCTTAAAAAATTCTAAAAAAAAAAAGTCCCAGGGCCTTTCCTGATCAATGAATGCAGCCACTGCCCATCGGAAGTTTGAGGAAATTTTCACGAGAATGCCAGAAGCATTCTCGCTCATCACTATTTATGAACATATTAAACAGATGTAGCAGATAAAACACTTTGAAAATAACCAAATAAGACGTGTTCACATACACATTAGATGTTTGCCACACAATTCTCTGTTTGACACAAAAGCAAAATAAAGGATGTTCATAAGAAACAGGAAATATAACTAAACATTAAAAATGTGAGCAGGCTGGTTGTTCATTACAGAAGGGACATGTGATATCCCCTCTGCATGAAAAAAAAATTACCTGCCTGTTCACAATTTTTTCAATTCACTTACCTCTCCTTGTTCTAGGGACATAGGGAGGTGCAAACCATGCCGCTGCATGAAGGCCTTGTAGCCTCTTCAGCCACAAGGGGTCCCAATGGGGGCCCCAAGTCAGTTAGGCAGGGAGGACGTCTTTTCTGCACAGGGGCCACTGTTGACAACATCTGTCACTGTCCAACACCACGGTCTTTCAGGTTCAGGTGTTAAGCCATATTGATTGGCCAGGCTGGAATGACATAACTCCTGTGCATTACAGTACATTACAGGCAGCTATGTCCTGCAGAACATACCTGAACTGCAAAAGGGACACCATAGATTTTTATTGTAAAGTTTTGCTTTAAAAAACAACTGATAACATTTAAAGGAAACTGATTAATTTACTGAGGGTGTCAATAGAGTTCTTAAAACAAAGCAAATATTTCTAATATCTAATGAGAAACAGTACTCACTTTAATCAATGAAACAAATATGCATATTAACAAGTAAAGATCCTGTTTTTCCCTTACATATAATTGCCTATTTATAATATTTGAAAATTGTAATTAAAAACTTAACTTTATTAACTAAGTTTATTGAACGTTTGCTTTGCCAAGTCAATAGTCCCTACATCTTCAGTACATCAATCTCAATGATTGTGTTGTAGGAAGAAAACTTTGTGAACAAAGCTCTATTCCAGTGCCTTTCTAATAGATCTAAATAATCAATCTATAAATGACTGTGAAAAATGATACAACATAACTTTATCCCCTTTTTGTACTGACATTTGCAGCACAATAACAGAAATATATCATGATCAACAAGCAAGTTCACATGGCTGATTTCAACACTTCACACATTTGCTGTTCAGTCACCATCTGAATATAGAATGAAGCATGCATACAAATACTCCTAGCATAAGAATCATTTTTTACTCAGCTAAACATTGTTTGTTGTCTGTACAGTCAGAACTGTTAAACCACCGAGAAACAGTCAGGTGTTATTTCTTGAGTTTTCTGAAAATGTATGTCTTGAGGGAAAGGCCACGGATTCAGTAAACTTATAACAAGAGGAAATACTTCTCAGAACCTCGGCTGGAAGTAGATACTCCGACTCCTGCATACTGATTTCAGGACAGTGACACTACTCAAAGTGCAGCTTTAGAAGATTCAGCTTAACTGTTCCTGAATTAATGCAGCATGAGGCAGGAAATGTCAGGACTCTTCCCTGGCAGGCTTCAGAAACAAGGATTTTACTTTGTAACAAATTCCTTTAGTGTGTATGTGAAGCCGAAACTTTTTTTTTTTTTTTTTTTAGATAAAATGAGGACTAGGTAAGACTCCTTTCCTTTACTTCTGTTCCAGAGAAGCAATAGGAAAATCGGACGTCTTTCCAATGAAAGGCAGAATCAACCTAAAAATAAATGGCAGTGGGACTCCGTCTAACACCTCTTTTGTATCACAGTAGAAATCGGATTACATATCATTCTCAGAACAGCAACAGGACCATCTCTTCTAATTTAGTCATAAGGCCACCATTAGCAATAAGTACCAAGAGTTAAATTATAAGCTGTGTACTAGGTGGTATTGGACATCAGTAGTTAAAGATTTATCCACATTTACAATCTGTATGTTGGCGGTGCCAAAGTAAACCTGTAACACTTATACATTTTTTGGACTTGTACTGTTCCTAAATCTTTTGGTCTCCAACATAATTTTCAAACTCACTGATATTTTCATTCATGATTGATCAGAATTGGTTTGATCTATCCAAAAATGTTATTGTAATTTACTCCATCATTTATTGAGCTGTCAAAGCATACATATCCTTGAATTAGAAACTAACTTCCCTCCGAGTATTGGGCAGTGGATTGCCTGGGTGAATGATATTATGCATAAAGAGGACCTGCTTGCCTCACAGGGTTCTTCACTGGTGAAGTTTAAACATAGATGGTTCTACTGGATACACTCTAGCTTCTTTGCTGCATATTTGACACTACTATGTCAGGAACTCTTCAGTGCAAGAACTTTTTTTCCTAAGAAACTTGCTTAAATTGAAGATGTTGAGGCAGGCAGAGCTTTCAGTGGTGTTGAGGTTAACTTTCCTCTGTCTTCTCATTTTGTTGCACAATAAACACATAATTTAAAAAATAAACTTAAAAAAATTATGGTAGGCAAAGCCCTGCCAAAGATGTCAGCACAGCATAAATACATAAATATAACTCTTCTGTCGCTGTCAACTGAAAAAAAATTCCCAATTACAAGATTGAAAGAATCCCTCGTATGAACTGTTCTGACAACATTAAAGTTTTGAATTACATTCTGTAATTGATGGAATGGTTACTAAGGAAAGGAGGGTAAATATTAAAAGATGTACTTTCTTTTTACTCCAGATCTAAATGTAGGAACTGTGCCTTGAGCAATGGCCTTAGTCTGAATTTAGTGCTTTGGCAAATAGGCTACAGTTAGCCAGCCATTTAATGCTTTGTTTGCCTTGTCTGCGTTCCATAGGTCTCTCCTACGATCAGTTTGAATGTACCTCTCTATCGCTTTTTAGGCAGGGCTGGTAGACACACAGAGGGGGCCAGGGGTGTTAGTGTTGTGACCTAGGAGTGAAGATTGATATTTGGGGATGACTTTGTGGAAAATATTCAGCCAAAGTTGCGCTTAACAGCTAAACCTAGGCCAGTCAGTGACTTGGGCCCTGCCTATGTGAAAAGTGCCTGGTGGGTACATCCAGGAGGGAGTGCTTATTGAGTGAATCCTCTGGACTAAAATGTGTTCATGAAGAGCTGAAACAAAGCTGCTCTTGGATCTGGGCATTAAGAGGTCACTTTCTATGGAATTGATAGCCTGATGGTCTAAGACCTTTGAGGTGCAAGGTGTATAATGGGGGCAACTACTGTGTGACATGGTGGGAAGAGCTCCCGTACGTCTGGATTCAAGAACTTTAAGTGTATGCTACTATGATCAAGAAATGGACTGTGACGTTAGTCTGATACTACCTTGACAGTACCTTCCAGTAGATATTTTGCACAGGATCACTGCATTTTTAGGCTTCAACTGAAGGGCCAGCTACTGCAATCAAGAAATTAAAGTAGGGCTAGATTTTAGTTCCCTGAACCAGGCTGGGAAATTCAGATATTATTATAATGTTTATGTATTAATATTTGTTTATAATATCTCAATGAAAATACTAAAACAATTGACCTGTCGTCCATCGTCTGAATTGTCGTCCATTGAATGACCGTCCTGGAGGATGCACGGACGATGGACGACAAACTATTGTAATGGAAGTGAAGGGGGAGAGCACAGCGGGGTGCCACTCCATTGTTCTCCCCTTCCCCTCTCCATAGAGCACAAAGGTGCTGTATGTACAACACTCGTTCATGCATGGCGCAGTCCTTAGTCGTTGGAAAGGATCTTAAAGAAGAAATATATGTTCATTTTCCAAAGTGAATGTTTTCTTAGCTAAGTGAAAAAAGATAAAGCCTTATTAATTTATTAATGTGCAAGTACAAATATTGTGTTTTTATTTTTTTAATTGAATCTGTCATAACGGGATATTCACCTTCGTTACACTAAACAAACATTACTTTGTGAAGTGAACACTATATCTACTGATCCTCAGTGCCTGAGAAAGCAAAGAAGCATCAGATCAATGTGACAGCCAGGAAATTAATAGTTTTTAAAAAGAAGTATGATCTATGGAAGTCAGTATACTTCTTTCCTATAGGTTTCTCCAAAAGGTACAGAAACACACACAAAGCACAGCATATTACAAGGCAGCTGAAGACTGTTACTGTGGGTCTGCACCAATTACAGAAACAGACGCTGACAGCCTCTCAATAGGTATTTAGTTAGCAGACAAAAGGTATTCTGGTCAGGTAATTTACAGCAAATGCGAAATACCAAACAGCATGGGAAATCTTATTACCTGTTTCTAACATTTAATTTTTGTGAAGCTGCATTGAACTTTCTAATACATAATACAGAACTAAGGTACTTACATACAACACAGATTTTTTTTTATGTTGCTGTAATTTTGGTGCCTATACTGCATAGAATATGCGGGTGCTATACATACAGTCATAATATTAATGCAAAAATAGACAGATGTGGGCATTACAAATACAAATTGATACACACATAATTGATAAACACATAATACACATATAAGAATATTATTAGCTAAATTAGATGTTTGGGGGGGGGGGGACACTTTTTAAAGATTAAAATTTATATATATATATACTGTATTGAGCATATTTTTGGTCACTGTGTATGTGTAGAATCTTTCCAGTTGCTGCACAGAATTTCTTCTTTTAGATGCTGTTCATTGGATTCATGACTCTAGGATGCAACTGACAAATCATGTTTACTGTAGTGACATTATTACTGAAAAGTACCATTTATCTTCTATTTACCCATACCGTCTCGAAAGTTCTGGCTAACAGCACTGTTGATAACTGATACCACTTCTATGCTTAGAACCATTTATAAACTTTATTTTGGTGTTGGCTACTTGGCAACATATATTCTGAAGGTTCTGTATTCTTTCCTTTCAAACTATTGTGTGCCGTGGGTGTATTTTCCTAGAAAATAACTTTTTTTGTTCTGTGTTGAAATTGTAAAGGTAATAACTGGCTGCTTTGCCTCTAGCACTTGTTTTCTTTTTTGACAGTTTCTATTAACAAATCACCACTGCAGACAATGTTCTGCTTCAGCAACAAGCTTCACAGTTTAGCTACAATTGTTTCTGTTTTCCTAACACATAATGAGCATCTGACAAGCCTTGGACTTGTGGGGATGAGCTTCAGTACCAGGAGCTTGCAGGAGACATCAAAATACTCCCCAGAGTCAAAAGAAATGTATTTTCTACAGAATGTTATCAAGTCATTTATTTAGTCTCTATATCTAGTTTGTATGCTGGGATGATATCTCATTTCAATCAACAAACACTGTAGCACATAAACTGGGGTATTAGAGGTGCCTGAAAAGAAAAATAGTTTGAAGTGTATACTGATGCAGTAGGATTATCAGGGTGAGAGATTAGGCAGTTAATAAATGTTATGAATTCTGTTATAAAGCCTGAATAGCAGCAGCCTGTTAGCAGGCCAGATCTTTTCCATTATCTTGTTTTTTTTTACATACAAAGCCTGACCATAATGTTTTACCAATCTAAAACATAGCATTGCAGGTATTTGCTATTTTTTCCTATATATTGATTGTTCTGATCAACAGGATGCAGAAAAGCATCAATGTGAAATGAATATTTTGTAATAATATCAATATATAGGACTGTTTAATATCTAATAAACTGTTTCCACCGTGCAAAAAGCCCATTTTGTGCTGCCACTTGTATCTGCTGTGTAATGAGGACACTGAATCTAAAATCTACTTTAAATTGAGACAAGTTTCTTATCTTTAGTATTGCTTCTTACCTCGACAGTCATTCTAAATCAGTGTTTAGGGAACTGGGTTGCTTTGTTTTATTGTGTATTTTTTTTGGTTTTCAGCTGCCATCAGTGAGGCAAACATGTGAGCCATGGTTTGGAAACTCTCATTTAAGGAAATTCAGTTAATTTACAGCCAAGAAATAGAAAACTCACATTTCTCAAGAGGGCATTGCTAGAGAGTAAATGATGAAGCCACTGTACATTCATTCCCCCGTTTTACAAATTAATCGTAAAGTAATGGTGTCCTTGTAGGCAAACCAATGTTGGTCCTGATTAAAGTTTACAGTTGTTTGGACACCTCTGCTTCCCTGATTTTAACCTGATGCAGTCCTTGTTTCCCTTTCAAGGCTGCAATGTTAATGGGTCCCCAAAGAAATAGACTGTGAGTCACTGCTGCCACAGAGCCCTGTTATACATACTCTTACCACAGAGTTAAAATACATCAGCAAATATAACCACAATAAGTGAGCCAAATGTATTATTTTAGAAAACAGATACAGATAGGATTAACCTCTTGTGGACAAAATCTGATTTAAATATATTGCATACATTAAAATCACAGTGCTAAAACTAAGGCAAATGTCAGCAATATTTTAATCTCGAAATGCTATGCAGTTTGAAAATTTTGCATCTAACTTAGCTATTTCTAAGGCTATGTTCACACTGGGCATGAGCTTGCGTTGTGGTTACATCTTCCCCACTGCTGCCTCCAATAAAATGCTACATGTAGCCTCTCCCCGTGGCAGCTCTATAGAGAATGAATGGTGGTGGCAGCTAATTCCCAGCAGCAGCCAAAAGTGCAGTTATAAAGAACCAATGTTGTGGTGCCAGGAGCTGCACAGGAAGGCTCAATCCCGAGGCAGGTCTGAAGCTGTTCTTAATATAGCTTGATGCCAAGTTTGCTCATATATGTAGTCAGATAGATATTGAACTAGCAACTTCCATTTTCATTGACTCCCATTTTCTGTTGTTAGGATGTCTAAATATTCCCTAAAAGTCGAAAAGTTGGATCTAGTTTTGGAGTTTTTATCTCTGCAAGATATGATTGTACTATGCCAGCATAGAGCACTATGAGCACTAGGCAACGCTGCAAAAGCAGCAAAAGGTGTTTAATGCATTTTCAATCTAATGTCGATGAAAAGTTGCAATGTATGGGTTTTACAGGACAATAAAAACATAAAAAGGGTTTGACATAGCAGTTCAGTTCCATATAGCCAGAATGGCCATTCATCACTAGAAGATATCCTAGCAGGACTCCTGGGAGGTTACACACCAGGTGCAGTGTATATTTAAATGAATCTTTTGTTGATATCATTCTGTTCATAAAAGTTGGATGACCATGCACATTTATGGCACACCCTTATCTATTAGTACACCTCATTTCAATGAAGACAACTTTCTTGTGCATTGCTACTGATATATTTACTTTCAAACTGCAAGTAAATTTCTTTAATTTTTATCATTCAATTTTGCTCACTATCCTCAAAATCTAGAAACCACAACTTTAAAATCCCAACTTTAAATTCTTTCTTGACCACCTTCTCCAGTTTGTTGTGTAGGGTTAGCAATTGGCCCAATATACTTAATTGCTTTGGGACTCAGACTGTTGGGATTTATTAAGCTTTATTTGCGCCATCAGTCTCAACATCACAGGAGAAATGTTGTTCAATATACAGCACTTAAACTTTCACCATTTGTTCAGTGATGTTAAAAAAATTCTGTGGGTTCTTTTGATATGCCACAATAACAGTACTGAAACCATTTGATTTGTCTTTGTTAAAGGATAGCACTAACACATCACACATAAAACAGAGCCTGAACAACACTGTGAATGTTGTGAACTCTTCGGTTCCAGAACTTCACAGCTGAGTTGTTTAAAAACAAGAACATGAAAACTCATAAAGGAGTCAAGGAAATTTATTTTGCTCTGTAAATTTGAAAAAAAAATGTATAAGTGTGAACCAGCTGAATGCCTAAAGCAGGCCATCCTTGGGGGTTTCCAAGCTCTGATGATCATCCCTTGACATCCCTGACAAACAAAGTTCACTGATATGCATCATCCTGGTGCCTGTGAAACCACAAGGAAATATTAACTGGCTGTGAATGGGCCATATTTATAAAAACAGTAAATGTGACATTCAACAAACATTTAAAGTATATGTGTTTTAAATTATAGAGAATTATTAACTGACTATAAATGTCTGGTATGTCTTTCATTTACTAATTTATACATATAGCCCTTTGTGTATGTCTTCCTGTGACATACACTTCACATGACTTCCTGTGCTGTCATTCACTGATGGCAACAGTTGAGTACAATCTTCAGCAAAATGCTATTATAGTAATAAAAAAATCATCAACCAAAAAAGAATTAGAATTTCCATGCTGAAACTTTTCTCTTTCACATTGATGGGACTGGGAAACCACTTAATTATTTAATTAATTTTTATAATATATAATATTTATTAATTTAATATATAATAATATTTATGTAAAGCGCTGCGTAATATGTTGGCACTATATAACTCTTGTTTATTAATAATAATAATATATTTATTATTATTATTATTAATAATAATAATAATAATAATAATAAAGAGCTCTTTTAAATGTGCAGGAAGTGGGAGCAAGTGGAATAAGATGAGGAAGAGAGTTCCACAGAGTGCGGGCAGCAGATTCACTTCAAAATCATTAAAAGATAAGATGGTTAAAAGTTTGAATTTTTCAAATAAATTCGGACCCAAGGGACAGTTAATAAGAACCACTTTCTTTATTTCTTGCAGCTGCTGTTGATTTGTAGCTGGTAATGGGGTTACACATGAGACAAGTAAAATTTGATGGCAATAAGTCATGCAGACTGGAGTACAAAATATCTATACCTCCTGAATTACTAACATTTGCAAGGATGATCATGATCTTCAGCAGACTTAACTATATGGTTATGCCATTAACTTAGCGACAAATGTTTCCTTTCATTAACAGTTTTCAGTTAATGTTCTGATAATCTGTCAGTTTGAAAGCTAGTTTTGTTGAAAATTATTTTTATCAGTAATCCACGCATTTTAAAGACCAGAAAGTAGCATCAAAATAATTTAAACCACACATGAGATTGTTAGCATAAAGATGAACTTATATTTAAAAAAATAAATACTTTCATTGCACATCTGATTAAAAATGAATGACAATTAGACTTTCACCAAATGATCTAAATCTGTCTAAATTAATTCTCATTGTTATTTGAGTTATCTAGAATGTGATTTGTTGCTATAGACACACATACTACGTTTTACTCTTCCAGTATGCCAATAAATAGTGAATGAAATACCTAGGGGAAGATTTTCAGAAGTCTATAAAGCTTTTGTAAAGAGAAGTGGTGCCAGAAATATGTGTTGTGCCGCTAGATGGCAGTGATGATTTATTCAAACACAAGCTGATTGTACATAAATTCTGTCTGTTCCTTTATTGATGAACTTTTCATTGCCTGATGAATGTTTCAATGATAGTTTCAAATGATGAGCACAATTATTGTTATAATTATGTTGTATTTGCAAGGCCTCAACATGTTCTACATTTTAATGCCATGGGTTGAGAAATAGCAATGTAATAAAATATTTTTTTTTCATAATTATCCTGATTTAAAGTTCTGAGTGCTATCCAGTATAAAATCCATGCTTATTCCACTTTTGTCTTTGTCAATATGTATTTTATCTTTCATCAAGTGGCATCAGTTTTCAAGCATGGCTGATTAAGGAGGATATTCTGTATTATTGCACTTAAGGTATGGCATACTATATGGGACTGGGATGGGTATGGGACTTACTCATGTTTTTTTTTAACTATACTTTGTGCAAAGGTTTGGCTAGGTGCAATTAATCTTATCAAAATGTACAAACCCTATTTCTTGTACATCATATGAGCAAGAACTGCTTCATCCTGATTCTCTTACTAAATTGATAATCTCTTTCTGCGAGAAAACAGACTATTGTCAATCTGTACGCATGTCAAATAATCATTATATCACCAGAGAATCATTTAACCTTTCCTAGGCTGTGACATGATAGAGCTTAGAAATTATTTTTATCATGCATGGAAATAAATAGATGTGTTTTAAACAATTTTATATGGGAATGCTCTATTGATGCATATGATTTTTAAAAGCCGCTCCTCACATCCTAAAGCACAGCCTAACCAGTGGTCCTTGAGCAAATATAGGGAACTATTAAAATAACGATTTAGCTTTAATGATGTCTGAGAAGATGGCGATTTCCCCAGTTTATGGAAAAGTGCTAGCTGAGGCAAAGAGTTCACCTTCATTATGGCATTCATGACACTGTAACAATATTGTAATTTGCCATATCCATGGAAACTTACTGATGTGATGTGGATTTGCTCACCGTTTGACACTGTTCTGGTTATATGGATAGGCTTGCTTGTTCTTCGCACAAAACATGTGCCTATCCAGGCCAACCTAATGAGATATGAACCAAGAACACATCATATTTAAAATGTTTTTAAAGAACAACTTCCAGTTTACATCTAGAATAGGGACAGTCAAATTTGTAGAAATTTATTTTGACAAATATTCACCCAAAATTAAATTTGCCTAAAACTTTATTTGACTTTTGGCAAATTAAATTGATAGTTTTCATTAACCCTTTTAGACTGAATGTTAAGTGCAAAGTCTATTATTACAGTTTTGTCACTGAAATTGCCAGGGCAGGGTGGTGGTCAGGGGGTCATTTCCACAGTGAAAACATTTTTATAGTTATAGGGGACAAAACATGTTTTTAAAGCAATCCTGGGGTTACCCATCAGAATGTAACTCTTTAGTATTCCAATTGTTGCAGATATAATACATTTTTTCTTAAGTCAATCAGAATTTGTGTATGTGACACTTTCACACATTCATACATTCCACTGCACAAAAACATTTTGTATTGCAATGTACTGGGAAGACAGCTATAGTACAAAATATTACAATGTAAATAATAGTAAAACCGATCATCATTGTTTTACCATCATCCTTTCTACTTGCTAATCTCATTTCTAATTAAAAAGTAGGTTATATTAGGGTCACTCACTATCAGCTGCAATCTTCTGCATTCATCCAACTAATAAAAATTATACTATGAAAGCATGCAGGTTGTATTATAATAACTCTGATTCAGTGTCAAGCCTTAAGAAATAATAAGCCTATATGCTAGATATTATCTAAGTCATTTTTCCTAATTTGTATTACTTTAGGACACCAATAAACAATCTATCTCTTCAGATTTTTGTATTGTCTCTCAACATGGTAAAAACATTATCTAAAACAATACTGGTCCTGCAGTACTTTGTAAAATGATTTTCCTTCATACTTGTGACCTATTGCTCTAGAAGCTGGCATCTGATTTGTACATTTTTTGTAACATTGCCTTGCTTTTTTTGTTTTTTTTTTGCTTTGGGTCGTTGTCCTCAATGCATTATTTTTATCTTTGTAGATTCTGTATTTGGTTTACACCAAGACACAGTCTGTGCTGACCTCTAAGGTACATCAACATTTATAGATTAGGTTCCTTTGATTCTGCAGACTGACTGTTCTTGGTCCAATGTTAAATCAAGAAGTGTCAATTAGCAGAAAGTTTTGTAATTTCTGACCACAGGATCTTCAATATTAATAAACTTAGTCTTTAAGCTTTAGTTCAGTCAGACAAGTTGCAGAGCTTTTTAAATGCTTTACTTTTCCATAGTGTCTAATTAGGGATTTAAAAGTGGGCACATGATATGTTCTGATTTTCCAATATTTTATACACCAGGTAATATTGCCAGGGCATAAAGGTAAGTGGAAAAAGAGCTATGGAGGTATTTGAAGGCACATTTGATTCTAAGGTGAAATGAAAGCCAATAAAGAGATCATCAGAGAGATACAGCAGAAGAGGAGCGGTGGAAGGGATGGATGAGTCTGGCTGCACCATTCATCATGGATTGTAGAGGAGAGAGTCGGGTTAGTGGAATACCATTACTGGAGGATGTTACAGTAGTCCAGACAAGAGATGATAAGTGCATGTACAAGAAGTTTGGTGGTCTCAGGGGACAGGTAGGGGGGGATTTTGGAGATGTTGTGACATTTTGAATTGTTTGGACATTTTACCCTGGTTGTGTTACAGGTTTAGGATATTTGATCTTCTTGATTGACCTGTGTAAAATGAGGTAACTCCTGCTCACGTGCATAGGAATTTATCGATTTTCAGCAACCAGTTATGCAGAGATCCTACACTGAGCTGCATATGTACATTCAAGAAGAGATTGCAAGGCAGGTATGTCTGTCCTTTACAATTAAGATTATTGTTTCCTTGGATTATTTACAGCTCTGTTGTCCTTTGATTCTGATTGTAGATTTAGCACTAGTCTAACAGAATGGAAATACATATCAAAACTTTCTTAATAGTATCATTAACATTCTCTGTAGTAGTTTTACCAGGAAAGTTTATTACATTTTTTCATGCTGAAAAAAAGCACAATTATGGTCGGTCTGAATTTATTTGTTTTATTGAAACCTTATAAACGAGTAATCAGCACTTACAAACGGAGTGTTACGCTTGGGGAGACAGGGCCACTAGGGGGCACTACGGCTTGCACAAAAGTGATGTGAGCCCTGAGAAGGGCCAAGGCGCAGAGTCTAAGCGGCAACCAGGTGTTCTCCAGAACCTTTAGTGGTAAAGGATGTTGCACTGCTGGATACTGCCAGGTTGGGGTCCTTGGGCACATCGGGGGGGGGGGGGGGGCAGGATGATAAGAGGCTATTTCCTGATTGGCCGGCGGGTTGGGCGAAACTATTAAAGCTTGGGAGTGTAGGCATGCCCAGAGTCAGAACTGCCCGCATGTTCAGGAGAGAGACATCTGCGCTTTAGTGAGGAAGAGGTAAGTGTGACATGGAGTTCCTAGCAATTTCAAAAATTCTTACAACAACACATTATGGCCTAGTGCTGAGTAAAAAGTAAGATAACAACACAATATAGAATCTCCTAAAGGCTCAAGGTTCCCAACCACCACATTTTTTTTTAGCAATTGTACTCTCTGGGCAACTATCAAGAGTGTACGCCTATATGGTAATCACACAACTATAAAAAAATTAATTAACATAAAATTTCAATTCAGTAATATAGCATAAACTTTTTGGTTGTCTGTGCTCATAAAGTAAAACACCTGGGGGAAAAAACAACATAAGAAGCCTGAGGCATCATTTTTTTCAGTCAATGAAAACATGAGTGAGATATACAAATATGCTGATCTCTTAGAACTGCAGCAAACTTTGTTCGACAGCTGTGAAGACCAAAACTGCTTAATGAACATTCTCAAGCTTCATTGCCTCAGTGGGAGAACAGAATATTAAATCTTACATTGCCATTTTCGGACAAAACTTTAAGAACATATTAAGGCAAATAAAAACAAATTATAGACTTAATAATGATAATATTTTATTAATGCATCACTTACAATATTTACAGTGAAATTTCCAGCAAAAAATGACTAATAATGATAGTAAAAATCATACTTTTGAGTAATATAGTAAATGCATTTATGTTTACATACTATATTTATTTTACAACTTGCTCTAGGTTGGATAGAGATAGTAATGTTTATTGTAATCAAACCTTCTAAAGCAGTTGACACAAGTTATTGTCCCTCTTAGCTAGAGTCTTCAGGATCCTGGGAGGACCTTGCTACTAGACAGTCAATTAGACGTGTCCAGAAGTAGGACCACCCACATTCTCAATGAAGAAGATAAAAGCATTGAGCTGTCTACATCAGACTCCATCTCTATACCGGCTGTCTGCACATTGCACCAAAGTTCAGAATCATGTCAGTCTACATCAGCTCAGTGTACAAGTCACATGATACAAAATGTAAAGGAACCACATTCTTGCTTTCCAATATTTTTATAGTTTGTCATAACAGTGACTATGAGTATTAGTAGATGAGAATATTGCTTGCCTATATGATAAATTCCTGCAAGACACAGACACAAGACACGCAACTGCACATACTGCCAACAAAGTGGGGGTATATTGCAGTGGTGCAGTTAGGTCCAAGAAAGACAGCTAGAATCTTTACATTTTTACATAATACCATTGTACTTTGGTTCCAATACCAGGAACCCTTTTTTAACCTTTTTCAGTTGCAAAGGACCTGGGACATCTGCCAATCTACTTCCCAATAATTGCTACTTAAAGATGTCGATTTTCATATTACAAATTTTTTTACTAATCATGTACATAATATTACCACCACGCATTAAAACATACCATACTGCACCACCATTCAGTTAAGAGCTCCTGTTTTCTTGCACATACACGGCTAACAAGATTAGGGAAGAAATTGAGGCAATTTGAATATTCTATTTAAGTAGCAAATTGTTGCAGTCACAGCAACAAGAAATTCATCTTCACTACTTTGTTCACGGAAAGGACTTTTAACATTCTTAACATTTTTTGTGGCATTTAGTCAGAAGTCCTTGTTCATATCTCTGAAATAACAACCATTTTAGTAACAAATATATTAATGCTACTGTCTGTCATTAAGCTTTTCAAAGTATATAAAGTCGATTTCGGATAAGAACAGTTTGCTCATCCTTTTTCCTGGACACCCGGTTACCAATTATCCATCCTATAATTATTGTGACTATATCTCACCTGCTTTTTATTTTAATTGTTTCAACTGAGCAAGTAAACTGTTCCTATTTCATTTTTACAATAAAGATCTTCTTCATAAAATTGAGCATTATGTATAAAATAGAATAAATAAAAAATTATTTTATCTTTCCTTAGTACAGTTATAAAGATAATTGTAAAGGAAGAAATGCTTACTGGCCATGCCCCATGTATTTTTAACTTTTCTAAATAGCAGGCTTTTGGATTAGTAAGTCCATATTGGTGTATTTATACAATAGACCAGCCTTTCCTGAACTTTTTATGTGGAGGAACCCTTGAAATAACTTTCAGGCCTTAGGGACCCCCTGCTATAATTACTGTATCCATAGCTCACAGTACATTAGTGTGGTGATCAGTGGAAAGAATGTCACTCTTCTAGACCTCTGGTCTCTCCTAAACTGACCTAAAAGGCACAAATCTCTTAAGAAACCCCTAGCAATCCGTGGAAGAACCCTCTCTCAGAAACACTGCTCTAGTCATTTTTAAACTTTACACACTAATAAAATCTATGTACAAAATTTTAGAAGCCTGAAAAGTACATTTCAATTTACGTTGTTAAGACATTTTGTGACTATTAGAGAAAAAAGATTGATGAAGACATAAAAAGTGCAATTGCTAACAGAAAGGGAAAACATATATTAAAAATAAAAACAATATATCACTTTTGATGATTTAATAACTGCAATCTATCATTTTTCCATTAGGCACATTTACAATTTATGCTCAACCATTTTCATAGTTTTCTCATTATGATTAACATCAGGAATCTTTTTAAGTCGAATTCCTCAAATCAGTGTTCAAATGGGGAGCAGCAAAAATCTTTGCATTGTCATGTATTTTGCAGCAGTGGAAATTAGAATGCATGAAAATGAGATAAAAAACTTTTCTCATTTATATTTTCGATGCATTTTTCCAGAACAACTGGAAAATTCATTTTGGTTCACAACAAACTATAAAGCTATAAAACTATAAAGAACTTAGGGTTCGAGTATTGAGATGGCAAACATAATATCATGGCATTGACTGGTACTTAAAACAAGTTTGTAGATGACTTTCAACAAGCTTCAAAAACTCTTGTGTGACAGTCTAAATAAATACTAACACCAGTTACTGTATAATGCAGTACTTTTAAAAATCTATAGCAATCAAATTCATTTTGTATTGTCCTTTGGTTTGTTGTCCATTGCACATAGCCTTTGGTCCTCTAAAATAGAAGCTGTCTAAAGAAACACATGAAGTTAGGTTAATTGGCTTCTCTCCAAAAATTGACTTTAGACTGTGGTTCTGCTCTATGGGGAGGGGAGAACGACAAAGGGGCACCACCCTGCACTCTCTCCCCTTCACTTTCATTACAATCATTTGTTGTTTGTTGTCTGTGGATCAGTTCGTCGCCCATATACACGCCAGATTCATCTGAAATCATCTGAAGTATGTACATAGCCTAAACAAGTGTAATATGTCAGGGCGATATAAATATTGGATAATAATAATAATGATGAAACAGACCTAGTATAATATCAAACTGAATCATTCAATTGGAGGCGTTTGAAAAGGAACTGTATAATCCTCTATAGAAATGGTCTACGTTAATTTATCCTGATTGGAATATGATCTGACGTTTCACTAATTTTGTTTTAGGCGTTCACCTTTCTTTGTTCTTGTCCTTTCTCTAGATTTTTATTATAACAAAGATAATTTATTTTTACTGGTACACCTCAAATGGGATCTCCAGCCAGGTAAATGAGCAATTCCTTACTGTTTCTTTGTCTCTGAGTTTAAAGCTAAATCTCAGAAAAATGAAATTACACATAAAATGTAAGAATTATGAGGTCTAAATTTTAAAGTCTCTTCTGGTGCAAGTTGCCACATGTGGGAAATAAATGGATCAATTTTAAATACAAGTACATACATTCCTGCTGCGACTTTGAATACTATAGAAATCATGTGGAGTGATGTAACATTTCTGTTACCACTCACCATGCCTAAAATTATTACATTCCTATTCAATAGTGTCAAGGTGAGCATTTTGACTATAATATTTTGAAGATAGGAAAGTTCCAATACAAAAGAACTTCTTGTTTTACATGTTTTCTGGTATATCAGAAGTTATTCATTACTAGTAGTACAAAAAGTATCAAAGTTAATTTATGGCTGCAAATGTGTTATTATTAGATATGAACATGAATCTGAAAATTATTTCTCTTTATTATCCTGTGTACTGGATAAGCATAGTAAAGGTGGAATTTAATAATTTTATAGGCACCTTAAACCACTGTCAACCAGATGTCAATCCAAAAAATGATTAAGCAGAGGGAAAAAATTGTAGGATTTTACTTTATACAACATGATGAAAAAAAATAAAATAATTGTAAATAAACCAATCACCAGTCTTGATTTAAAAGCATGGTGGTGAATTAAAACCTGCATATAGTGAGACTGATTTGCTTATGAACTAAAAACAAAAGAAAATTATGTGAATATTTACTGCCATTTCTAATCATATGAAAAGCAAATTCCTGTTTATAAATGTAATCAGCCTAACTGGATATTTGAAGTGAATATGCAATTTATTGTTTAAAGTTTCCCAACACCTTAGATAAATCTCAATATCTCCAGTTCTTTTCCATATACTTATACCTGTTGCATCTCTAAATGTTCCAATGTAACACCTTAAAAGGAAAAAAATAATTCCATAGTTAGGCAATCATGATATTTGTATTGGTATTACTATTGTTATATTTTGTAATATGAGCAAAATTATATTTTTTACAGTTGCATGCAGTATGCATTTTAACACTTATGATTAAAAGTAGCAAATGGCTGCTACAACATTGCCCTTGTTCCTCCCATAATATCCTTAATAGGAATGTTCTTCTTTCCTGGAACTGTCCATTGGTTACTATAGAGACATTTTTTGTTCTTTGGAATCTTGGGAAAACTTAAAAGCCCTGCCTCTTGGGAAGAGATTAGCAAAACTGAAAAACTGTGTGCACATTTTACAAAAATACATCTCAACTTTACAAGTTAATTTCAAAGCACCTGAACATAATATTGTCACCAAAATTGCTGAAGCATTGTGCCCCAGATGACTTTTTTATTTCATTTAAAGCAAATTAGTAGAGCCTTATTAGTGGAGTTCTTTGTAGTTTACTCCAAACATTAATAGGCAGTTCAAAAAAAACTTTTTCCAACTATGCCAACTATATCTTTAGTTATGGTAAATCTACTCGCTTTTTATTTTTACTTGTGAGCATGTTCTCATAGGTCCAGCCTAATAAAAAAAAGTTGTGGACATTGTAAAAATGTGTTATTCCTCACTATACTCCAGTTTTAATTAACTGAAAACTAATAGTTTTCTTTTAAATAATTCCACATCCCCCCTCCTCCCATTTTAATTTAGGCATGTTCAAGGGCTTTGAAATTAACAGATAAAGTTATCAATGTAAATTAGCTTTAAAATCAATTTTGCATGATCATCCTTACTCTAGGTACTGATTATTTATGTATGTGAACTCTAGGTATGTGAATATTTAAGTAATATTAAAATGTTTGCTCAGTTTCTTATGCCTTTTTTTAACTACACATACCATTAAACAACAGAAAGGAGAAAAGACCAAGGCTGCATACACACGTGCAATAATTGTCATTGGAAAGGATATTTCTGTCACGATCGAAGAGACAGGACCACTAGAGGACACTACGGCTTGCACGGAGGTGGTGTGAGCCCTGAGAAGGGCCAAGGCCCAGAGTCAAAGCAGTAACCAGGTTTTCTCCAGAGCCTCTAATGGTGAGGATGTTGCGTCACTGGTTACTGCTGTGTTGCGGTCCTTGGGCACACCAAGGTGGGCAAAGCATGGTACCAAATCACTAAGCAGAAGGATAGTCAAGGAAAGCCAGGGTTGAGACAGGCAGCAAGCAAGAGAGGTCAGGTCACACGCCAGGGGTCAATAGCCAGGGATCCAGGAGACAGACAGCAATGACACAGGGATCACTGCGGGCACAGGAAACACAGGGGGCACTGGAAACAGCAGGAGGTATAGGTGATATCCACAGACAGACAGGAACACAGCACAGGGAAGTTGGCTGGGAACCAACAAACTGGACAACGAAGGGTTAACACAGGAGCTGGACACAGGAAACACTGGATTAAGCAGCAGGTGTACAGGAACTAGCACAGAACTAGGGAGCTCTGCACTGATAAGACTTGTTGCAAACACAAAATGGAGTCTGTGAGCTAGCTAAATAGCCAGGGCTGGTTAAGAGGCTATTTTCTGATTGGCCAGCAGCATGGACAGAGTTTATAAAGCTTGGAAACAGAGGCAAGCCCAGCATCAGAACTGCCCACATGCGCAGGAAAGAGATGCCTGTGCTTTATTGAGGAACAGGTAAGTGTTACACTTTCACGATCCTTTCCAACGACTAAGCACTGCACAATGCATGAACGAGTGTTATACATACAGAACCATTCTGCTCTACGAGAGGGAAGGGGGAGAACGACAGAGCGGCACCCCACTGCGCGCTCTCCCCCTTCACTTCCATTAAGATCGTTCATTGTCCATTGTTCGTGGATCCGCCAGGATGGTCGTTCGGACGATGGATGCTGTACACACGCCAGATTCTCGTCCGATATCGGGCCTGAGCCAATTATCTGACGAGAACCATTGGACGTGTGTACGTAGCCTTAGTCTTTTGACAAAATATCCCTTTCATACTTCCTTATTATTTGTTTTCTGAATTTAGACACAACATATTCAGAAGTGGTCAGAAAAAATACTTGTTTTAAAGCTTGATGCTGCCCCGATAAATCTGTTGCCCTTTGTAGTGCTCCATGAGGGATAATATAGTCAACTCAATTTTGTATAGAAATGATAATTGTTTTGTCTTTGAACTACAAAATCAGAGATGTGTGTCAGTTAATTTATAAGATGAAGAATGAGTCATTGTATATAGCACACAGATATGTTTTTAATTCACTGGGATATGGTAGTAGGGTACATGATTTTTTAAAATTAAAATAATCAGAGTGTTGTATAATAGCTCTATTTTCTAGCTTAAATACTTCATCAGATCACCGCTGTGGAGTGGATTTTGAAGGAAAAGTCCAGAATTTCCAGCAGTATTATTATTTAATGAGAAGGCTTGGTATCTGATTAATCACTGGAAGGACAAGGGTCCTGCAATGTTTGATTAACAAAACTGCCTGGTATGAAGGCAATTTATTTTATACAAGGTAAGGTGTCATCATTTCATATGAAATAATGAGCATGATAAGAACTTTAGACCATGTAGTGTTCAGTGAAATTAATCTCAGAGCTAGTATCTCTAAAGAATGAAGAAAATGGAATGATAGTGTCTCACCTATCCTGTGACTTAAACTATATTTTTCTTTAATTCATCCATTATTACATACTTCCTGTCTTGGGAACACATCATGGTGAGTGGGCATAGTCAGAATGTGGTCAGTTTAATTGGATTTTAGTTAATTTGAAGGGGCGGAGGGACATCACATCTGCAAAATTCCCCAAATGATTCCTGACAGCTTTGTGCAGAAAAAGATGAACCTCGCTTAAATGTCCTAAAGGAAATATGTCATGTGGAGAGATAGTGTTGTCAGATGTTTGAATATGTTATGTGGTAGACCACTGACTAGAAGAGCAGTGAAAATAACAGACTTTGAAGTTGTGGGGTAAAGGGAATTCAGAAAATGGCTGTATGTCACATCCTACAGCAGATCCCCTATACAAGCAATTTGTCCCCTTCAAGCATTTCATTGTACTAAAATATAATGATGCTAAACTTTGTGTGGGTTCAGTATTTCTGAATTATTAAACGCTGCATACTGGCACACAGCAGTTTTTTTCTGTGGTTTCCAACTCTATTAAGCTTTCCTTTATAAAGTCACTAAATCAAACAGAACATGCCCTGCCCTGAAATGCCTGCAAGTCCCTGTGTTAGCATTCATATTATTATGCAGTATTTATATAGCGCCATCATATTATGCAGCACTGTACAAAGTCGATAGTCATGTCACTAACTGTCCCTAAAAGGAGCTCACAATCTAATGTCCCTACCATGGTTACATGTCATTAATGTAATCTAAGGAAGCTAATTAACCTTACTGCATGTTTTTGGAATGTGGGAGGAAACCCATGCAGACACGAGGAGAACCTGCAAACACCATGCAAATAATGTCTTGGTCGAGATTTGAACCTGGACCTAGCGCCGCAAAGGCACGAGTGCTACCTCTGAGCCATCATGCTGCCCAATGTTGGCATCAATTCATATAGTGAAGTTTGCCTGTAAAGCAACCTGGATCCTAGGCCCTGGACACAGGGTAGGTCCCCTATATTTATTAGGAAATCGGCAGTGACAGGCGACTAAACGACTGACAGGGGATGAACATTAACATTTCCTATGGAGGAGGACACAGCAGGGTGCACCTGATTCCCCCCCCCCCCCCCCCTTCTTTTCCTCACCATAGAACTGAACAACCTATCGTGTTATTGGAAGAATATTTCCTGTGACATAGAATTGATGTGTGTACTAATTTAGGTCACTTCTAACCAGATCATTTTGTACTTAACTTTCTTATCTAATCCCCAATCCCTGTTATTCAGTTTCCAAGTGGCAGCACCATTTGACATTTGACATTTTAATGAAAAGTCTTAGGGTATGCATTAAACACTCAATAGACCTAGTATGTGTAGCAGATCCATAAACAATTGACTAGGAATAATTTCTGTACTTTCCTATGGAAGAGGGTGCAGGGAGGTGACTCCTGCTTGTTCTTCTTTCTCAGAACCAAATAGTGCTGTGTGTGCAGCACCCTTTTTTTCTATTTTCGCTGGAAATTTTACCAAAATATTGTTTCCAGCCACATAAATCTAACATGTGTACATGCCTTAAGGGGAGCAAGGTTCAATTTCATCACGGTAAGAAACAAAGGCATTATGTTCAAAGTGGACAAATGATCCAAAGGGTTTCACAGGAACAATTTACAAACTTACAAACGGGGTGTCTGCCTTTCATCAGTACTGTGACCTTGGGCACTTTGAGGTAAATATCAGGTCATGTACTCTAACAGTGTAATATTCTCAGATAATTATTTATAAAGCTTTTATAGGAACACTAATAATATGTTGTGTCTTCCGTACATTCACTTTTCATGGCCATTTATTTCATGCTGTGGTTCATTGGATTCATGTGTTTTATTTTCTCTTTTAAGTCCCCCAGGCTTTTGAGTATTGTTTGTACAAACCATTGCATTCCCTTCACTCATTTCATGATATTTATGAACATGTCTTATAACGCATGATGTCATCAGTATTATCATGTACAGATATGTATAAAATGTTCTTTGAAGTTTGTGTTTAGGAAAATGAGTGTTCTTTGGCATTACTAGGCTGATGCCTACTAATAGTTCCTAATAGAGGTGAGCAAGTGAGATGATGGCACAGAATTTGTAGAAGAGAAAAGAGGTGTTGTCATTCTTCATATTCATACAGCAGTGCAGGGGAATGTGGATGAAAAATTAATTTCCATGAGTCAACAAATGTCTGGAATTCATATGTAAATGTATATATATCAGAGTTTAAACCTCAGTGTTGGTGACTGAAATATGCTTTTACCTGTTTTGCATTTGTATAAGAACATATAAAATATTAAGAGAAGTCATCCAATTTATGTTTGACCTATTTTATTCTGGTATAGTTTATGCTTGTGTGTAGTATAAAATGTTAAAGGTACAGCAATTGGTTCGAGAATTAGAACCGGAGTACAAAAATCTAGTTTATAATAATTAATGTTCCAATAGGTCCAGTCAACTCAAGAAGTTGAGGATACTCTAAATAGTATTATTTTGCTTGAATATTTATATGAGTATATTACATATATATATACACACACATTTATTTTATTACATACTATGTTTAACTGCATTTATGGAAAAACAGAGACAGAAGTGATGTGTGGCTTTTGAAGGAAAAAATAGGATTTTGCCTAAAGAAACAAGAAAATGGTCCTGGGAAAATGTAGTAAATATTGATTTTTAACATTACAAAACCTTTTGAAGGGGTCAAACAGTGTGCTTCGAATGTGACAAGAGCATTGCTTTAATGTATTTTAGTAACATTTTTTCATTGTTTTCTTCTATATATATATATATATATATATATATATATATATATATATATATATATATATATATATATATATATATATATAAATAAACAACCAGTTGTTAAAGAAAACAAAAAAAATGCAATGTACTTAGCAAAAGTAAATATGAACCAAAACATTTTTTTAGCCTCGGGCTCAATATCTAGAGTATGTTAATGAGCAAGTAAACCAGATGTCAAATACAAAGTAAAAATAGAGAAGATAGACTTTTCTTTATAAAGGTGTCAACAACATCCTTTAACTTAAAAAAGTAATATTCATGTTTTTATTTTTTTCAAATAGCCTTAAAAAATAAAACTGAACTTTGGCTAATAACCTGCTCCACTGCAGTTTGACAAAAACAGAATAGCAGGAAAACCTGGGTGGTTCAGCAAACCTGGAATGGATCTGGTCCAAATCTGAAAAAAATTGCAAACTAAAAGCATGATGAAAAAGCAATGATTTCAAGAATTCCTTTCCAGTTTTGCTGGATCACCCAGGTTCTCCCATGATAGTCTTATCTTCCCTGGACTACATATATATATATATATTACAAGCAATGAATATTATGACTTGAGTATTGGTAGAAGTTGCATTATGATAAACTGCTCGAGCAGTCACACAGTAGCTAAGCTTTTAAACTCTCATTTATTTTTGTCTGAATGCACTGTGGAGTAATTCATCCTCAGTGTTAAATATGTGTATATATATATATATATATATATATATATATATATGTATACATATTACAAGCAGGAATCCCTGCTAACAGGTTGGCTTTTTGGTATAGAGGTGTATATACTTTATATTAAGTAAGTGAAAAAAAAATTTGAGGGATGGTTGGGATGGTACCAGGGGAGAACTTTGCTGTTCAAAATTTAATGAGCAGTGTAATAATTTTATTTACTGCGGGATGACCATGGTTTACTTTAGGCATATTATGTTTAAAAATTATAGAAAAGTTAAAATTCATGCAGATATGAAATGTAATTTCGTATTATTTTAAAAACAACAAAGGTCACCCAAACATTTAATGATTTAGACTCAATGTTAATCAACAAATCCACTTTTTTTTATTTTAATTATTACAACTAGGGATGGAAACAATTTAAGAAGCTTTGTCAAATCAGAATTATAGTATTGTTTTTGTCCTAATTTAATTGCTTTTTTGACATATTACTATATTTTGATCCAGTGCTTGCATTATAATCATTATTTTGCTATTCTAAATGGTAAGAAACAGAATATGCTATTTGATATAACAGAAGGAAATGAAGAGGGGAATTTATTTTTATGTTGTTTTTCTCCTTCTAATGTGGGGATTTAAATCATTTCTTCATGTGTGACCCCTGGAGCAACCACAACTACAAACACAATACTTTAAAATGTCTCCTATTAGGTTTTTTTATATATTTCCTAAACTTCAGTTTGGTCAACAGTACTATTTGACTTTATTATATGATTATTGTTGGCTGGTAAATGCCAGAATCAGATTTCTGTTTTGATATAGAATGGAGCATACAGAAGATCAAATTGTGAGCTTCTTCTCACCTCTCAGTACTTAAAAGTCCAGTGAATCCGTTGTATGTTAGACAAGATCACAGAGTTGTACAGAAAAGAGAAGCAATTTAAAAATAACCTTTACTTTTAAAGTACATGAAGTCTTTATAGCTTCTTTTTACTTAAACCTCTGACTCCTAGTGTCAAAAGACCAAATATTTACATTGGTCACATCTGCCACAGGATTGCTGCCTATACATTGTGCTGCATTTTACATGCTTTCCTGTATTTTAAATCTTTGTCCTGCCTTACAGTGAAAAAAAAAAACTTGTTGCAGCACCTGGATAGCTTTTTCTTGTATTGGGTATACACACATTTTACCCTTCTGGATTTAAACACCAAATTTTAAAGCAAATCTATCACCACATTGTTTTCTGTTTAACAAAAATGTGGATGACCCTTTTATATGAGGGAAAATGTGTTTTTTTAAATATTTTTTTTTTACATTTGAACAGTTTTAATTTGACTTCTGACTTTATTGCAGCAGTGGTAAAGACTGAATAGAAAACCCAGAGCCTCCTGGGATACATATGTCTTGTTTCCCCAATGGCTGTGCGCTACTCTGAGATCGAGCATGCTCAGAAGGTATTTTCCTCTAATGTATAAAAAGTGCTGATCTCACTGCCCATGCAGTATGCCAGTTGTATTTTCCAGAAGGAGTATCACCCAATCCTGCACCTGAGTAAGAAGAAGAATGCAGAGAAGAGGAAAAAGATTGCAGCATCCGGTGTCCAGCCAGAACACATAGGGAAGACAGGACGTCACAGGACTGACTGCACCAGGATTTGGAGGGATCAACAGATTTCATCTGTAAAAATTAGTATTATTTTTTTCACTCAAAGTTCCGCTTCAACTGCTAGCAGAGTAAGGTAACACATATCTGAGGTCTTCTAGGGGTTGATTTTAGGTGTACCATGTTGGAGTGGGCAAACATTCAACCTATCTGCTCCCATTGGTGGCTATAATATCTGATTTTGTTATACAAGCAAATTAGATAAGAGAAAAATAACAGACCTTGAACTAATCTAAGAATTTTTTTCCAAGCACATTATTGTGCCTTTTGAAAATTATATACAAATGCAAACCTTTCACTGTTTATAATGAAATTTACAAAATTATTTGTTTCTGAGATAATACTTACTTTACTTAGATTAGATAATATAATTCTTTGTACATTACCTTCTATAATATATCTTCAATCATTTTGTATTTTAAGGTGTTTTTGTTATATACTCAATGTTAACATCATAATAACATACAACTCTATTCACTCTCTTTTTTGTTATATAGCTAATGTTATATTTATGTGATCGGGTAGTTTTTAAAGTACATTTTTAATTTATGTGAAAAAAGTGTTCCAATAATTGTGTTAAATAAATCAACAAATTGAAATGGGTTTTAAGATAGGAATATCTAAGCTTGGACTGTTATAGCTGTGGGGAATAGTAGTGATTGCTGATGGGTGCTTTGTGTTTAGGGGTGGTAGTGGTAAAGTTACTCTTTACGCCACTCCTGCAGTGTATCTCTTCTGTATGTGCTCCGCATGTGCGTGAGAAAATAATAGCCACATCCATCCCTCCAGCATCACATCCACCCATATTTCCATAGCCTTCTTCTATCTGCATTACCCAAACCCACACCAAGCTTGCTTTGGTTTATTGATCGACTAAGTCAGGGGTCCTCAAACTACGGCCCGGGGGACGAATACGGCCCGCTGAAGTTGTCCATCCGGCCCCCCGGCTGCTGAGGCTGCTTCTCCTGCCTGAGTTCTGGCTGCCTGCCATCTGCACTCCAGGGAACCCGGTCACGTGACACCACTGTTGCCGGGGTAACGCTGGAGCTGTCGGGCTCAAGCCATCATGCAGAGAAGGTATGAGCAGAGACTCACTGCTGCCTTCATTTCTCACTGCACTGGTTCTCACTGCAGGACAAATGTACATGATCAATGTACATTTGTAAATAGTATAAACATACTATGCACATTGATCATGTACACAAGTGCTGCAGTGTGATCCATGTATGAAGGCAGCAGTGAGTGACAGGTAGCAGACACTGACAAAGTTTTTTTAGCAGCCCTTTTTTAATTAATAAAAAGTGTGGGGTAGTGTTGGGTGTAGGGTAGGGTATATAAAATGAAGCAAATTAATGAATTGCTTGAGATTATTCATTTGCATGGAAAATGCAAGATAAATTTGCATTTTCAATACACACAGTGAAAATTCAAATTTATCTGTGCATTTTCCATGCAAAGGAATAATCTCAAGCAATTTTAAAGCCAAAGTAAACGCCACTTTTTTTTTAAATGATCGGCAAGTGTGCTGTGCATATATTATTGTTCTTTCATGTTTTTTATACAATAAATACGTTTTGTGCAGTGTGCATAAGAATCTTCTCCTGTTTTTTTTCAAACTATAGTACGGCCCCCCGACAGTCTGAGGGACCGTGAACGGGCCCTCTGTTTAAAAAGTTTGAGGACCCCTAGACTAAGTGATGCAATCCTAAACCCACTTCAGACATTTTTTTAAATCTCTTTACAGGTGAATGAAAAGTTTAGGGTTTAGGAAAGCATTAGTAGTGGTGGATTGAAGTTGTGACTCTCATTCCACAACTAACCACACTCCAATCACAGGACACTTTGTACTCTGTATTGTATGCACGGATTCTATTGAATGATTCAACGACCCGACAAATGCAAACCAACCATCTAGGGAATCTGTCATTGCAGCACTCTGTGAGTTAGGTTCACTGGTCAGCACTTATGGTGACTGGCACAAATTTACTTCCGAAATCATTTAATAAAGGTTATTTTTTATCAGATAATAGAGTAGCTTACCAGTGACCCCCTTATTGAATATAGGCTTCCAGATTCCAGTTGAGTGACAGGTTGTGGGAATAAGGCTCTCTACCCTGATGGTTTACACTTGCTGGTCCTTCCTTTTCTGGACATCCAGATTCTAGGGGGTCTGGTATGCAAAATGTGCACATATTTGCTATCCACCATTTAACTGCCAGGTACCATGTATGTTAGGGTCTAGTTTTTATTATTATGGGGGTAGAAGTATAATAAAATGTAGGTCTGCAATAGCAGCACAGATTTACTGCTACACGTGTTGAGATGATTTTTTTAAACCTTTAAAACTGAACCAGGTTTCTGAATGTGCTATTGGTATTTTATGTTTCCAAACTTCCAGCAGTTTTAACAGTTTATGAACTCATATACATGGGCATCAGATGTCAAGGCAAACACAGAATGCTGATGTAATTACTTTGACATACTTCTTAGTTATTTTGATTTGCATTTGCAAATAAACTAACTTGCATTAGCTAGAAAGCCATTCAGACACACAAAAACCCATGTACAACCGTAAAAATATCACATTAATAATCTGTGAGGATTTAAAAGGGTCTGTAAAACACACAAAATTTGAAGCCCCTTAAATACAACTTGGGAAATGACACTGTAATCATCTTAGATAGAACAAATTCACTGAGTACTGTTTTATTAGGAAAACACACAACTTGTTACCCATTTTTTCCTTGAATATAGGTCATTGAGCTGAACATGAAGATCATTTTCACTAAAGACAAAACAATTTGCCAAAAGTCAATGTTTGTTGCCCTGACTCAGTCTCCAAAGTCTTATGTAAGGAATACATGGCACGCAAGCATTCGAAGCTGAGATCATATTTGACATTGATATTTATCATTTAAAAACTTGGAAAGATTCAACTGAAAGAGCTTTTTCCAACCTTATCTATGTCTGAGAAATGTATTGTTTTTGTATAGGTATATATAAGCATTTTACAAGTTAAATCAAATCATTTGTCTCCTAAAGGTTTACACTAATCAATTAGGCACAAATGAATTGTGATTTAAAAAGTAAATTGCATGGGATTCCTAAATAGATTATCTGTATGTTTCATATATTGGATGTTGTTATTTGTTAA
>NC_092858.1:77180436-77191686 GCF_032062135.1 Pyxicephalus adspersus | reverse complement strand
CGACGCTGGAATAGGAAAACGATGCTGGAATAGGAAAACAACGCTGGATGTGCACAGCGGGACCATGGAGGTAAGGCTGTGACAAAAATACGGGCTTAACCATCCTAGCCATTTTTTTTTGCCCGTACAAAGGTCGGGCTTAACGGCTAGGTGGTTAATTCCCTAAAACCATGCCTTCTCCTTTGTTTAATAACTCTTTTTCATTAATGTATATACATTTATAAAAAGTTTGTTTTGTAAATTATATACTGCACCCACACATTGGCTTATTTGCAGAGAATCTACTTAGGACCAACCTTAGTATATCCTGTGCCTGATTCTGGTATAAACTCCGTTTTATGCATTTCCGGTAAACAACCCCCAAAATGATTACCAGCTGCTGTCTGTAAACCTTACCCCCACTGATCTGATGAACTCCTATCCCCCTCAAAAATATCACTCTTTACACCACTCTTGCAGTGTATCTCTGTACGTGCTGTGCATGTGCGTATGAAAATAATAGCCACATCCATCCCTCCAGCATCACATCCACCAATACTTTCATAGCCTTCTTCTATCTGCATTCCCCAAACCCAAACCAAGCTTGCTTTGGTTTATTGATCATCTAAGCTAAAGTGATGCAATCCTAAACCCATTTCAGACATCCAATCATGAGAAGAAGACATTCTGCATTTTTAAATATATTTACAGATGACTGAATGATAACAAAGCATTAGAATTTTTTACATTTGAGTAAATGAGACCCTGGGAGTCTCAGTGGCAATTTTAACTACTTGAATTTTGTATTTTGTTTAGAATAGTTCCTCATTTAAAGCTGATTCCTTTTCTGCTTGATATCTGTTTTAATGATACTGCAAGGTATAAAAATCCTAGATTATCCAGCAGACTTTATGCTATGAGCATTGCAGAGAACAGATCTTGTGTCGGTATACATTGTGAACAAACGTGGATAAGCTTTTCATTGCATGTACATTTGAGTTCAACCTTTAAATTTACTGTGATGATTTTATAGCACATTATCTGTGAATAAAAAATGGAATTTTAAAAAGTAGCGACAAAAAGTTCACAAATAGTATTTTTGTACTGAATAATAAGAATGCTTTTTAAGAAGTACTGTGAAATGCCATGCACAAAAATAATTTGGTCACGACAAGTAAAAATAAGCACATAAGCAAGCTTCCTGTTAAAGTAATTTTTTTAAAATAATTTTGTTAGGATGTTAGTTATGTTGCATTACTATTGTTAAAATATGTTGCAAAGAAGTTCCCACAAGAAAAAAAACTTTGTCCAAAGTGACCAATTAGAGTTCTTGCTTTGATTTCTCAAATAATAAAGTATCTAACTGATTACCCATTAGGGGCAATTTCTTCACTCTTCTTTGCATATTTCATTAGGGTAACAAGAAAATGCACATATTAAAATGTCATAATGCTAATGTTTAGGTTTAACCTAATCAACTAAAAGGTGGTCAAGACAAACAGGGGTAGAAGCAATGCTATTAAATTATGAGCAGCTGAATCTAGGAGGAAGGTTGAAACATCAGGGAAGTGAGTTGTACAAATGTGAAAATAATTTGCTTTAAAATACATAGTGGATGTTCAGATAGGCAGCCAGAAACATCATGAGCTGACAGCATAAAGGTCATAACAAATTAGAAAGGAGGGATATAAGTGCTACATTTGAGATAGATATGTTACATATTTATTGGGTCTGATGGTTAAAAAAAAAGAAGGGAAATACTTGAAGATTGGACCTGCTTTATACAAGACTTAATTATTTTTGGGTTACACACGCACACAAAATACAGTAACAAATGTGACACAGGAATACCTGTTACCAGCACTAAATTAACTAGCCTTTTCAAGACATCTTATAACAAACAATATCATATTTTGTATGCTATTTATTTGTGATTTAATGCAGGACCTTTTATTCCTAAATGCCCTCAATGTATATTAACATCAATTCATTTAAATTATACTGTATATACTCAAATATAAACCTATGCTGACATAAACCAAGGAGCCTTCTTTTATCTGAAAAAATTAGGAAAATACTTTGACTTGGGTATAAACCTACAGTAGGGTACAAAATGCAGCTGTCACTACTAACATTCAAAACAAAAATAATAGAAATACCAATAAAAACAACAAAAATAAATATATCCATGGTGTGTTATGTTTAAAATGTTTATTTAAAATACACAAAATACATTACATGGGCTCAACATGTTTATTTTTTTTCTCCCTTTTTACAGGGTAAAGTATTTTAAATTGGTACAAACCACTTGTAACTGATGGCTTTGATCTGTCAAACCAAAGAAAAAATGCAGTCACAGGACCTACCACTGGGTATCACCAGAGTTAAAACTGGGATACACTATTTAATAGCATTTTGAGGCTAAAAAAATCACTGTGAATATTTGAGTATATACGGTAATCAGTGATTTAAAAAAAGACTAACCTAACATTAAACTCTTATTTTTGATATTTACCTTATTCGCAGAAATAAATGGAGAATTCATGTGCAATTATTTTTCCACATGAAATGAATATTAAACTGTTAAAAATCTTATTATCTCATGAAGTGTTGTTTTATGTGCTAAGTGTTTTTTAATCAACACTTAACAGCCCCTTTTCACAGTCTCCTCAATAAGCACCCTATCATGGTTACCACTAGCCTGAGGCTTAAGCTGCGTACACACTTGCAATTTTTGTCATTGGAAAGGATCTTTCACGATCCTTTCCAACGACAAGGGAGTGCACGATGCATGAACGGTGCTGTACATACAGCACCATTCATGCTCTATGGAGAGGGGAGGGGGAGAGCGACGGAGCGGCACCCTGCTGCGGGCTCTCCCCCTTCCCTTTCATTAGGATCGGCTGTCGTCCATCGTCCGTGGATCCGGCAGGTCGGTCGTCCGGACGATGGACGACACCGACTGTACACACGGAAGATTTTCGCCCGATAATTGGCCGATGCCGATTATTGGGCGATAAAAATCTGCTGTGTGTACGCAGCTTAAGATATCTTGTGGACCAAAACCATGTTTGATATTGTTTGAGAATTGACTTACAGTTAACATACTTAAAGATGTATAAAGGTATGTGCTGATAATTGTCACATGTGTGAGATAAATGTTTCCAATGGTGATAATGACTCTGAGGGTCTGAGGGAAATCCAAATATCTCATGTATTTTTTTTTTTGTTAATTAAACCTAATGATATCAGATGAACAAATCCTAAATTTACAGATTGTTAACATGTATTACAGATAAATTAAGTTAGTTACTGTACATAAAACACTAATAATTATTGCTCAGCATTTTTGTACAGGTCCTTAGGCAGAACTATACATCGAGCTTTAGTAAATTGTGCAGTAAACGTAAAGTTTTTTAATTTTGTAGAAAATAAAATCTCTCCTTTAGTCCAGTGTCAGTGCTGCAGAAGTTGCCCCCAGTAAGTTGGGGTGCTATCTGGAACTTCAGCCTTTCGACACAGTCTCATATTTACATACTACAAAAAAATGCATATGTATAATTAAAACTATTTGATTTTGCTCTTATCTAATACTAAGTCAGATGCAGTACACTGGCTTTTTATATGCCTGGAGTTCAGCTTTGATAATAAAGTTTCTTGCAGGTGTGGTGGACAGATTTACCTTAAAGCATTAAGGTGTAAAAATCATTTTAAAAAGGGAAGAGGAAGTACGTTGCAAATGTGAAAATGTAATTTACAACTAAATCAAAATAATGGATATTTTAAAATAAGTAGCAGTAAGATAGAGAAATACTTCTGTAAAGTAAAAGAATCAGGCACCTGTGAAGAGTTAATTAGCAGATAATGGAAAATCTGCATGAACTTGCTGTTTGAGGATTACAAAATCTCACCAGGGACCCGGAGATAAATGCTGAAGCCTTTTTACAATGGTTATTATCTCAAGTTCCAGAGATTGGCCTCTAGACACCGCTTGCTGTTTAGTGAACTCCTTTTGGCCAGTGTCAGCAGATGCTGTTACCCATGACTAGACATGATCTCCTGTTTTTAACAACTCTTCCCTTTTACATGTATAATCCAGTTTTAGTTTGCTGCGACTGTAATTTTTTATTCTGTTCTCAGATAACTATTTCAGCAGGGATTGCCATAGGTTGATAAATCAATGTTAAAGCCCTTAATAGAGCATCCATATTTAACCATGATCAACCATCCATACATCCATGATCACAAGGGAAAAACATTGGTACTAAGCAATAATTTAGGTTCACAGGGACTGTGTACCAACATCTTTTCATTGTGTTTCAGTGGACATATTAAAGAAATAACCTTAAAAAGTTGTGTTATTAGCTTTGTTATATTTCTGTAATAATACTAATATTTAGACTTCTGTATCCCTAACATATATTTTATATATATATATATATATATATATATATATATATATATATATATATATATATATATATATATATATATATATATATATATATAGTTAAATATATACTTATGGTAATTATGCCCTTCGCTGTCATTCACCAATGAGTCTGCCAACACCTATTTAGCATTCCCTGTATCTTCTGCCTTCATGCTGTTCTGTGGGGGTGATCTTAAGCAAGACTCTGTGCTGGTGGATATGGCAGGCCACAGAAGTTACCCTCTCAATACCTCGTCGGCAATGAACTCCCTCCTGACTTTGATCTAAGCCTGCCCTCTAACACCTGATTGGTCAAAAGTTAAAAAAAACCATGAAGACCCTGAGCTTCTCATCTGTAAAGTATTTTGTTCCTGAACTTCTGGATGGGCAGGTGCTATTTAAAGTTGTACACCTGGTATCAACACCTTGTCTTTCTGCCAAATCCTGGTCTGCAGCCCATTCATGACTCCTCACACTTAAGCTTACCTAACCCTTGGTTACTCAACCTGGTTGACTGACAACCATGTATAGTCTTTGGCTCTACTCATGCTCCTAACCTTCAGATACCCTGTCTGGCTAACTGATCTTGATATCCCAAGACCAACTTAGGGTGAAAAAAAATCTGTTTTCCAGCCCATGGAATGCACATGGTAACCTCCATAATGTTTTATGGACTACACAGGACTCTACAACAAAGCTTTTATCATTTTTGCATCTGCTGTTTTAAACATTAGAAATTAAGTGCTTAAATGTTTTTCTTTTAGGATCGATCAGTCCAGTCCTCACAGTACAGGTAATGAAGCTGCTAGCTTTATGTGCAGTAACTGACACACTATATATAACAGAATAATGAAAGTGAAAATAAATAGCTTTAGGGATGAGGGAAAAGAGCAATCTTTTAACAATGGCAATAAAGCAACAAGTTTAACTACAGAAATCTTTTTCTGGGTCATTTATCAGTTTCCCCCTATTTTATCATTTAGCTGAACAGAATAAAAATGTAATAATAACTGTCTGACAAGTTTATTGGAAGGTTGCTATTCTTTGCAAATTTTTATTTGTGTTTAGGGACCAATGTACTCACCTCAGACCAATTTTAGCTAGCTTATGTCTGGCATCAGCTGTTAGATTTCTGTATAACCCTGTTCTAAAAGTGTCACCTTACCGCTCATTTTCATTTGGTTGCATTTTCCTGCACTTTACTAAGATGTAAACTGTCACACATACATCTCTATCACACAAATAAAAAAAAAGTGTAGCAAAGCTTATTAGTTGTTGAAAATTGTATTGTCTATACAAAACATGTATATGGGTGCAAAATGATAAAATGTTTCCATAATTCAGATTATCAGGTAAGTGAAATATATACAAATATAAAGCATGCATGCCCTCACATTAACACCCCATGAATCACCTGGCTAAAGCAGCGGTCGCCAACCAGTGGCCTGTGGCTCTGGCCGGTGCATCCCCCCCCCTCGGGGTCAGGAGAAGGATACCGCTGGGGGGGCTCCGGCAAGAGCCACAGACTATGTCTCTCTTATAGATGGCAGGCTCAGGGCGGTGGGCGGATTGTGTCCAGAGACTCTCCTATCGCAGGCTGCCATGGGAGAGTAGGCAGGTTCAGGCATCATGACGTCACTCACGAATCACGAAATTTCTTCCCCTTTGAGTGACACACGGCTCCCCGCGCATGCACGGTCCAGAGTCTGTGAAATTGGTGGTCCGTGACATCCAAAAGGTTTGCAACCCCTGGACTTAAGGACAGCATGTGGCAACTGCAAAGCAATTGCAATCACCTCTAGCAGTTTTTACACAAAATACAATCTCATGATATAAAACCCACCAATAACCTTCATATGGGATTACAAAGTTTCAATACAATCACACAGAAATGTCGAGTAAATGCACATATTCAGAAACAATATATGTATACAAGATATATAGTTTGTTTGTGTATTTGCAATCTTTATCCTGTAACTTATACTTGAAGCATAGGTTAAATGTTTAACAGGCTGGAAACTGTTTTACTGTTGAACATAATTTATATGACTTAATGATAATTGCTCACAATTACTGCTGTCAAGTCACAGTATGCAATCTTGTTTAAACATACTGAACTTTCAGCATCAAATTTCGATATCACTAGACAATCAGCACTATGATAATTTCATCTAATGATGCTTTTATCGAAAACCAACTAACAAAGTAACTTGAAATGTTTACGAAGAACTGTTTCTTTTGAAGTGAGAAAAGAAACCAATAACTAACATCTTTTATGTGCTAATTGGCTCCAGTTTTGGATTAAAAACAAGCAACAATAAATGTTAAATGGGTAAAGAAACAAGTGAAAATGGAAAAAATATTGCTCAAATTTTTTATGATTGCAAAAATGTTTTTAAAAGTTGAAGACTGATTTGATTGTTTACAAGAGCTATTGAAGCAGACGAGGAAGGTAATTAGAGCTAGGCACAAACCGCCTGCTAAGAGTGCTCTTAAATCTTTGTGTTATATGCATCCACCCCTAAGGATATGAGAAAACATAGCCTTTTCATCCGGTAACCTTTAGAACAGATAACACCTAAGATCTCTCTAAGCTGCAGGGGAGCGCTGTGAGCTATGCATGCAATGCCATGCCACGCACTGACTGCCAAATGACTTCTGCTGTCTGAGCATTTTTAGTAAGTTTTCAAAGTTCTGTTTTTTATTTCTGATCTTGTAAGATACCAAGATAAGACCCGCAATCGAATTTTAGCTGTGTGCCCATGAGCCCTATTTAATGTACCTTTGTGTCCTTTCCCAACATGGTGTATAAAATAAAATTTATAGTTCACACAACTAAACAGAATATATTTATTTGTCACTGAAAAATGACACTAAGATCTAATATACTTAACCTTTTATTATTCCTAACAACCTCAAACTTTTAATGAGTTTGCACTTGGCATTGGTGTGTACATTATACTGTGGAATATTTTGCACCAAATCTAAGCTGCAGATAAAGGGATCCAGCTCTGCACTCCTGAGTGTAAACCAGTTTAGTGACATGTGGTATAATTTGTCTTTTAACAAGTGTATGCTCTGGTCCTAATTTCCTAAAGAATAGGTGTGTTGATATTAGGTTGACTAAATACCAAGCTTTCTTGTATTTTAAATGTGTGTTTAATCAGACTTTTACTGAAATAAATACCAGGCAGTTGGTATTGATCACTGTTATTCACAGCTATGCAGGAAATATCTGTGGTTGTGATAAAAACAGACACTTACTTTTCTAAAAAGGGAATGTCTAATGGTTCTTTACATATGTTTCTTTTTATTAATGTCAGGCTAAAGAAAAAGTTATTTTTAATCAGGTAATGTGTAATATTGCATGTCAAAGTGTTACCATGGGCACAATTAAACATGACATATATGATGCAGTCTACCATTAGCATTACACAGCAATCTTTGAATACGTTCCCACGTAACATAGTTGGTCTACTTTGAAAATATTAGCTGGACTTGGGCTTTAACTTTCACACCTGATATTTCAGCTTTTGGTAGACCATAAAGAGATAAAAAGGGAAAGTATATCCACTAATTGATCTAGCACTACTAAATATCCTGTATCCAAAGATGGCTACCCTGCTCCTCCATAGATTCAGTGGAGAAGTGAGCATAGCTACCCCAACAGGAGATTTGTTACTGAAAGGTAAAAAACAAACCCTCACAAAAAGAAAACTACTGCAGCTTCCAGTTCACAAAAGGGATTTTGGGGAACTGGAGTGGAGAGAAAGCCAACTCAACTGGAGGAGGAGAAATAAGGAATGGAGGAACCTTGCTATGAGGAGAGATTAGCTGAGCTGAATCTATTCTCCCTTGAGATGAGACCTTTAAGGGGGGATATGATCACCCTGTATAAATATAGAAATGGTCCATATAGAGAACTCACTTCACAATTATGCACTTTGAGATCATTACAAAGAACAAGAGGGCACTCTTTGCGTCTGGAGGAAAAGAAGTTTAAGCTCCGGATAAGGAAGGGATTCTTCACTGTAAGGTCTGTGAAAATCGGCTCCCTCAGGAAGTAGTTTCAGCAAGTTCTATAGATTGCCTAAGGAAAAAGCTGGATGCTTTCCAGAAGCACAGAATATAACTGGGTATTAAAGTTTTAAAGTAAAGATAACAGAGATTCAGGGAACATCCGATTGACTCACAGGATCAGAAAGAAATTTTTTTTTTCCTGTTGGGGCAAATCGAACCAAGAGTTTTTCTTTTGCCTTCCTCTGGAATAACTATGTCTATAAGGTTTTTTTATCTGGGATATGTTTTTATCCCTAGTTGTTAAAATTGATGGACTTATGTCTTTTTTCAACCTGACTAATTATGACTGTAACTATCATATATAAGGACTGTAAGCTGCACTATATAAAAATTGAAATGATACAAGCTGCTTGTTTAATGTTTATTTAAAAAAAAACCTACAATCTACTCTGTTGGCTAAAAACAGAACCTTTTACTGCCTTTACTATGAAGAATTCCTTCTGCATGCAGAAATCAAACTTTTTTTCTTTCAGATTGGAAAAATGCTATTATTAGGATTGTGATCAAACAGAACACCCAGGCCCCCAGGCCCATTACTTTTTCTAGCTGTATTCCCACTAGAAGTATTTACCATCTGGCAATTTCACGGCTGGTAAGTACAGGAAATATTGGTGTGGGAGCAGAGGCAGAGGGTGAGGAGAAGTACCTGAAAGATGCATACTGGACCTTCTTTAGAAGTTTTTAGGAAGGTTTAAAACAAATGTAAAATATGCTTACAATGAGTGTTAAAACTCATTATTACCCAGTTACTGTAATGCAGACCTTGTGAGACACATAAGCATACCTATCATTTATTATCCAACCAGTATACATTGAGCTGTCAGAGATGAAAGCCTGAAGGTTCTGCAGAATGCATATTGAGAAGCCCTCATGTGTTTTATATGCTGATAACAATTATTACAAATCATGTTTCATGCTCCCTGATATGAAAACATGCCACACCAGAAAATAACTTTCCATGGTCAACTACACTTTCAGTGACATATGCATTTTTTTATTTTCTGTAGGAATCTGTTAGAACTGGTTGAAGAAAATAAAAATTAAATAAGCCTAGTATATTGGCTGTTAAAACAAAATTGAAAATTGTATATTTTGAATTATTTTACCAATACAATGTTTACAAGGTCATAGAGTTTTTTTGAAAAAAAAAGATTCCAGCAGAAAATCAGCAGTAATAAAAAAATAAGGAAATAAAAAAAAAACTACACATTAGAAAATGTTACCTTCAGCAATCAAAACATAGGGCTCCTAAATTAAAAAAAAGTTTCTTTATCAATGTTTTCTAAGCATTTTAGTAGTTTAGATCATTGCGTTTCTCCAGTTGCCATATTGCTTTGTTCTGTTGCGCATATGGCAAGCAAATATGAAGATGTAAACCAACTTGATACTTCCTGCTCTTTGAAGAAAGTAAACTCAATTTTACGTTGCTTGAAGACATGTATTGTAATTCACAGAACTGCAAAAATAAAACATTTCTACGCTTACTCAAATGCCACTTTCTCTCAGTGAATTACTAAACACTTCCCAAGCACAGCTTTGATCTTTACTATACATGATTTCATTGCCTAACATTTACTGTTAGTTTAATGCATGGATTTATTTAAAAATACTGATGACATTTAAAATCATAAAACTTATAAAAAATTATCATTTAAATGTCTAAAATGAAACAGGTAAAGGAAATAATTAGCAGTTTTGTACAGTTTTTTGGTTCTTATTACTGTTAAATTTAAAAAAAAATCAAACATTATTGTTTATAAGTTAAATATAACATTTTGCATAATATTATGTACTCTAGTCTCCTGTTTCAAATTTGCATGAGCAAACTTCCATAATTACAGATTTGAATATATATATATATATATATATACACACACATATATACACATTTACTTTTTACTGTTTTTTTTTACCAACAGGGGTCCTATTTCATGCATATAACTATAGGTTATTTTCATGCATACAACTGAAAACACTCAATGTGTTAAAATGGTTCCTCTGAAAAATGTTTTTATAAAGAAATATGCAGAGAAACAATGGTGTTGAATCTACATCATATGTGCTGCTTGTATACATGTACACATGGTACTGAACTTGCCTGCACTCTTTGATCTCATAGGAAAAGTCAGGCTTGATGGCCAGCTAGTAGAGAATGCAGAGTTTTACATACCCATATAACCATATATTTGCTGTTTTAAAATGAAAGTTTCTCTATATACTTTATATTATACTTAATATACTTCATATGACTCCTGGGACTCCATTGATCATAAGCTGGATGGAAATGGTAAATAATGATTGATAGTTTTGTGAAGCATTACATTTTGTTATGGGGACAAGGCTATATATTTTACAGTTAGTTCACAGTACAAAGGTTACTGCAATGTTTTCTCAATTATCATATAATTCAAGTGGGTGCCTTTCCAAATATATGTTCATCAGTTCTGAACCATATTCCAAAATAAAGTATCAGAAGTGGAACATTGGTTCAGGTGAACCCTATTAGTCTCCAGTTTATTCTGGTTAACATGGGTACTCACTACTGCCTAATGCACTGCTAATCATAGTAAAGATATGATAAAACACAACTGTGCCACAGGACCTCACTTAAACCTGACCCGTCAAAATTGCTTTTTATAGCTGCAAAAGAGTTTACCAAACTATCTCAGTGCCGTGCTAGTTCAGGTTCCATTAGACCTCTGAGGTTTTTCTGCACTATACCCTAATAGACTGAGGACCAAGAATTCCCAATTTTCTTT
>NC_092858.1:77167111-77180319 GCF_032062135.1 Pyxicephalus adspersus | reverse complement strand
TTTTTTTAAAATAAACTTACTTGCAACAGCCTAAATAAACCTAAATTAAAGCAGATCTGAACTCAAAATAAAAATGTAATATATTTTAGCATACCAATTCCTAACTCTAGTGGCTGCATTATTTTTTTCGGCTTTCTTTCTTTCAGGCTTTTTAGATATTCAACCTGAAAGGATCAACTGATATTTTTGTACTTGAAAAATGTGTCTAGCAGCCATCAAAGCTAACAGCAGTGTACAAAGTTATAGTGTATTGGTTCAGGGTGCTGATCCTTCTTCTCCCACTGTGACAGCATCACAGTGCTAGTATCTAATACTAATACCATTAATATTACGTTAAAACATTACACTTCTATAATATATTTTTTAATGATGTACGTCTTTAATATCTGTCTAGGTATAACAATAATTTGATGGTAACTAGCAGGCTTATAATTCAGGATATTTATAATATTTTATTGTTTTTACAGACTTGTGAAGCAGTGTTTCTAATAGTAAAGTCATTAATATTCAAAAAATAAAGTAGCTAATTCACTATTACTTAAGACCAATATAGAAACTAGACTTATCTGTTTTTGTATTTTTTCCTTATGAAAATACAGTTTCTGTATTGTGTTTTTTTTCTACAACGCCTTAATAAATCCCCTTTGGACCAGAAAAATGTAAAGTTGCCATTCCAAAGTTTAGGCAGTCTTAAGAAAAGTCCCTCATCCGGAGTTTCTCCAGAGGCACATATTATTGATTAATCCATGTCAGGTTGCATTAGTCAAGTAGATTGGGCCAAAACATCACGAAATCTGAAACAGCATGGATCATACCACCCGGTGTGATATGTCACATTTAAGCACTTTACAACTTACAAACTATGAAAAATATCATGTTAAGAAAGTTTTAGCACCAGGCAAGGCACGAATCGATGTGAAAGTTTAGAAAACAGTTTACATATTCCTAAGGCTTGTTTATATTCCTGAGTAGATAAAACTAGTTCTGTAGCAGTCAGAGTAGTCTGTTATGCCGACTTTCCGAAATCTAAACCCAAAAACAAAAATGGTATATATTGCAGCTCAGTAATGTAACAGTTTGTTAACTTGCGTTAGTGGTTTTACTTAACTCAGCAGGCATACTCTACATTTGTACAGCAATGCTTAATGTGACTTTTTTTTAACTTAAAGATATCCTGGTCAAGCTGCTGTTTAAAATCTTGCCAACCGTTACTTTGTTACTTACCTCTCCGGAAAGTTATACATTTGATATTAAAAGTAAAATAAGGGGAACTAAAAACTCCAAATTAAGTATAAAATAGCAAAATACAATTTATTTTATTTTTTTATTGATTACCAATTTAGAATTATTTGTCAAGGGGAACCCTACAACATTAGGGTTAACATAATTCCTTAACTAATGCATCATTCTCATCGTTAGATCACTAAACTCATTAACCTAGCTGTTACAAGCAAAACCTACTTTTTATGGCCTCTATCCTCTAATTGGGCAGACACATGCATCTGATTATATTACACTTAATAGGCTATGAAGAAACTCATAAGAGGTTGATAGAATGTTTAAACATAATTTTCATGTAAAATCTGACTGTAGCTTAGAAATCTAGATTGATCAACTGTCTTAGGATGGGAAGTATGTGCACCTTATCCCACTTGACACACACAACAATAATTAGAGGTCCTACCCCAATCTATCAAAAACAAAAAGCAAAATGTTGTCTTGAATTATATTTTAAATAAGTAAACTAAACTTTCAATTTACATTTCTTATTTTCTTATATCAATCTCTTTTTGTTTAGCTTTATTTTCCTAATATTGCCCTAACTTCTGCATACCTTTTTAGTTTCTCCAGCATGCTTACATCTACTCCTAACCTCCCTCCAACAAATGCACACTAAAGATTGACCAAAGCCCCATGGATCAATATCATGTGACATTACTCTTTTTGCCTAAACTTGTGGTCACAGGTAACCTACATGTTTATCTAGTACTGGCTACCCATCAGTAAAAAAATACCAAGTTAAAGTATCATTTGTCAAATGTTCATAAAATTTCTATTACCTATCCTCTCTTGCCTGCAAGCACTAGACTACAGCTGATGTATACATTATTCATTATATAGTAAAACTCCACCTTAAAAAAAGGTGGCCATTCAAAATCCGAGGGTCTTACTTTCACTCCGGTTGGTGGTCACCCACATAGCAGGGACCAATACTGATGTGATGGTATTACTTTTTCTCACTGCAGTATTGCATCATTAGCCCAAGGCTAATATGATAATATACTCCCACTGGCCATTATTTATTCCAGAATATTACTGACAGTCAGTGGTGGAGAGGACATTCTACAGGGCACAGCTACCATCTTGCAGACAAAGCTAATTGTTTTTCCTTACTGAAACAGGAACCAAACAGGCAATACCTAATTTTGCATAACCTTAAATTACAAAATTGCTTACTTTTTATTAATATTATCTGATTTTATTATTATTGTAGTAACTGTAAATGCTGTATTCATTGTTATACTCTATATTATATTTTTTAAAATACGAGTGAAATGATTCTACAATTAGGTCCCAATAGGAGTTGAAAAGCATCTTTGTAGCAGTTCTGTATTTTCACCTTAGTTCACCTGGGGCCAAAAAAGTTTTTAACTTGACATGCTCCCATGTGTCGATTTTCTTTGTGCTTGGGTAGCTGTTGGGCCCGTATTCTACACCCTCTGGTTTCAAAGTTGCCCTCTACTAATTGTAGAGTGCTTTAGCTTTTTTATCAGTGCATATAAAATTGGAATTACCCTTTAAATAGATTTACCAAGGGCGGCGTTCTCATATGCTAGCTTTTTATCCATGACACATTGCATTTCTAGGTTTCTATTTTTTTTATATATTTTTTAAAAACTTCTAGCCAAACAATGTTTTAAAGTTATTATCAAAATTTGAGTTGTACTTTATTGACAGCTGAGTTTTGCTGGATAATTCCAAAGTTATCCTCCCAATGCCATTACCTTTATAACAGTCCTAAACATTTTCACCTTAATAATAGTATTTCTAGCTTTGCATTCTCATACTCTCTCTCATTAAAGATTTTTACAAAATTAGCCTCCAATGAAGCTTTTATGCTGGACTATGCAAAGCACATAATTGTTCAGGTGAAACAGGCTTTTAAGTTCAAAAATAGAATGCTTTCATTCCAATCTTTTGTCCCTAGTAAAGTGGCTAAACAGCTGGAAGAACATTAAAGGGGACAATGGGGAACATAACTAATCAAGAGCAATGGCCAGTAGAGAAGCTGTGATTTAATTTAGCCACTAGCACAGAAACTAAGAAACCTTTCATCTTATTCATACTACTATATTACAAAACATAAAGGTGACCAGCTAAATTCTTAGCAATGCATACACTATTAGTAACTGATAATGTACTGCAAGTCACCTGAAAAAAAAATATATTCCAGAATTTCACGCAGTCAAACTTATTAGTAGCAGTGGTAGTGAATACATTTCTGTGTCATGATGTCACAAAGACATTGAGCTTAATAAAACACATCATAATATAGTATAATACAGTTATACATTCTGGTTAAAAAGAATGTGACCAGAATTACAACTGAATTGCTGGTTTATTACGTGGTGAATTTAAAAAAGTATTCTTGTCTATTGATAATCAAATGTTATGAAAATAGGGATATTGAAAGATCGTTATGCCTTGAAGACTAATTGCAAAGTATTTGAATCTGCATAAAAAATAATGAAAAATAAAAGACATTGAAGCACAGGTCTAAAGTTAATTACTTTGGATAGACTAGAGCAGGCTTTGATACAATTGTTCTTGGTAAAAGATTCCAGGATCAGGACAGAATTTAGAACCCCCGCCTTTTGTCTGACTTATAGAAGGCTGACTTCAAGACAAGTTTAGGTACTAAACCAGTTGCACTTACAAAATAATGCTTTTTATGAATACATATCTGCATTTTTTTGTAATTCTTGAAAAACTTCCTGAAGTTTAGCTTTTTATTCTGTGAAAAAAAAATCCATTTTCCAGACTTCAATGGCACTAATTATCAAGTGTATTACTATAATTTTTAAGTTAAAAACATAATTTATTACAGACAACAACTGTGAGATTTAAAAGCAAAGCACAGGAGCTTGAACTTTATTCTAATGTGAAATGGAAGCCAGTGTACAGAACTACAGAGATGCAGCAGAAGAGGAGCGGAGGGAAGGATAGATGAGTCTGGCTGTAGCATTCATAATAGATTGTAGAGGAGAGAGTCGGGTTAGTGGAATACCAGAGAGGAGGAGGTTACAGTAGTCCAGACGAGAGATGATAAGAGTGTGTACAAGGGGTTTGATGGTCTCTGGGGACAGGTAGGGGCGGATTTTGGAGATGTTGCACAGGTGAAAGTGACAGGATCTGGAAATGTTCTGTATATGGAGGGTAAATGAGAGGGCAGAATCAAAGGTGACCCCACCACACCATGCCAGAGGGGAGGGACAAATAACAATGTTATTAACAGTTGGGAATATTTGGAATTGGGGGGAGGATGATGAGTTCTGTTTTGTCTTGGTTAAAAGTTTAGGAAATCTGCCAGCCATCCATGATCATACCAATGGAAGGCATGATTTGGATAAGAAGGGGGTGATCAACAGTGTCAAAAACAAAGGAAAGATCTTAGCTCTGATGAGGTCATTGGCCACTTTAGTAAAGGCTGTTTGGGTGAAATGGGCAGCTTGAAAGCCAGATTAGAGGGGGTCAAGGAGAGAGTTGGTGCTCAGGTAATTGGTAAGTTTTTTAAACAATATGTTCAAGGGGGTGAGGTGGCACTGTGGTTACTGCTTCCTCAAGCCATGGAACCCTGCCTTGCAGCAGACGCTCAGTACCACTCACTGCCACCTGGAGTCAAATCTGCAGATGCTGCTGTACGAGGGACTGCGTGGCTGGCAGGGTGTCTGTTACCCATAGCTGACCACTTCCCACAAAGCTCATCTCACCAATAATAATATACTTATTTTTTTAATATATATATTTTAATTATATTTTGAGCAATAAACCAACATTGCTAATACAGTTTAAATAATATTTTTTTTTTATAAATCTGTTTTTCAATATAAAGTATAGTGTAGTTCACGAAAGGGGAGCGCTTTCGAATCACTCCTTGAAAAAGTGGGCTCTGACCCATAAAAGGTTAGGAACCTATGCTGTAGGACAAATACAAGAATGTCCTCTCGCTGCCCCCAGTCCCCTGACTAGATAGTAAAACGGCAGCAGACTGATCAGATCATATATGTTAAGTGAGTCTATTTGCCAGTTTCCCAGTCTAAGTGCTGCAACACAAGAGATAAAAACTACTTGTTGCTCCATGATAACTTTTTTTTTTCTTTGAGAATCAATCACTGCCATAGAAAACACACAGGTCTGCAATGTTCTCCCCAAGAGACTGTGTGAATGTGTATATTGAATGTCAGATTTACTCCAAATAGACTCCTTTAACTTAAATATGATCTGCAGTGCGGTAAATTGCACATAATGTTCCAACAACTTTATCTTAAAGTGTATGTATTTGTTTTATGTTTTAGTGATAATTTACTTGTTCACATTATTCTAAAAGTATATCTTCAATTAGCCCCATAATTACCAGATATCCCTTTCACATAACTTAGTATCTTTTTTTGGCTTTGGCTACAAATCATGCTCAGTTTGGAATGTCTTCATTTATAGCCACCCCACTGTGTTGTGAAGAGCAGGGACTACAAGTGTACACACCGACATCCATGATACACAATGTAAGGAATAATGGGAAATAGGGTTTTCTTTAAGCAGAAATTTGACATGGCAGCTGCTGCTGCCCTCAGCCTTGGTGTTCAGCCAAAAATAGAGAAAACGACTATATCTTCTTCAAAGTTTACATACACAAATACATTTTCAAATAACACATTTAAAAAAATAAATATATTTCCTATATATGAATATGAACTTGTTGGTCATTACTGTTTCTTAGTGTGAGGACTGTGACTTATATCTCCTTTAATAAAGGAGAAATAGCTTTACTGTTTTAGCATCTAATATGTACTCTAACCCTGTTTGAGTTGAAATTTTGTTGAATTGTTTGAAACAATTTGACCTTGGTCATCCTCTATAGATATGTTTATTGAACAGTACATCTTTGTCCTTCAAATAAATTACAGATTATTCGGAATTTGGTTTGCATTTATCTAGACTTATGTTTTAGCAGCACCAACCTATAATTTTGTTCACTGATATGACACATTTATAACATCTTACACATTTTTTCCAATTACAGTTACAATTATTTACTATAGGAACATCAGGCAGCAGTCTCAGAATTTAATAATGCAACTGAGGGATATGTTGTTAATGCTTATAATCAGTTCCTGAAGGAATGGATGACAGGTGGACAATCTGAAATGTTCTCCAGGGACACTGATGAATAATAAAAAAAAAAAACACTGCAAAAAAGTCATCCAAAAGAGCCTAATTGAAATATATTCATGTTTGAAAGAGGACAGTTATAGCAGCAAGAAAAACACCAATAATAAAAAAGACTAATAAAAGCTTTATAGGGATAAATTCCCTACTTTTGAGCTACTGTATAATAAAATAGTCATAGAACATACAAGTATGCGAAAAACTATGGACACCTAATAGAAATTGTTGACATTTTCAACAAATCTGAACAGACAAATATTGGGGGCTACATTTGTAGAACATAGATTTATTGGATCACTAGAAAAGCAGCAAAAGAAAACTTATTAGTATAGTAGTAGGTGTGAATTCATAGATCTTTCATTCATAGAAAAAATCTTGAATCCTTAGTGGGTATAATAAATCTCACAGCATAACAAAGGTTATTATATTTCTGGCCATAATGACCATCATTCTATACACAAACTATTATAGCATGGGACATTATTTTTCATGTATTCGCTAATGTGTGGTTACCCCTGAGGAAGCTCACACCAGGCGAAACGCGTCAGGTACTATGGACACACAAATGCGAACTGTTTAATACTACTTGCCAAGAAAAACCCCTCTGTTTGCCTTACTTTTTCTTTTTATTGCACTAGAAAAGCAACAATATTTTTAATCAGTCACAGAAAGTTGTAATACATTTTGGTTAGGAGGGGGAGACAAGCATGAGTAAGCTGCTGACAGATACCACAACCTGTACAGAGAGCTGGAGAAAAGTGTAGGGCAGTGCTGTGGTGTAAGAGTTGGAAATTTTTACCATCAGATGTTCAAAGAGATGTTAAGCTTTGGGTCTGGTGCTACAAATCAGAATTTTTTGGGGGAGCCCAGTGATCTATATTCATTCTTCTTACTGATTGCTAAGAAAATGTAAAAACCTGAATTTAATAGTTCTGCTACAGGTAACTCCTTTATGCATAGCAGCAACACAGAGCAGTGCAGAGAACAACTCATATACATGAGGTGCCGCATGGGTATGGTAAGATGGACGTTTGAAGAAAAGTATATTGAACAGACTTCATTGCATTCATTCACTATTGATGTCTGCTGAGTGTGAAGGATTTGTTTTCCACAAATTGAAAAGCATATTACGAAGGCACCCTATAGGAAATTGAGTTTGAATTTTATCACTATACCATTCTGCATAACCTAAAATAAAATTACTAATATTGAAATGGGTCAGAATTCACTTTTCAGTCATTTTGGACAACTTCCAAGCAGTTTTTCTTCATGAGAACAAAATGCAATTCAGTATTTTGCTGATTTCTATTCATATCTATTTTATGAATCCCTACGCAACATTGCAATTTTTCCGCAACGTTTTTATGGTTGTCTTGGGTCTTCTGAAATCAGCCATAATATTTTTAAATGCTTATTTTTTTTACAGCACCACATTGTAATTCTTTTAGCGCTCACCAAAAAGTGTTGATGAAATTAGTGCCGTGAGTGGAAATTAAGATTTGCTGGTACAGATGTGTTATATATCAGCTGCAGTAAACATTAATTAGTCACCAGTGACTCTATCCTCCTAAAAAATGTCTGACAGAATTTCAGCAGCCACAAGTAGTCAATTGATTTTCTTGCTTTTGAACTAATCCTGAACTGAAAAACTTCCTATGGGCCATATTCACGTCACCCTGACTGTAATTAAATCTGACATGCAATTTGTGAAAAAGTTAGGCAGTTTGAATTAGGTTTTCTGTCTAAAAGTTAAACTGGAAATGGGAAAGTGTTATAATTTACATTTTTTAAGAGTTTTTACTTTTGCAACAATGAAGATTACCAGCTCGTTGTCCTTGAACAAATTGTATTGCATTTATTTTTTTACTAATGTAAAGTAATGCATGTTCTAGTGATTAGGCTGATATTATTCTATTACCATGAACATTGTAATGAACATTTATCCCAATATGGTCTAATATATGGAAGTGTCAGTGCTAGAAATAACATTATTATCCTACAGGCAACAATCAGATGCAAGGCCCAGGCTGCTTTAAATCTGGCAAAAATTCTGACTTTTAAAAGTCCTTTGTAATTTGTCCACATAAAACATGATGCCAACTAGGTAAAATGGTCCCCTTCCACCCTGGGCAGCGGAAACAATCAGGTAAGATAGGCAACTAGGTTACCACCTTCAGTAACAGACCCCTACTGCAGACCTCGGTAACAGACTTCCATGACAGATCTTAGTGAGGATTCAGATGGGTAACAGACCCCCATTGAAGACCACAGTAACAGATCCCCATGCAGACCTCAGTAAAAGACCCCCAGTGACACCCCTCAGTAAAGACACTCAGTGCAGATGCCCCAGGTAGATCTCAGTAACAGACCTCAATCCAGACCTCGGTGGAGACCCCGGGCAGATCTCAGTAAGAGATGCCCATAGCAGACCTCAGTACAAAATTTCATTGCAGACCATAGCACATACCCCCATTGCACACCTCATTTACAGACCCCTACAGACCCTGACTGCAAATCATTACTTGCCTTTTTTGTTTTATGCTCCTTACAGATCCTTCTGTTCATCTCTCCTTTAGCTGACCTGAATCCATTCACTGAGGTCATAATGCTCAATGACTGACTAGTGGATGATGGAAGGGAAATTGTCATATGAGTAGAAGCAGGTGTTTTCCCCACTGGGAGTGTGGAGAAATGTGCATAGTCTTTCTCCATTTTCCTGTTTCGGCTTTCACATACAGGCATTAGGTTCAGGACATGGGGTGGTGGGGCAATTTGTCTTGTTGGATTGTTTCTAGCATGGGAATCATTCTTCATCATCAACATGATCTTTTGATCTGATGATGTTTCAGGAACTGTTCATGTTTAATGGCAATTATTTAGAGTGTGTATTTGCCTTATGCCAATATCCCTTGATAAATATTTCACAATAATTCTTCAGTATTTTACTGTGTCTACAGGGGCCAATGTATACACTTTTTTTTACTTTTTTTCCATTAAAGCTAAGCAAAGATGTGTGTGGGCAACGAGGGTATATATACACTTTATACCCTTCTACAAGACTCCCACCCACAATCTTTCCCTTGATATTTTTTGGAGTGGGAAAAAGACTTAGGGATTTTTTTGACCGAGGACCAGAAACTTATGATCCTGAAATGAACCCATAAGGCATCCATTAGCAATAGGTTTCAGGAATCCAACTTCAAAATCCTGCCCCAGTGGTATCTTACCCCAGAAAACGCATACCGAGAGCATCAGATCAGTGCTCTCTAAATTTTTCAGTTGTTATTCTCTAGCATTGCTTTCCCTTTCATTGTTTCATTGTACTTTCCAGACATTTCATGGCAAGATACAGGTACTGGGAACAAATTGATCCCTTACAGTTATATAAAAGGAATATAACCTTTTCTTAATTTTGTTTTCCTCCTTTTATTTGTGGAATTATTACCCTATTTTATACAATTTTATATTTTGTATCTTGTACTTTTGTATTTTCAATTGTTTAAAGCCTTTGCTGTAATGTATCCCTCCCTCCCCCCCTCCCCTTTACCTCTAAATTCCCTTTCCTTATCCACCCCTCCCTTTTCCCTTTTGCTGTAAAAACCTAAATAAAAAATGTTTTTAAAAAAAGCTAAGCAAAGATACCTTGGTCCCATAATTGGACTGATTGGTTTTCAAAATCACTGATCAGTGCTAGTATTTCGATAACTTTAGCACTGCCTGCAAGTGTATGATAATAAATGTATTTTCATCTTGCATACATATGCAATATATTAGAAGTAAATGCATTTTTATTAATACCATTTGACTGAAAATGTCATGTAAAGAATAGTTGTAAAGTCCATGAAAAAGTGTATCTTGGCAATTATTTTAAACTTGGTAGCAAGGGTAGAAAATATTTGCATCCCTTTCTCCTTCTGGATGTGCCATTTTACTATCAAACCCTTTGAGAAGCTATCTTCTGTGGAACAGAGCTCAAAGCGTTTGACACTTCACTGCTTTCATTTTGATCAGGGGATAGATAGCGGCATGTTAATAGCATTTAAAAACCTTTGTGATATTTCTTTAACATATGTGACTTTTAGAAGGAACACAATGCAATCCTACATTAAAGGGATGAAATTTATTTAGTCATACTCCTAAGCAGGGTTTCAATTTAAAAAGTACAGTATGTTTCTCTTTTTAAATTTAAAATGGAAAACCATATATAGGTAAAAGAATTGTAATTTTATCTGCAAGGCTCCTAAAAAAGCAAATGTTGTGAATAAGTCTTAATTTGCTCTGACCATGACAGAATTATTAAAGAGCAGAATGGGCCTCCAGTAAAATGTACTGGCAAAAGACAAAAATCTTAAATAAATGATCACAGATTACAGGCAAACAGAACAATTGTTATTATGAATATCATGATGCCTCCTAGTGTAATGTACAATTTAATTTATATGAAATGGCAGAATGATTGAAGTGGAAAATGGCAGTACTACTATGAGAGAGATCTTGTTACTGTAACTTATTATTTGAATTTGTGATGTTAAATGTTAATGATACTTTACAGATTACAAACTATTACCTTGCTGAACTGCTGATTTAAACTGATACAGGAAAAAAAAACTTTATTCATACAAGATTTCTATTTTTTAGACTGTTTAACCTTCCTATATACTTAGGGTCATTTGTGACCCGTTTTTTAAAATGAATAAAAGTACCACATAAATTTGTTTATTGCATCAAGGTTTTTTTTTTTTACTTTGTCAGGATCCTCTATGTAAACAAAATAAAACAACAATAATCAATTTCACTAAATTATAAAATGCTGTGGTGAAAATTATGACCTTTGTATTGTTTGTTGTCAATTTCGACCCAGGTATAATAAAGGATTCTATAGCAATATTTAGTGCCAAAACTGAAATCATACACACACTAAAATCCAACTGTCAGCACTCCAACTGTCACAGAACATCACACTAACAGCCAGCCCTCCCTCAGGTTTCGTATCTGTAGCTAAACAGACAAAACAAGCAGGCATTCCAGACATAGAAGGAACTATTCATTTACTGCAAAGCACACATCTCCTATTTGCAGATTGCAAAAATGCATAGAAGATTTATAAAAAGTGAAATTATGGATCATATCTTGGATGAAAATAAGACACAGGATGCAGACCAGTGTAGTGATACGGATGAACAGGTAGACAAAGACGAAGTAGAGTATGAACCAGAATTCACAGACACATCTGATGAGTCTGACAGGCCACCACTGCTGTAGCTGCTTCCATTCCTGCTGAACCATTCAAATCCAAAAGTGGTAACATCTGTTGGAATTCAGTACCTCCTGATGTACATCGCAGACAAGCTGCCGAAAATGTCATTAAAATGCCCCCTGGGATCACAAGGTTTGCTGTGACTAGAGTGACATCAAGTCATGTTTTGAATTGTTCATGTCATTGTCACTAAAAAAAAGTCATAATTTCTATGACAAACCTTGAAGGAAAAAAAGTCCATCGGGACATGTGGAATGACTTTGATGAGGAATGCCTGGATGCTTATATTGGTATTATTCTTCTTGCTGGAGTGTACAGATCCTGTAATGAGGCCACTCAGTCTCTGGAATGTGTCATCAGGCAGAACAATTTTCCGGTCAACATTGTCAATTCCGACCTTTAGAATGATATCAAGAGTCCTCAGATTTGACAACAGAGATACTACCAAGCTGACAAGCTTGCTCCCATCAGGGATGTCTGGGAGAGATGGATGCAGCTCCTTCCACTGATGTTTCACCCTGGGCCTCAGGTGACAGTAGAAACAAGCTATGCGTGGAATCTACACATTTACACAGGCAAACCTGCAAGTGGCATCCCAGAGAAAAACCAAGGAAAACATGTAGTCCTCGATATGACTACTGGACTGCGTGGTCACAATATCAGGTGTGACAATATTTTTTACCGGTTATGACCTTGGACAAGAACTTCTCAGGCGTTAAATTACCATGGTAGGCACAATGAGAAAAAATAAACCTGAGCTGCCAACCAAAATTTTGCAGGTGAAGGCCAGGGCTCCACTTTCTTCAAAATTTGCATTTACAGACACCACTACTGTTGTTTCATATTGTCCAAAAAGAAATACTTAAAGTGATACTTAAGTCCACTTTTCAGAGATGTAGTTGTGTCATCAAGAACTGACAAAAGCCCATACTTGTCCTGGATTGCAATAAAAACAAAGGAGAAGTGGACAACCTGGACAAGCTGACTGCAACCTACACTTGTCAGCGAATGACCAGGAGATGCCCAATGGTTGTGATTTACAACGTCTTAGATGGATCTGCCTTCCAAGCCTTTGTGTTGTGGACCCACATCCACCTGGGGTGGAACTCAACCAAAAATAATAAAAAGAGAATGTTTCTTGAGGAGCTAGGAAATTCGCTTGTCAAGGCGCACATTGAGCAGAGGAAACAGGTTCCCCGAGACCCAGTCGCTGCAGCCTTTGTCAGACAGCTGCAGAGTTCGCCAAGTACACCCTCCACTTCATCAACAACACAAGAAGAATCAGCCCCAGCATCCTCAGCTAGCCATGACTCAGCATCAACCAGCACAGCCACAACTCGATTGAATCCACCTGATTCTAAAAGAAAGAGGTGTCAGGTCTGCCCTAGCAATAAGAACAGGAAGACAAACACATTGCCCCTGATTCATCAAGCAGAATCGGATTATCGGTCGCGCATTCGTATTAGCGATCCGGAATCGTACGCGGTCGCGCTATTCAGCAACG
>NC_092858.1:77088066-77164022 GCF_032062135.1 Pyxicephalus adspersus | reverse complement strand
CGCGTACGTTCGCGCTTCCAGCGAGCGCGGATTTCATTGATGAATCAGGGGCATTGTGCTTCCACTGCAAAAAAATATTTATGCAAAGAACACACTAAAAGTTTCACTTTGTGCAAAGTTCTTGCACAAAGAATTTCTATTAGTTTGATTTGCTTGATTGGTTGTTTGTTTAACTTTGCAAATCTACATTTTGTATTATTACTTGTTCTGCTTTTCTATTTTTGAAAGAAAAAAATATTTTTTTGCCTTTTGTTGAAGAAAAAATGTATGGGTCAAAATTGACACGTAGCAACATAGATGTTACTATAGGTAATATTAACATAAAAAGAAATAAAAAAACAAATATTTATAATATATGTTTTAATACCTCTCAGTAATAGTCTGGTAACATAACAATCTTTTATTTACTTCTATTTAATTCTCTTGGGGTTCATTTTACAATTTTTTTTTATTAAAAACAAGAGGTATGCTATCAAAGAAAGGTGAAGAGGATCACACCAAAATTTCTTGTTGTAAAGGTATTTTGTGGCTGATTTAAGACATGGGTCAAAACCGGCCAGGTAACATCATGGATAGTAACAGTAAGCTAAGTATATAGAAAGGATAAAAATGTCACTGTCTGACAGCCAGAATGGCTGAGCCCTAGTATACCTGTCATTGAGAGATACTGTATTTGTTGGACTGTAACTCAAATTGCTTAAATTACAATATCTGATCTGAGGCCCAAAAAGCTTCAATCAGAATCAAAACCAACTCTGGTCAGAAAAATCCAACCACCCCCAGTGACAGCTTTCATTTTTTTTTTTGGACAGTTGCTCCTTATCTGGGTGTTTAAGCACAATATAGCCCCCCTCTTCCCTTTTGGAAATAGATTTTTGGACCTTCCAAATTACAGTACAGACCAGCTACCACATAGTTTCAACTACTGTACAGTTTTTCAATTCTGATCAAAGTGTTAAAGTGTATCTATACTTAAATTTTATTTTAAATTTTGAAAGGGGATTAGAACTACTGATAACTTTTACCGCAGTTGGATGTAAAAAAAAATCCTGCCAAAATAGGAAGTAAAAAAACTCGCAGAAGGGTGCTGGCAAGAGACTCGGATATAGGTTAGTATATCTATTATTTTCATGGGTTGTGGTTTAAATTGATTGCACATAGCTCAGTCCTTAATAAAATGTATTATAATTTTTATTTTGTCATATCATAAGTGTCCTTTTACCTAGTAAGACATTTTTGACTGCGGGCCTGTTGAGCATTGGGTTTTAGATCTGCATATAGGTTACAAGCAAGCATAAAAACATGGAATATTGCCATTCTGACAAATCTGTCACCTCTGGTTTAATATACAGTAACATTTTTATTTTGCCCATTATCCTCTCACATAAATAGGAACATAAATAAATAAGAACATCTACTTTCTGACTTTTTCACTGCTTCAATGCAACAGATTTAGCAGGTGAAATCAATTTGTCATAATAGCTTTCACCTGGATTCACCTGGTCAGTTGATTTCAAGAGAACAGCATGTATCCCTAATTATCTTCTATATTCAGCAAGTCATGTTCACACAAACTATACACAGGTGGTGTCCATGGCAATTAGATTCAAGCTGTCATTTTTTCTATTGATGGTTATTAAACCGTACACCTTATTGACTGTTTGGGGCAAATTCATTTTATTTTTCTAACTTCAGCTTTCATACAAACACCCAATGTACCTTTAGAGGTTTATATGTAGAAAAATCACACAATAGAAAGACATCAGGTTCTGCCTATTCTGTATCTCCTGTTTGATTGTGACTTACAGTAGTACAATAACTGGTTTTGATTCTAAGAAGTTTCTAATAACATAAGTTCATTTTTGAATAGAACTAAAAAATCATTAGTTGGTACACAAATAAGAAACATTGAATGGTAGTGAAGGCACACTGAAGTAAAAGCTTTTCCTTTCTTACCAAGAAGAATCTTTTTAGGATAAGAGAAATGGCCTGGTGCAAGCTCAGAACCCTAGTAACCTCCCCTCCAAACTTGGTTTAGGGTTTACCTTTTAGTACATCCATCAGTCCCTTGGATCAATGTACTCAATTGGTTGCAGATTGTTCTGTACCATAGACCAGGTAAATACAGGTATTTTAGTAAATCATCCACATTGTATTAAAATGTTGAAAGCTAAAACTAGGTCAGTAACACTTACTGAAAAAAATGTTCCTTTAAGAATATCGCTCCTAAAATATCAATGTTAAGTTACTGGAGGTTTAATGGACCCAATTTACATATAAAAGACACCATCATATGTCAAAGGCGATTCTAGTATCTACTCATGGTTTTCAATGAAACGTTCTTATGTCTGACATTGGATCCTTAATGACATTTATACTATGCTTTGTCTATTTTTAGCATTTTCCAGCAAGGTTCAATAAGACCCATCAGTTGATTTATCTCTCTTGCTATACATCAAAGAAAATTAACATTTTTTTACAGATTGGAATACTTCTTTTACCAAGTTTTTCATACCTTTTTCACTCTATTCCACATTGAATAACTTATCTCTCACTTTAAAAGAATACAAATTGGAATACTGGGATCTCTTATCTGTTCACTACATTTTCACACTTTTTATATTTGCATCAGGGGATATATTGAAATTCTGTAGGGAACAGAGAACTTAATTACACAAAGGTTGAGATGTAAAAAAATAATTTGGTTCCAGTACATCACAATACTGTTGTGACTAGTCACATCCAATGAAGGGTGTTTTTCCCCCCCAGCAAACTAGGAATCAATGTTTTCTTTCTAATCTGCTATAATATTCCTTGAATTCCAATTATTAAAATCTTAGCAGCTAAATACAGGTAAGAAGATCATGGTGCACAACATGGGATTGCTGGCCAGATAACCATCTCCCAACAGGTTTACCGTTGTGTAAGTGCAGTGCTGTATTGTTAAAATAATAGCAATTTTCCCCTATATTTATACTCATATTTCTCTATGAAATAGTGAACAGCAAACTTCTGACAGGTTTGATCAGTTACAGGCATATTTCATTTCAAACATTTTCAAAAATGACTGCAAAATAAAATGCATACACTAAGTTGAAAGTAATGTCATTTTGGTAATGTTATGTAATACATTATTTTTTATAAAATAAAATCTAAAAGTCACAGAGAAAAGTGCAAAGGAATTTATTTTAAACAAAAAGCATGTGCCATTGCATTGCAAAATAATAGCAGATTGTTCTGGAAAAAAAAAAAAACATGTAACAGCTGTGTAGGGCTTACATTACAAGCATTTCATTTATAGAACAGTAATAAACTACCTAACAATCCTCCAAGCTATTGTTTGGCTTGACTATTAATTCAATTTCAGGGTATTACTTCAGCATTTCCTGTAGAATAAGTAGAAAAATTCAGAAAGTAATAATTAAAATAGCAGTTCTCAAGCTGTTTTATATTCACTAACAGCTTGGTAATTGCTTCAAAGCACCTACCATGTTCAGCACTAGCGCACCTTGCTAGCAAGCTCCACGTGTGAGCTGTTTACTGGTGTACACATGCCATACATGTCATTGAAGGATTAATATTATGCTTAATCCTGTTTTATTATGAATAATTTGCTACACTAACAAAAGTTTATTAAGCTTATACTGGAAATAAAATATTCAACAGAGACTAAAACGTGGCAGATGTGGTTCACCATTATGGCATTTTACTGACTGAATATTTGTATTAATAAATGCTAATACTTAAAGTATTATATGAAAAGTTCTTGCCATTAACAGTCTGGAGAGAAAATCTCCAATCTGCTGTGCCACCATACTATATATTAGAGTATAAAATATCGAAAGCAAAAACTTTCTTAGCTTTGGAGAGAGTAAAGAGGTATTAGAAAATTAGTTTTATTGTTGTCTGTGTCCTTGTTAGGAATTCAACCTCTGTATTTGTCATCGTAACCATTGTCACCAGAAGAGAGAAATTTCCAAATATCTCAGATATTCAGAACATGAATTTAGAATTTTTCATATTTTCATGACATTTCAATATTCAAGGGCTTTACAATTTGGCAATCATAGAGTTCAATGAATTTCAGCAAAATTTTTACTTTTTAGTATCAATCTGAATATTAATATGAAGTTCTTTCTGATTTCTTGTTATGACTATGGGACTGAAAGTAACATGAAATATCCCCAACAGGATGCAAATGGCACTTTATCATCATTGTAGAACAGCTGGCACTTACAGCAAAGGACAAACTCTCACAAACTCGCTCTGGATTTCCATTATCCTACTTTCTATTTTTTTTTCAAACCTACTTTAACTTACCAGAATCAACAGCTGTTGTTTATTTAGGACCTAGAGATCTATTCTGGGATGTGTAGTAAAATGTGAATGGAATGTTAAGATCCATGATGGAACAGTGACCAGAATTCGAATTCCTATATCATACAAGCCATGTACTTACATGGCAGATGTGATATTACCATGATATCATTGTCCAGGGTAATAATATGTAAGTGGAAGACTGCTAGCCTCAACTATACCTCTATATTTAGGTAACTTGCATTTTTTAAGCACTATGAAATACACATTATTATGCAGACTGAGATAAAGTAGTCTGATACAGTATATCCTTGAAATATCCAAACAACTGTCATACATCAAAGGGGCCACAAATGTACTTCTCTATATTCAAGCTTGATGAATCAGGGGCACTGGCTTCATGCGCACAAACATATCTGAGTCACAAAAGTTTACATGTTCACCGATGAGAGAAACTTTCTTAGGGGGTTTATAGTTGCATTCAATCAATGATAAATTAACAGATAATAAAGGGTTTACTCTAATTTAATTGCACACTGTGGGCTACTTAATGTGTGCATTAGAGTCTGCATGGTTTCCAAGCTGGAGGACATCATGCATAACCTAGCTTCTTCCTTTCCAGCCTTCCTTTTCATCCCTTGTCCACAACTTTTATTCATTGGATTTAATTGTTTTTAGTTATAGAGGTTCATCATCACATTTGGATGTTACTCTGCATGCAAATACAGCCTGCCTAGGAAATCTGACTTTTTAAAAAAACAGCTGCCCAGAGTTGAAGGGTCCGAAAAAGAATACTGAGGCAGGGTGCTGCAATGTTTTCAGGAGGTTATGTACAGCACCTTGCTAGCATTTCCCACCAGACATGATCTGACATATAGTGGTCCTGGTAGCGTGCTATAACATGCCAACAACTCCGGGTACATAAAAAGTGAGCCCCTTTCTTTGAGGAATACACCCCATTGCTTGAACACTTTGAGCTTTGTGGTATTATGAATGGCCGAGTTAAAACAAAGATATATGTCTATTAAGTTCAGCAAATCGACACAAATACAACATTTGCATCCTCTGAATCCAGAAGAATCCAAAAGAATAAATTTGCTCCATTGTTGAAAGGATTTCCTCCTGATCACCTACGGCAGTCAATTACTCCCTGGAATATCAATCTACAGTGTTATTACTTTTAAATATTATTAGCCAGCTATACTTTGTAAATTAAGAATCTGACTAGATTATGCTAGAACCTATAGAAGTGTATTCCACATTTGTACAGCTCTTAGAGCAGGTTTTCTATGTGCAGAGGGTAAACTTTTTTCAGATACAAATAGTGTGCCTCTGTTATTTGCAAAGAGCATAAAGTGAACAAATGCTATATGGACCATTGATGTTTTCATACAAGGTGTCACAAACAATATTATCATTTTATACAATATTGCCGAAAGGGCAATTTTAGCATGGCAAATGTATTCCTACCTTAAAAAAAAGCTTTCCGTGGTCTTAAGTAGTTTGGCTATATCTATAAATCTCATACAGTATACAGTTTTTCTATGTGTATTGTATTGCAACATTGCATAAAATATAGTAGTTTTTTCTGCTCCTATAATTTGTCACCATAGCAATGTAATTTTCCTGAAATTTGTAAAATCTTCCTTTATTAATCACATCACAATGAGCATGCTAAATACATATGTTTAATGTTCTGCCCATTATAATAAAAAGTTAACAGAGTAATTAAACTTTCAAAGTTCACATCTGCTCCTTGCCTATGTAATAAGTGTTGGAGATTTTTTGCCATTTTCAGTCTAAATAAATTGAATGCTGCAGGGAATATTTTCCATTTAGTTGTAAAGATCCCCATTGGATGTGACAGCGCTTAAATTGCTCTGCGATGGCCTTCTGGGTAGACTTTTAGTGTTTGTTGGCATGGTAACTCACGGTGAACCATAAGTGATGTAGAGACCATTAGATGTTATAAGATTCCATGAGAAGTTTTGAAAGGATTGGAAATTTGAAGCTCAATCTAGAAATATACTTTGTATGCCAATTTGTGGAGAGTATAAATAATATTTAAAAGTCTAGTATTGCAGCATATTTAGAAAACAGTTATATGAATAAAATGTGACTACCACATAAGCCTAAACTGATAGGCAGTTCAATTTCTAGCCAGGGGATCATGCATAGAAATGACAAATATTCGTGTCCATTTAGTCGTGCCACTTGCTGTGTAGCTGTCAGAGAAATAACCAAAATAGCTTTGACTGTTATTTAGTATTTTTTATTATAAATAGAAACAGGAAGATATTAAGAGGTGTTATTATGTACACTTTTTTTTTTTGAATTTGAGAAACTGGATTATCGCCGCTGCCTTCAGGTTTATGTAAATATAATTTTAAAAAGTAGTCTAAAATACAATTTGGTGTACAGAATAGCTGCTGCTGCTATCTATCTATCTATCTATCTATCTATCTATCTATCTGTCTAGCCTAAGATCTGGTACTCAGAAAAAAACAATAAACGTAAGTTGGATTTCTGTCTGGTTAGGGCACAATAAAAGTGAATGTGGGTTTCTAGTAACCCATCTGTGCAAGGTTTTCACCTTGATAAGAAGTCAGTGGTTTGTAATTAAGGGAAATGCATTTGTGGATCAGATAAGGTCAGTAATGAGACCTGGTCCTTTAACTATGGGACCTCCAACTGTTAGGAGAAGACCAGGCCTGGTATAGAAAGAAATAGGGCAGCAGACACTCACTGCCCCTGCCCCTTAATTGGCAGACCACTCTAACCAATCAGTTGGGGGTCGTGTTATACGCCCAGTATTGTACTGTTCCTTCTGCCTGTTAGATCTCGCGATTGTGCGAGAACTGAGAGGCAGAAGGAACAGTACAGTACTAGTTTTAAGGAATGAATGGGCCCGTTCCTTCTTAATGAATGGGCGTGTTCTAGTGGCTCACTGTAGAGCCAATCCAGGCTCTCTACTGGAGAGCCAATCCAGGCTCTCTACTGGAGAGCCAATCCAGGCTCTCTACTGGAGAGCCAATCCAGGCTCACGTCCTCCTGCGCAGGCTCACGTTCTCCTGTGCAGCTTGCACAGGAGGACTCGCAGGGACTCGACCGCGCCGGACGTGAAGCAAGCTGCAGGTAAGTACCCGGCGTATAAGACGACCCCCGATTTTGGCACAGATTTTTCGGGGTTAAAAAGTTGTCTTATACGCCGGAAAATACGGTAGTTATAATGTCTTAGGTGTCCACATATATATTAGGTTTTTGTAGTAGACAGAAACAAATGATTCAAAATTCAGAGAATATTGTTATCATGTACCTCAATTAAAAAAAAGAAATTCTGTCATGCTGTGATGACTCTGATCCCCTGTGATGGAAAACCCTGAAGATTATGTTGTGCTGTTTTTTGACTTTTTTTTGTGAATAAAAGTGAGCAGAGCACCCTGAAACTGAAATGAAATCTGAGATATCACTCTGAAGTGAGTGGGTTTAAAGCTAATCCCTCACATCAGTCAACTAAATTCATGAAATGAATAAAAGTAATAATTTTAGGAGAAAGTACCAGTTTACTCAACAGTTTACTGTTGTAGATCAAAGTACTGGGATGTTATTGTGCAAAATTTCAAACCAAAGTGCCCCCCTACATTTCACTGGATTTAAAAATGCTCATATTTTAATTTCTTACTTTGAATATGTTTCCAATGGTTTTTTTATTCTTCTTGATGTTCAGGGCCTTTTTAAGATATTTGAAAAGTTTGGGGACTATATACTTCAGTGCAAGCTCACAGTAAATGGTGACATTACTATGTTCAGAGGGTTTGCAATTAGCTTGGAAAGTTAGTGGCAATATTCTTTAATGCAAGCTCTTGAATGTTGACTATTAGCAAATATCTGCTTCTGTTTGGTCCTTGTATAACAGAATCAAATACCAGATGTTAATGCTGAGTTTGCATTTGGCATGAATGTGAACAGCAACAATTCTCACTGCTTGCCCATAGACAGCAAGTGTCCCATTCTGTCACTGGAATACCTGGAATATTTTAGCAGATTTAGACTGAAGGATTAATAGACTTTAACACACAAGTAAACATGTTTCATCGGTAACTCATTTCCCTTTCCCTCCATTTGCTCCATATTAGGTTTCAATAGGAGACAATGGACTTCATTTGGAATTCTACATATTCACTTAGTAAAAGGAACGTGTCTGAAAGTAAGCAACTTCTGCTGTACTATCAGTTAAAAAAAAAACTATAGTTTTCATTGGCCTCTTCGTCATGAATGTATCCAGTTTAGAATGTTAAAGTGTGAAAAAATACTGTACTGCCATATCTCAGTACCTATCTTAATATCTTAATACGATTGATACACTGTAATGCATAGACAAGGAAACACCGTAGGTGCTGTATTGAATTTGTCAATGTTAAAATGCCATGACCAGGGTAGTCCAGACATCGCAATCACCCTTTACCTTGTAACTACCTATACGCCCCTATCCTCCTCCCCCCAGCTTACCTCCTTAGCTCACACACTGAAACTTTGGAGTTAAAATGGCAAGCAGCTGTTTATTTGATTTAGGCCAACATCTTTAATAACCATTTACAAAATAACATAAATAATTTACTGTAAACTTTTGATAACATACATCTTTACCACATAAACATAAACCCAAATTATAAACAGTATCTCACTCTTTCTAAACAACAAACATACCAGTTTCAAACGCACCAACAAGGCTGCAGGTCCCGGAAGGCAAGGTTTGCAACCCAAAACAGATTCTCAATTCCAAGCCAACACACCATAATGGCCCCCAGTCACTCAGCACTGCCTCAGGGACCATAATTATTAGTTACTTAATGGGGCGCCACACCAAAATTCCCCCCTTCCAAAAATTACCAACCACAACTCCCTCCTTATCTTGTTTTGCTGCTGGCCTTCCTATAGTGTGATTCCATTTTAAATTGTTTCATTTGTTGCTCTGTTTGTTTAACCCATTTTCTTATTTTCTGCTTTGAGCTGCCTCTAAATAAAGATGAACAATATTTTTTTTCTTTTAATAGTAAAAATATTTAAACTATTATATAAAAGAAAACAAAAAATATAAAATAATATTGCAAAATAAGGTAGCAACACTATAAAAAGACCTATGCAAACAAAAACCAGTACCTGGCAGTACTGTACGTTTATAGCACTGGACTCAGGCAACAGGGGGAGTATGCAAGTTTGATATAGTTAGGGTATTACCAAATTCAGGTATGAGTTGTACCCACATACTTATTGACCTATGTGTGCACTATATTTAAAAAAAATCAATACACTTTTAAAATAGATTAAACAAATAGACCTAAAACCAATGTGGTTTTGTCTTAAAGACCTCATTTGTATTGGAAAGCCTTAAAACCACATCCCAATCCTGTTTAGTAAAAGGTAATAAAAATAAAAAATATATGATCATCTTGCACACTGAGGTTTATTCACAATTACATGAGATAATGCCACATTTTTTTCTATTCGCTTGCTTTAAACATTAAACTGTAAGAGACTGTTCTTATTTTTTTTAAAGTTGCTTTTCTTTATTTATTGTTACCTGCACATCATGAAATTGACTCAGTTTTAAAGTTTAAAGTCTTTTTATATTTTATAATCTATTTATTTGCCGTTTAAAATGGTTACCTTTTTATATCACCTTGTCTAATATATACTTGGATGCATAAAGCATATTTATTGTGGCAATAGAGGACAGTTCTTTTCCTGCTAAATGTTAAAGCATCATGTAGAGAGAATCAGTCTACTAAAATGATAGTATACACCCAGGCATTTTTAGCTCCTATAATTATACAAATTGTGCATTTTTTATAGTCCATAGGATCAAATAGTTTTTTTAATAAATGTTGAACTCTTCTAAAAATTCTCTAATCAGTCTCAGTAGTTTTCGATGATGTGTCGTGTCTTTATCTTGGAGAGCATTGCAAATTGCTATATAGTAATATAGAACAAAGATGGAACAAATCTGGACTGGTGATGTACTTTTTGAGGCTGCTTAGAGCAGTGCCTGGGTAATACCCTTACTGGGTAAACAGTATGAAACAGAAGATACTTCCATTTTTTTCTTCATTGTGTATTAACAGGAACATAATTCAGAATTTAGCTACCTTACTAAGGCATTTCCTTTAATGAGCCTCTAGGAAAAGTATGGTTCTGCTTTTGTTTAATCCTAAAGAATAGTTAAAGTCCAAACTGTTTTTAGTTTTAGATACTATGTAGTGAAGAGTTAGCAGCCTTGCCAATTTTTTAATGCTGTCTGTGCCTTGGTCCCCTGTGTTTATCTTTTTGCTTCTGAAAAAAACTGTTTTTTTAACTTATTAACTTTTTTATGACTATATCCAATATTACAAAATAAAGATTCTCCTTTACATTTACAATAAATACTGAAGTTTCACAAACCATTGCTGTCATTGATTGTCAGGGACATATTTAGAACATGCTGTTCTAGGAAGATTTTAATTCCATTTGTACAGTTTGTTGCATTTTCCCCTGACCATGCTACATGGTCAAAGTTAGAAACAGAATCTGATGTACTGGTGGTGGCATCATGTTGTAGGTATCATTGTCATATTCAGTTACTAGAACTGAGTAACTCACTAAACATTAAACTAAAGATGATGCTTCTATGATACCCTATCTATGAAAAGAGTTGGCTTGGTTGAAAAACAGACTCATGTACATCATGTTTATCCTTTCATAGGTCAATATTGCCATGGATTTTGTTCCTATATAAATCAAAGTAGGTATTTGTTGCACAAATTTGCAGGAGATTCCTTTGTGATCTCACAAGAACAGTCATATAAGTTCCTTGAAAGTGGATCATGATGTTCCTATTAGATCTTTGAGCAATTTCTAAAAATCATGTGGATCTTTTTAAAATTCCATTCTTGACCTTTCTATTACTACCTTATGCATTTAACAATGTAACTACCCCTATGATAGAAAGAACTTCTTTCTAAAATGATAGTAACAACTCTTTTTCATCTCTATTTGCAGTCCCTTTGTCCATACATACATAAATCTACATACATTAAAGGCAACATGCAGTTCTTTGTATTTACTGTAGGCATATTTATTTTCCTTTTCATATAATAATAATCATAATATAGTAATAGACTATTAATGTTAGAATTGATGGTTGTTCAGTTAATATACTGAAAACAGCTTCTTTTTTTAACACTGAACACAGAAAGTAGTAAATTTATTTCTATTTCCCTTATGTGTTCCGAAGACCAGTATTCTTTATTTATATACACCATATAGCTGTGAAATGTAATAAAATGATAAGCATTTATTCTTCCTTTTGGAATCTAGCCACACTTCAAAAATCTGTTTTTAATTTCAACCAAATCATAAATAAAGATAAACTTCCTCATCATGGTTCTAATAAAAAACAGAGAAATGTGTGACCCTTCTCGAATATAGATGAAGTTTCTGTACTCTCTGAACTTCTAGATACATATATCATTGCTTTCTCCAGTGGTAGCTGTACTTGAAATTCAGAAAATATATTTTCCTTTAAAATATGTAACTAAACAACAGTAAATGTAGAGAAAGCAATGCAACAATGTAAAGTGTGCTATTTGACCGAGCTGCAGGTAACATTCTTAATATTCGTTGATTAAGATGATCGCTAATCAATATCTTAAAACTATCATCAAACTTCCCTAGCCTGCCCCATGTAGTGTCCCTTGGTAAGTGTACCTTGGCCCTGTATTGTGTAATCCCTCCTTCAGCCACTGTTGGTGCACATGCATAGGAGTCAGAAGGAGGAGGAGGAGTTTACATTCTCTGCCAGTCTCTGTGAATAATGATCAATTAGGGGCAGGGAGAGTGCAAAAAAAACGGAGATAATCTCTCCACTGCCTTCACATCTCAGCATGCTTAAGCTACGTTCACACTTCCAATTATTATCGTTGGAAAACGAACGACGAACGATCCTGCACGATATCTACGAACGATCGTATAGCACCGATCCTGCACATAGAGATAACGACACGATCGTTCGTAGATATTGTACACACAATAGATACGATGGTTTGAGCGATAGAGGAACTATGTGCACGACAGGAAAGTGAACGAACGTTCGTTCATTACGCATGGTCAGAACACGGACGATCAACGAATGATCGTACACACGAACGATGTTCAACGATCGTCGTCCAATCCGATCCGCCGGTCCGGTCGTTCGTTTCCATGGACTTTCCTCGTTCGCGGCGTCGTTGGTTACTTTTTTAACGAACAATTTTTGCCCAATCGATCGTTCGTCGTTCGTTCTGAACGATAAAAATTGGAAGTGTGTACGCACCTTTAGAGAGAGCACAATCACTTTGCTTATCTCCAGCTCGTCCTGTGCAGCAGCACTACATTCTAAAGTGTGCTGCCAAACCAAAATCGATTTACTGAAATCAGAACAACCATATCTCCTATGTTAACTATGAACACTGGCACTAGTACCATATCTTCCTCCTTCCATGGTGAGTCTGTCTACAATACAATTTCACTAACCTGTGACACTTGTTCCCCTTGCCACTGCCAGACAGTACAATAAATCACAAAGCTCATCTCCTTTGCATTGTGTCTCTTCTTCTGCAGGCACGACGCTAGCACAGGAGTTGAAACACTGCAGTTCCATTACTCACTGAGCTGTTTTGTGACTCCTCTAAATGTAAGTTTATCAGTAGCCTGTGTGAAATAAACACTATTAGAGAATAATAGTAAACTATAGCAGGAACAGGATACTTTTCACCTTACAGCATTACCTCTTTTACACTGTATCAGTGTCACACTTCAGCCTCTCACCTGCGTATGCTGGCAGTACTGACTCTGGGCGTGACTGCTCTCCCAAGCTTTATCTGTTTTGCCCATCCTGACAGTCAATCAGGAAATATCCTCTTAATCATCCCTGGCTTTTTTTCTAGCTCAGACACAGCACTCTCCACTAGTGCCGAGCCCCTAGCTCTACTGAGCAAGTTCCAGTAGGGCTGTTGAATAATGCAGTGCTTTCGCTGTCCAGCTCCTGTGTTACCCCCTTTTTGCTCAGTATGTTGTTTCCCAGTCAATTCCCTTGTGCTGTTCCAGTGTTCCTCTCTGTCTATGGGTATCCCCGTGTCACCTGTGCCTTCTATTGTGTGTCTGCAGTGGCCCCTGTGTCACTGGTGTCTATTTCCTGGATCCCTGGTATTTGACCCTTAGCTTGTGACCTGACCTCACTTGCTTGCTGCCTGCCTTGACCCCGGCCTTCCTTAACAATTCTTCTGTTTAGTGATTTGGTACTGTGTATCTTCCTGCCCATCCTAGTGTGCCCAAGTAACGCAACCTGGCGATAACAAGCAGCACAACATCTTCACCACTAGAATCTCTGAAAAAGACCTGGTTGACACTTACCTTAGCCCTCTTCTCAGGACTCACACCACTTTTGTGAAAGACACAGTGTCCCTGTCATTACAATCAGTACATAGGTGTTCCTGGATGGATGCATTTGCATGTAGACCACCCTAAGAAATGCTAAAACTAGATACCTGTTGCAGCTTCTAATGCTTGTTGTCTAGAAGTCAGTGTTCAGTGAAAATAGAGCAATCACCTTTAGCACAGTAGAAGACTATCTACAAGTGTGCAAATAGAAAGATAAGAGTGGAGTGCAGTTCTAAGGGTCACCAATTCTAATTAGAAAAGTTTCATACCTAACTTGGTTTTTAATATAGTCCATTGCGAAACTAGGCTTACATAATGAGGCACAATGTTTCCTTTTCTATGAAACCCAGTACTGTTAGTCATATATTTGGATTTGGTTGACCATGTCCTTATGTGAAAATTTTAGCATTACTCACCTAGCCTGTCTTCTGCGCCGCTAGTAAAGCATTGTTTCAATGCACAAAGAATACCCTGGCTTTGCAGAATTTCTCTGCTAGGCCAAATTTATCCTGCTTATGCATGCTTTCTAATTGGAGAGCTGTATTCTGCAAAGGTATCCAAGGCTACAATAAGTACAGCCTCCTAAAATATTGAATTGTGCTACAGTGTGCATACACTGGCTAAAGACGAGTCCACAACGGTGGTAAAGCAAACCTGTACGGGTTTTTGCGGGGCTGAACAGTGTAATACATAACTGGATCAATAATTAAGGTAATTATGAGTTTTAGACCAGGTGGGATTGAGTTTGAGCAAGGCGTTACTAAGGTAGTGCCAAGTGCCTGTGCTGTCTTTTTCAGCTACTGTCTTTAGCATCTCCTGTGTTTCCTTCATCTCCCATGTCTTCTATGATGTCAGAGCCTACTGTGCCCCAAAGCCTTGACCCCATAGTGTTCTGTGACTACAGAGCCACTTAATATTCCCTGTTCGTCAGTTTACACGTGTGATTCGGGGTTCTTTGTGGACCTGCTTCTCTGCTTACAATCTAGTACCTGGTCATGATCACAACTATTTTGCAGACACTTGGCTTGTTTTAGATTTCAAGAATGATCTTCAGTTTCCTACTTTATCCATCACCCCTCGTGCAGTGCTCTGGTAAACCCAGGAGGTTCCCTAAACTCTGTGTTTCGGCCACACCTTCCCCCACTACCTGATCAAACCTACTGTTAGTGGATTCCGACCCCATGTACATCTTTCCACATTTCTAAATGTGTATACTAGAAAAAAATTAGTGTACACATTGTAAAAGACATAATCATATTTTGTTTTTTATTAGGTACAAAATATGTTCAAACTTAAACATTAAATGTACAGGATGTTCAATCATAATGATGTATTTTATCCTTTAAATTCCCTAAATAAAGTAATGGTATGCCTAATGTAGCTGACTGACCATTATGTGGTGTCAGTTAATTTGGCTTTAGATAAAACACTAAATGAATTGAAGGCAGCAAGCCGGAGATGTACATCACCTCTACTCACAGCAAATAGATAATTAGTCTTATATCTTCCACAAAAAAAGAAAGAAAAATTAGAAAGATGACTGGCTTAGCGTGGTAACTGGAAATGCTAAATGTAAATATGTAATGATTCAGATTTACCTTTTATGATTTATTAACTATGGTAAATTAAATATGAATGTACTCTGACTTTCAGCCCTGACTTCTTTACCTCTGAACCATTGAGACAGCTTGTTAAACTTTTTAAAATACTTTCTTTGATCTGTTTTGCATTTTTGTGTTCATAAATTATGCAATGTAAAAAAACTAAAAATCAGATATATCCAAAGGCACTATCTTGCAACAGATTGTATCTGTGTGTATTTGTTGCTCCCTTGCAAAAAATGCCTGCTCTCATTATTGTAGATTAGGAGACAGCTAAAACAATAAACCTATGTAGATTAGCAAATTGTCTTCTCAGGGTAATGAAATGAGATGATCGACTGATATTATCTAGCAAATTAGGCAATGTTAATGGCAAAATAAATACAGTATTTAGCAGTACCTTTGCTACAGACAAGTAAAGCAAATTTTATGGTAACACATTATTATTTTTATACACATGTTTAAAATATTTAAATACCTTGGTAGATAAACTTTTAGGCTAAAATTTTTTTCCTGTACCTAATTCTTTTAACACCTAAAACAGAAGAAGAAAAATCACTTTATGACCCTTACCTAACTTATCATTGACCAAGCTATTATTGCAATATCTGTTTTCCACCCAGGACAGACCCTCACAGAAGGTCTGCTCCTTCACTAGATGGGCCTTCTCTTATCTCCTCTTTTGTGGCCAACAACAATATCCAATGTCATATGGTCAGTGGGGGTGCATCAACATGCCAACCTGGAAGGACCAGGGGGTGGGATGTACCTTAATGCTGATGAACGTTTAAAACTTAAGTTGTATTTTCACCTAACATGTGTTACCACAACATGCAAAAATAAATGTTTACAATTTTAATCTTTTCACAGGCAATGTTGTGTACCAAATGTCATGGCTCTGGGCTATGGTTGGCTACGCAGCCTCTTGACCACTTCTAAGTGCAGCATTATTTATCACCCCCTTCTGTCCGACCTGAGGTCTTCTTCTCTTTCAGGGGGCCCAAGACTAGAAAAAACACATTTGGGATGGCTTCTGGGATGCAAGGAAGAAAGACCACATACCCAATGCCTTTGCTGAGTAGTGAATTTTGAAGATAAAGTAGAGAAATCTACTTAATATGTTAAAGTATTTGCAGCAGATTGGTATGGTTTCAAATAGGGGGCTGTGATAATAAAAATAAGTAAAATAAAAATGATTGAAAAATGAAAAAATAGTGACCCCTATCTCTGTATGTGTATGCAAAAATATGCACACTTACAGTGCACCTGCGTATTCAATGCATACATTGAGTCAGATTGATAATTCTAGGTTAGCCTTTCTCAATCATTGTAAAATGGGGGAACCCTTGAAATAACTTTCAGGTCCTCGGGGAACCCCTACTCTAATTACTAAATCCTTAGTATGTTAGTGCTGTGGTCAGTGGCAAGAATGGCTTTTACATTGAAGAATGCCACCCTTACAGATAGCCAAAAAGATCATTAATGCCATCTAAACTGACCAGAGAGGCACAACTTGCTCATTGCTCATAGAAGAACCCTAGGGTTGGGAGGGTTGTTGAGAAAACTGTTAATTTTTGAGGTTTTGAGTTTTTTTGAGGTTAACTTTAAACTCGTGAGCTGTAAAAAAATGTTAATGCTGCCTATGTACAATGATGAGTATCACAGTTTCTCGGAATTTCATTGGCACACACAGTTTTTAAGATTGACATGCTGGCATCTAATTACTCTACACGATCTCACCCCTCAATCTCATTTTTTTTAAAATGGGGATTCCACAATTTTGTTCTTAGCAGGTCAATGCAACCCCAACATGTCTTGCTACTGAATATGCATCTTGGGTTACTGTGGTACAAAAAAGTTGTGCCTGCACCTTTATTGTGCTTTGGTGGATTAGGTTCAAAAGAATAGGATGAGTAATGCTATGTTTAGATGTGTGAACCCAGCCTTAAATTATAATACTATCTTCCCATCAGCTTTCTACGCCAGGCAGCTACCTGTACTACTATGGATATAGATACACAACTATTTCATAGAGTGCACATCTACAAGATACCCACATCATTATAGATTTTGTAAAGGGAAAACACAGAAAATATTCTTTATTTGTGTTTTAGGATATCCTGGAAAACATTAAAGAGGGGAACTGAAACTCCACTTTTATTTACTTTTTCTAGCTCTTTATTTTCTTGGCTATAAATATGGGAAAATACAAAGAAACTAAACTTTCTTCTTAAAAGCGCAGAGGTTACTGATATTTTTGGCCATGCATATTGTAATAGAATACATGGCAGCTGTATTTATTTTTATTTTCCATGCTGCCGCAGTGATTGCACATCTTTGGTGTGCTTTTCATCTGTATATAGAGTGTATTACATATTCATGAGTATACCATCCAGATCATAAATCCGTTGGTGACCTGTTTGGGGTCAAAATAGTAAAATACAAACAACAAAATTGGCACCTGACTTGCCCCTTAGGGCTATGTTTACCTCACCCAACCCATTGAGCACAATATTTTTAACCCAGAACCTCACTGATTTCAAGGCTTAATCATGTATTTTAATATAGTGGGTTATTTCTTATGGCTTCTTATTTTGCACTAATTAATTCATTATACGGGATCCAATAAAGTAATAATTATGATTTATACTAATTAATTTGTATTTTGAGCACGCTGTTTTGCCAACTGGTCTGTGCAATTTTTACCAATAAAATATTATCAACCAATTTACACTGTTATGCAGATGAAACAGGAATACAAAGTAAATAAATAGAATGAAAATATTCAGCAGACAAGCTGCATAATGTAAGGTACAGACACAGGTTTAGTGATTAGCCAATTGTGCAAAAAAGCTATCATATTCAAGCTCAAACCAGCAACGCATATCTAACAAGCCTTGAATTTTGATTACATACAATTTAGGCATAGGTCAAAACAATTTCACCTAAAGAATCCGGACCTACAATTAGGGATAAATTAAGGCCTTCAGCTGCATGGCTATAAAACAAATAAAACAGCAGATAAATTATAAAAGTCAAATTGAGTTTGAGTGAGTTTAATTAACTTTTCATCTAGTCTGGCTTATTTGCATTTTAAAGACTGAAGTTCACTTGTTTTGTCAGGATAAGTTCTATTTATTATGTAGAGAAATGAGAATTCAAATGTTTTATTTCCAGGTTTTCCATTTTCTTTCTTGTTTATTTAGTTCAGTCACATTAACAAGTGGGAAATGGTGTGATAGGATTATTTTTTTCTAGGTAGTTTACTTGTATTAGTCATCATCATAGCAATTATCTTGACAAGATGGCAAGTATGACCTTGGCAGGTGAGACATCAATTACATACCATGTATCATGTGCTGTCTACACCTGGGTGAGTATTAATTCCTCCGTTTCACTACTTGTGCAGAATTCAGCTGCAAACAAGATGACACCTGCAGTCTTACATTAACATTTCCATTACTCTAGAATAAGTTACATGGCCACCTAACACAATTTCTACATTTTTTTTAAATCATTGAACGTGTTAACATTCAGTTTGGTTGTATTTTTTTTTAATTTAAATGCAAATACACTGAAACATTGTTTGATAATGTTACATTTACACCTTTCAACTTTGACACTTAACATATTTTATCTATTTCCTACTTGTCACATTTATCAAGTAACAATTTTGCCCTTCAACCTACTTTAAATAACCAACTGTCTGCTCTGCATTCCACCAAGGCACAATAAAACGTAAAAAAAAGGCATGCATAGGCGAGGTGACTATTACTAACTTGTTTTGTATTCCAGTAGCAGCACTTTACTAAAAGTTTTGCCCTTTAGGTGAGTTCATGTAAAAGAAATGACTGTGCCAGTGGCTGCTCATAAATGTGCTGAAAAATGAATGCAGGCAGATGCAATGTTTTTATTTCCCATGAAATGTAGGGCACATGCTCTTTTTTTTCAGGGATTGTCACTGTAGAAGTACAAAGACAATAAAAAACTTAGCTCATGGGTTCAGTTTATGAGGTGTGGCTGCTCATGAACAAAGCAGAGTAAAAATTGGGGTGTGTAGGTTGTGTTTTTTTGTATTGTAAGAGAACAAAGTGATTAAATACTACAAATCTATTCTATAGAAAATGGGAGCAGGTTATTGGTCTGTTAAAGCAATTGCTATTTGTTATCAGCAGGTGTACCCCAACAAAAAAAAAAAAAATAATTAAAAAAATATAATGTTATAGGTCAGTTTTTTTACCTTGTTTTAAAGTTTTTTTTTTAATCCTGTGTTCTGTGTTAGTTTATAAATAGGAGCACAGTTAAATCTGTTTGCCTTCAGACTGTCTCTTTTCTTTCTTTTTGCCATTTGTACATATCATCATCATCAAATTTTGTGTGTGTACATTTCTGGTAGATCTACTGAACTATGCAAGTAACTAAACTTTTTCAGTATACCAAATTTGTATATGCACTTCATCTAGAGTTTTATTTTTAGTCAGTTTGAATTGCCTATACTACATCCAAATCACTAAAGTAGAACTGAGATGTGGGAAGGTGTAATAAAGGAAGTATTGCTGTATTTGTGCTCATCCACTGCTATTTGTGAATCTGTGCACAAATTGTACAGATAACATATTGAAAAATGTGAAACATAAAACAGCACTTTTCCTCCTAATTCTATTTTTAGACACGTAAAGAGACTTTGATTGCAAACATCTGTTGTTGCTTTGCGGAGTAGAATAACTAACAAAAAAAACAGATTGCCAGAATCATTTGAAATGCTGGAAAAAAAGAAACTATTTTTGAGAAAATTAGATTCATGTTACTCTTAGATAATTTCCAAAGCATTCACATTTTAAAAAAAGAGAGAAAAGAGTACATTGATCGTCCATGCTGATGGCATCCCCTACTCACAGGGAAACAGGAGAAAGAGGACACCAGCATTGTAAACACATTTTTTTACTATAGCTAGGTAAAGAAAATATAGTGATAAGTCGATTTAGCAGAGTAATAAAACAATACATCTGGTTGAATTAAACTGAATCCTACAAAGAACAATCTAAAGTGCATTCATTTCAAAAGTGTGCTAACTTAAAGAGTATGTTTTGACGTGAGCAGTTTAGTAATACTACAGGTATTTTTTAAAATATAAAAAAATTACTTTATTTATTTTAGCCAACCTTATTATTTGAAGAGCAATAGGTAGCATGATCTAATGTTACATTGTTGCTTTGTTGTTGTTAACTATTACTACTACTACTGCATTAACCATATAACAATGCACAAGGGGGGACATTGGAAGCATGCTGCATTGCAATCTGACATAAAATTGGAATAATGGCCACTGTTAGGGATTTTAAGTCCCCTTTAAAGGATTATTAGCTAAGAAGATCAGAAAATAGATGGGGAGGAGAAAACAAAAGAGGAAAGGCTGCAGTAGGAGGATACCTTGGGAAGGCCATAGAATTCTTGTATAAAACCTTAAAGACATAAATGTAATTTATAGTTAGTAGTAGCCACTTAAAACCTGATTTTAGTGATCTATTTCATTGGGATTCATACAAACATCGTAATATGTTAGCGCTGTTTAACAGTTATGAAACTTTCAAAGTACCCACCTTTCCTAATCAATTAACTGTTAAAAAACAGCAATTACTTTTATTTGTGAATTACATATTACCCCTCTCTGTTGCAAAGGATCTTAAAGATACAGTCTAAAATGTAAACTGTATATCCTCTCAGTCACAATCGTGCAGAAGTGGATTTACAAGCAAGTTATATGACAGTTAGGGTATTGGGATGCCTTGAATTACATTACACCCCTCTCCAGGTTAGAAACTGTCAGTGACTTGTCATTGTTTATTGTCAAATTCTTCCCTCCCACACCCATACACATATACACACACTGTCAATGGGGATCAGTAACCTAGAAATTATTTTGCACAAAATCTTAAATAAAATGCATACCCTCAAAATGTGCATTGGATGGAACTACACACACACAATTTGTCTTTAAGTGTACCATCATGATACATGCTGGTACAAACATTTATTGTAAATTTTACAAATTCCATGGCTTCCACACCTTACTGGTTAGAATAATACTTAATCAGCCTCTGATTCGGCAATATCCACAAGTGGAAAGTTAAATATACAGGACTTAAAGGACTTAAATAAAGGACTTAAAGGTGTAATTAGGACTTTGTGTGTTTGGATCCCTACAATATACATGTTCAGACATAGGTATGGTTAGCAATACATTTTTATTTATGATTCAACAGCGTAATTTAGAGATAAAATATTTTCAATAACAAGGCCAACAATGAAGTGAGAGATCTGAATGTATCAATCGATCAATGAAGTATCTTACATGCCTACTATCAGAAGGTAACAGTTTTATCATAAACATTGATCATTCCTCTTGTCCTTGAGGTATATGCATGTACACATATATGTGAATGTCACAGTTCAATGAACATATTCCATTTTAGCAGATGATCACCCACATTTCAGGTTGGAACCACTATAAAATTGATTCACAGGAAAGCAGAAGGTACCGTACTTATTTTTCTTACTATACTGTAGTGCACATGGGCCCAGAAGGAATAAATCATCCAGTTGGACCAAGGGTTGCCACAGTTTATGAGCTAAGAAAATCCCATGCTGTGTACATGACAATGGCATGTTAATAAGGAAGCAGTATACTCTCTTAGTAGGTGCTATTCAGATAATGCATAATGATTTTATAACAAGGTAGTGATCACTCATTTGGCATTCTAATAGTTCTTTCTTAGTTGGTTGTTTAGGGAATTGATGTTCAATGTACAATTCTGGTCAATAGTGAACTAATAGTTGGTGATTTGGGTTTTTCAAAGGTTTACTAATACTGTAATGCAGGGTGCAATGGCATTTTCACCATTTATTCATCTCTGTCTAAAACCCACCTGCCCCTGTAACTATACTTAAACTGGCAGATTTGCAATCCAGGTCTGATGGGGCTTGCAGCTTTCTTCCAACCTAATGGAAAAAAAAAAACATCTTAAGAAATGTATAAAATGAGAGAACCTGAAAACATTTTCTTTCAGTGTACAGAGAAAGTTCACTCACTTATTGGAATATTTCACGCCTACATTTTAATACCTCATATTAGATTCACTTTATTACCCACAGGGATGTCATTTATATTGACATTTCATAGTTAAATTGAGCCTATCCACAAGGATACACATTAGCTGTCTGGCACTCTGCCACTAATACAGCTTTTCAACTGGTATGAAATATCACATTAGGCTCGTTACAGACAGAATGCTGATTTTTTTTTTTTTTGACAATAATGCAAGTTGTCTGCTTGTCTATGGGCTGAGAAAAAGCACAGTAAAAAAGTATATTAAAAACTTTTAAAAAAAGTATATATATGGTCCAATATCACAAAGTAGCTCCCAGGTGGCAGCGGCTTCACAAAACACCCTGCTGGAATCCTGGGGAAGGAAAAGGAATGATAGTGCCACATCACTTTTCTTAGAGGTACATTTATAAAAAAAAAGTGACAGTTTACCAAAGAAAATCACTCCTGTGCTCCAGTTTTGACTCTTTGACTTTTCACTGGTATAATGCCACAATTTAAAAAGGTGATCAGATTTTACATGGTGGTGATCAGGGCTGTGAACAGGGAAAGTTGTGATCTTCTACGTCATTCGCTTAAATGAAATATTTAATTGTCATACCAAGCAATGTCATACACAGCCATTAACTTCCATTGTGGTTGCTTAGATTTTTTTTTCTAAACAGGCAATTATGCAAAAAAGTGCTGATTGGGGAATGTTCATAGGTCTTTATGTAGGTCGGATAGTGTCTTTATAAATAGTCCACCTGCAGCAAAATTGCCAATTAATATTATAATACAATAAATTACAAAAAATAACAGCAAAATGAATGCAAAAGAGTATCTCTAAATTTAATGATGGGGTTTAGATCAGTCCCTTTTGACAGACTTTGGCTCTTTACAGATAGGTCCTGTTTTTTATGTAATGCCAGACTAAAACATGGATACAAAGCCAGCTTATGGTAAATTCTTTAATTAGAAATGTGACCAGAACAAGAACAGAGAGGAAATCTTCAAACATATAAGTGTGGGGGCAAACAGGGTAAACGGGGGAAAGGAGAAGGGAAAGGACCTGAAACCCAGAAAACATGAGGGGTCAGAGAGAGTTTAAGACAGCAGATTACAAAATTGAGGGGTTGGTTGAATATGCTTCAACTCCTCTATGCTATTAGTTTGTAAAGACATTGGCGTTGGTGCTAGTAAGAAACGTGAACCAAAGTGCAAAATCAAATAGAGGTTAGGTCTTTGTGAGGTTCAGTAAATATCAACCATATTAATCATGTAACTGTTTGGCCTTTCAGTAGGAGCTAGAAGGCTGAACCCATAGCCTGCCTTTTGTATCTCTCTGTGATCCCTCTGTATCCCTTAAAGACCCTGTATAGCCCTGGTCCAGCGCCCAACAGATACCAATCCACCAACCTAGCTCCGCACTTCATTGTGTAATGGATAGAGTCTGGAAAAGGAATAAAGGAGGACCAGGAGGCCACTGATAACACAGTACAGGGGAGACCAGCAGAGGCAAGTCCAGGAAAAAGAGCCAGAGATCATCCACAGGTAATTCGACCATTAAATAAGGTTTCCAAGGGTTTAGACAAAGCAAAGTTGGCGTCACAGGCAAAGGTTTGTACAGGCAGGATACAATTGCATGGTCAGGAAACAGGCAAAATCAGCAACAGTAAATCCAACGAATAAACACCCCAGCAGCTTAACAATACAACAGAGCACTGGTGACTGAGCAGAAAGGCCGTAAAGTCCATTCAGCCAGTGGCATGGAAGGGTGAAGCCAGGAACTAATCTTCTCCTAAAATCCCCTTTAGCTGTGCAGTCTCAATGTATATGCTGGGAAAGCTGAGAATGTAAATTGCAGGCTGCAAGACTGAAGGGAAGCAGGAGATACTGCAAGCTGTTGATCAGAGGGCAGAGAACCCTATTCTCCTTACTCCATTGGACAGAATAAACAGGGTGTAATACTGCGTGGTGCTCTGTTTGGGGACGATGGCCAGATAAGTGTCTCCTAACAGACCGTAGGAGTGATCTTTCACTGCATCCTGTCTCAAAAGTCCATTACAAGGGTAAACCACTACTAGCTTATCTAAGGATAGTCTCTTAGGAATGACATCATTAGCATTTGTATTTGTTGCTGCAGTTGGGTAGAACGGGTAATTATGGTTGGGATATCTAATAGTGGCAGAGATAAGAAACCATATGAGTTAACCTGTAAGCATCAATACATTGAATTCTGGGGTTTTGATAGAGCCTCAGTTTTAATAAAACCAAACTGCTCTCATTAGGAATTAAAAGGAGAACTGATGTAATTTGTATAACATATTAGCTTGAGCTCTGCCGAAGCCTCTCATTAAAGTCATTTTGCCACAAAGGAAATGTAAATATTTAACTATCATTTGACTTTGGGAAATTAAAACACAACACTGAAGTTTTCAGTTTATATGCAACTAATGATATAGATTGAATATAATTATTTTCTGCTTTTTTTATATTTTGATGTTTGTCTAAAACAAACTTGTGAACTTTCGTTTATAATTATGTTGGGACTGGGAGACACGTACGTATCTTTGATGACCTTTAGATAGGGGATATAAATAAAACAGATCTTTATTCTCTTGTATTTTAGAGTGCCTTCTTAAAAAATTCCAAGCTAATTGTCTTTTTTTCATAATTTACAATAAACAGACTACTTATTCCAAATGAAGATATCCGAGATATAAATGTGTGCAAAACAAAAAAAAAAGTAATTTTAAAGCATAAACAAATTGCTTTAATTGATTTGGTGTCCATTCCCATTGGTCTTTTTTCACTGCTAGACTTCAGGGAGATTAAAAAAAACACAAATACATTAAGTTTGGGTTTAATAATGTGTTTTATTACAGCTAGTGCATTCACCTACATCTGACATGATACTATTGTTAACATGATACCATTGTCATATTTCAGTGTACTTTGCGAAAGGCAATATATAATAGAAACATAAAGAGCAATGTAGGAGATGTAGATAACATCTAGATAAACAGCTAACATTGTAAACTCTACATAACGGTGGAGAAAGACAGATATACACAACAGGGTGATACTGGTAGTGTACTATTTAGTTAAACCTATTGTATTGTACATAAATGTAGGCTAGAAATATATGTATACAAAGCAGAGATGGAAACATTATTATTTTACAGAAATAACTGGGGGCACAGTGACGACTGGACTGTGGTTTCAACACTGGTGTCCAAGGTGCAAATCTAGGCCTGTATGCTATCTGCATTGACACTATCTGGGTCAGATATCTCAACCTGAGGCCACAGGCTGGTAACAGGTCAAGCCAATAATGTGGCTCCTCTGTCTGGTCTGGTATATGCCAGAATCATATACTGCAGACAGAAACACACAAACACAAATCATTTTTCTTGCATTTCAAAATGTTTGAATAGAGTTCAGCTTTAAGGGCAATATAGAATACAGATCATAAGCTTCAGGTATATGAATACCATGCTTGGCCTACATAGCAATCAAAGTAGTTGCCACACAAGTTTCCAACCCCACCAGACTAGGGCTTCTTGGCATAGTGCCATTGGCTGGGACTCAATTTCACATTTTAGGAAAGGTTTGTTTTGGCTGGACGACGCATTTGTGTTAAAAATTAAATGGTTGATTGACAGATTTACTGTAGACATCAGAGAGATGCCAAATTTCCTTCACTAGAAATTCATGTTTCATGATCACTATCCATTACAGGAGAATAAACGAAAGCTGTACACACAGTGCTGTTCTGTTCTATGTAGAGGAGGATGAGCAAGTTGCACCCTGCTGGGTATTCCTCTATTTTTGGCATGGTTGTAATTCAGTGTGCCAAAGAAGAGAAGTGCTGTATATGTACTAAAAGTACTACACATCATAATGCATGTGTACATAGCTTTACACTTATCCATGGCAGTTTTTGATTACACAGCTCAACTAAAAAAATTCTCGCTTGTCAGGTATTTTTCAATATACTTAGTGTATTTCAGGTCTGCTGAATCCAGAAATGACATCAGTTTTATTGAATTGGCTCTAGTTCTTGTGATACAGGAATCTGAAAAGACAATTTTACCAACAACAAATGTTAACACAGCATATTATTATTTACAATCTTACAATTACAATTAATCACAATCTTTATTTATAACAATGTTTTGCATTTTATATATTAAATGTAGCATTATTTTCATGAAACTTTCATTTGCCTTTTTTTCATACATTTCCTTTTTTATACAGAAATATGATTTCTTTAAGAAAAAGTTGTTTAAATGACACTAATGAATTTTCCTACATTTGTGGTGAATATTCTCAGCAAAAAACAGTATAAGATAAAGACTGTCAAGATAGAGACTATTCCATATCACAAAGCACAGCAAACATTAGTCTCTATCTTGAGAAGAAACATTACAGAATTTGTGAAACAAGCATATCTTGCATATTTTGGTACTAAACTGGGGGATCAAGATAAGTATTGGGCTCCTCATATGGTATGAAAAACTTGTGTAGAGTGTCATCGTCAGTGGAAAAATGGAAAACTGAAAAGTTTGAAATTTGGTGTACCTATTGTATAACTAGAGCCCAAAAATCATCATAATGATTTATGGTATTTCTGTTCTGTGAATGTAAAATGTTTCAATCCTTACAAGAAAAACAAGTGGGAGTACCCTGATTTGGAATCAGCAAGACGACCCGTGCCGCATAGTGCTGATGTTCCCATACCAGTGTTCAGTACACTCCCTGATATTCCTGTATCCGACATGGAGGATATACAGGGCTTGGAGTGTAATCCTGGAGTTAGCAGTGGAAGTGAATATGAAACAAGTTTTTCATCAAACCAGCAGTTCTCCCAAGAGGAGCTCAATGATTTAATACGTGACCTAAGTCTGACAAAACAAGCATCTGAACTTTTAGCATCCAGGCTAAAAGAAAAGAACTGTCTGGGACCGGAAATTAAAATACCGGTTTTTAGGACAAGAGAGGTGACACTCCTACCATATTCCAGTGAAGATGGAGACTTTGTGTACTGTTATACCTGGAGTACTAGCCCATATGGGAGTACCAGAATACAGAGCAGAAGACTGGCGGCTTTTCATAGACAGTTCCACTCGAAGTTTGAAATCTATTTTACTGCATAATGACAACTGCTATCCATCAATTCCAATTGGTCACTCAACAAAACTTAAAGAAGAATATGAAAATAACAACATGGTCCTGCAAAAGCTTTGCTATAATGAATACCAATGGTCCATATGTGTTGATTTAAAAATGGTCAACTTCCTACTTGGACAGCAAGTGGATACACAAATTAGTACAAGTGGTACCCATGTTTCATCTGCTTGTGGGATATTAGAGCAAAGCAGGATCACTGGAAAAAAGTAACATGGCCTCCAGGGAAAAACATGAAAAAAGGTGCAGCGAACATCATTAAAGAGCCGATGGATGATTAATTAAGCAATTTGTTAGAGCTCTGAACAAGGACGGTGATTGCTTAAAATACATTTGTAGATTCTTCCCTGGATTGAGTACTGAAAAATTAAAATCAGGGATCTTTGATGGACCCCATATTCAGAAACTAATAAAAGATTCAAATTTCACAAGTTACATGACGGATACTGAAGCTTCTGCCTGGCACAGCTATGTCATGGTTGTCAAGGACTTCTTGGGTAACCATGAAGTACAAAATCATGAAGAACTGGCACAAAACTTGCTCTTAAACTTTAAAAATTTGTGTGCTACTATGAGCATAAAGGTACACTATCTCCATAGTGAAACAAGGGGAGAGGTTCTATCAAGATATAAAGGTGATGGAAGAAAGGTATCAGCACAGATAGGATAGCCACATGATGGCAGACTAGTGCTGGAGCCTTCAACGTGATTGTCCTGATTATCAGCATAAAAGAAAATCATACAAATGGAATTTTTCAGTGACTTCTTTGTGATTAGTTCTGTAAATATACTGAATATAGAATATATTGACATTAAGTATTTAAAAAATGTATTTTGTATACGTAGGCATATCTAGTTTAATTTTGCTTATTTTCATATTTCATTAGTTTTCTATGAGGTTATTATTGAGGCCATTATTTCAAAAACTAGAGCCAATCTAGCAAAAGCAGTAGCATATTTGGAATCTGTGTATCAAACAAAACCTAAAATGACTTTAATCTGTTTGGCAAGAAAATGTTTGTTGACCAGTGTTATAGATCAACTTTAGTTAAAGTACAAAATCAAGTACAGTACAAACTTAACCGGTTGCAACCTCTATGTAGATTTTTGGTCAAAAAGAAATTTGAATTCTAAAAACAGAAGTATGATTGGGTGAAAATATAGTGAAAACTCAATTTACCAACTTAAATGTAGACATTAGTCCTTCTAAAAATGATTTATATAACCATGTTTGACATTGAACATGGACACATTATTTATTTTGCTGAAGATTGTGAAGCCTTTTGCCATTTGAGAGCAGTTGCAATATCAGTAGGACGCCATTTAGAATTCCAGCATCCTGAACAACAGTGCTTGTTATGCTTGTATTGGAGAAGCAGGAGCAGATTGTTCATGAAATTGTTATCCATTGACTTTCCCAGTTGTTATCAATCATACTCTTTATTCCAAAGACCCATCACACTTAGATTTTAATTCATAGAAGGAACAATCTTTTATTTTGTTTTAATTATTTTCAATGTTTTAAGTTCTTACTGTCAAAATGCCTTAAAAATCTGTCACTTACAAGCAGGCAGAATAGCTGGGGGCTTTTCTCATGTAAATAACGAAAAGAGGTATGTCAGGATTAGACTTGCAGCGAGAATATGAAAATCAGACACCAAGCTTTAGCATCTGCAAAGAAAGAACCTGAACAAAGGTAATGTGATTTCCAAGCATACAGCCTTCTTATGCAAATAACACTATCCTGTTTCTTGTGTACTGGGAGACTTTACAGGCAATATGTTTTAGTTGAGCCTGGAAAATCTGCCAAATTAGCTATTTTACACTTTAATTTTCCATAACTGATTACCCACATAAGCAACATCTAAGGCAATTGTCCATGGAAATTAGCATGCATGTGTACCAGACTCATGTACAGTACCAGCATATGGCTGTAAAAGACCTAACCATCATTCCAAGCTTATTCAATCAGGTTAACATTAAATGCAAACACACAATACCTTTTCCAAATAATGCATATTAATTAAATATTCATATATCATATAATTTTATATAATAGTATCCAGGTCTGACATATTTTTACAGTAAACATTTCGACTCTTTCCTCTACAATCTATTATAAATGCTGCAGCCAGACTCATCCATCCTTCCCACTGCTCCTCCTAAGACCCCCTTCAATAACCTACGACTGAATTCCTCACTCAAAACCCCATCACACGGCACGGCTACAAGACTTTTCCAGAGCTGCCCTGACTCTCAGGAATGGTCTTTCCTTCCTATTCGGTTTGCTCCTACTTTCTGCTCATTAAAAAAAGCTCTCAAAACCCATTTTTTCAAGCTTGCCTACCCATCTTCTTCTGTCTTTTGAAACCATCACAACTTCCCACCACTACATATCTTCTCTCTTATTGTGTTTTAATTCTCCCACCTCCTAGATTGCAAGCTCTTCAGGGCAGAGTCCTCTCCTCCAGTGTCACTGTCTGTATTTGTTTTTGTCAATTACAAACCCAATTTATTGTTATTCTGCGTAATATGTTATGCTGTGTAAATCCTGTTTATTAATAATATTAACACATGGCTAAAGTTACCATGTGAGATGAACAAAGTCAATTACTTATCCATTTGTATTAGAGATCCACAACTGGAATTTCACAAAATAACCTTGTATGAAACTATTTACCTTGTGTTGCACAATGATAATCCCAAAAGCTTTTTCAAATAGCAAAGGCTTTGCACCTATTTTTCTTTCATAAATTTTATTGTTGTTGTATTTCTTAAAAATGTGGATTACTTTTCCTAGATGAATTATTATTTTGCAGCAGAAGTATTCTACTTTAAAGCAGTTATATAAATATGGCAGCTATGCAGTCTGGTAAGGGCAGATTCAAAATTATATTATATACAGTATGTTAATTGCATGTTGCAAATTTTGTGAATATATATGTGTGTGTGTGTGTGTGTGTGTGTGTGTGTGTGTGTGTCTGTGGAAAGGCCTGAAGCCAGAACAAATATTTTACCTCCAGCAAACCAACCCCCTATCCCCCAAATAGATTCTTGAAGAAGGTATTTCATGATGCTTTCATAACATAATAAATATGAGGTAACTGATTTTTGCAATTCCTGTTCTCAAATCTGGGGAAACACCTGCCAAGACCTAGGATTCTGCCAAACACCACTTGAGAATGGGGGGCCTACTTGCAGTTAAAATACTTCACAACCTGCTCTTTTAGACAGCTTCCCCAAAAACAACCTTAGGAAACATTTACTGTCACAAACTAGTCAGTCTGTCACCTTAACAGTCTATTATTATCCAATATTTATATGGAGCCGACATATTATGAAGCGCTGTGCAAAGTCCATAGTCCGTAGACCTCTCATAGACCTCTGAGGGCAGGGCAGTCTGTGGCTACATTCTCTTTACATCTACCAGTCCCAGGCCATTATCCCTCCAGAATCCCTGAGCTAACCCTACTTTCTACATACATGTAACTTTCTCTTTTCTGGTCTCTTACATACTGCATACATTTAAAACAGTAGTGTAATATATCCTCAATGGTATGTGGTCAGGATGTGCAATGATATATTATATAATGGAAATTGTTATCAGTTCAAATATACCATGCCTAGCGCTGGTAATGTTCTAGTGGATACACATGTAACATTTGGATACAAAGGATTCATTCTGTGAATTATTAATTCTGTGGATTAAAAATCCGAGGACTGGCCAAATGTTTAATAATTATTTTGCTTGGCAAAAGTAAATTAGAGAAATGTATTACCTGTGGGATGAAGGGAATATTTAAAGCTTTGCAATGGATATTACATTGATCTATCTATCTATGTAAGCAGCAACATGACTAGTGATCCCCTCCGGGGTAGTTTATTTAGGAGTGTAACTTTTTTTTTTTTCAGTGGTTTATTATACACAATATTATAGGGTCTACAAATACTTTAAGGTACAAGTAACAAAAACTATATAAATCATTTATAAAAAAAGGAAAAACAGATTGGCACGACAAGGGTGGATATATACATTCGCAGCTACATTCTAATGTGTAGTAAGTCATGGATGGTTTATTTCTTCTGTCTTGTTCTATTTGCTTTCAGCTCTCCACCTAGGCTGATTACAATCACTTGCCTTGATCTCCAAGAGGTATCCCTAGTGGCTAATCACACTAGAGTGGAACCAAGCTGCTTGGATTCCTACCATCTATTAAATCTTTAATCAACAGAAGTGTAACAGGGATGAAAAGACAAGACAAAAACAAAAGAGAAAAAACTACAGAGAGAAATGGCCAAAAAGTGAAATCATTAATAATTTTATTACCATGTAATTAAATAACGCCGACATATTGTGCAGAGCTTTACACACAGTTCATAGTCATGCCACATTTATAAAGGTGAGTAAATATTGCTATTTTTCTCACTTTCTGTTTCTATTACATCATTTTTGACCCATTTATTCAAAGAGCAGGCAACCATTTACATTGGAGGGATGTCTGGTCACCAGAAAGCGTTATGGGAGACTGACTTTTTATCATACTGTTTTACATGTTGAACTATTGTTGAGTTCTATCAGTCTGACCCAACTTGAGAATGGCACATTTACCATTCATGAAGCACATTGAACTGCTTTACAAATGTGCAAAGGTTTTCTTTTTCCAAAGTATAGCCATACTGCTGCTTTATCTATATAACACATAGTTTTTATTCTTTTTCTGTTTTTATGTTTGCCTAGCTATATGACATTCATCACTTTTATAAATTAGTTAGATTGTATACTTTTGCAAAATATATTTATATAAATGCACAGGAAACGTTAATAGACATTGTTTGTGCTTGCTGTATTTTTATGGTGTATTTATTGCAATTTATTTAGAGGAATACAGAAATATGTTTTGTTTCTTTTGTTAAACGGAAAATAGCTTGAAGCTCAATACAGAATGTGCGCAGGATAAACTGGAAAAGTAATCACAGTCACCAGGATAATTAACACAGCCTGCCTATGCAACTGTGTCAAATGCCACCAGATTTAAGACCATGAAAGAAACATCTGCTGCTGACTTCTGGATTAGAGCACACAAGGTTTGGAGGGCAGATGGTTCTCTTCTTGTTCTCTGGGTCTCATTAGGCTATGACACAATGTCCCATACCATCACATCTATAAAAAAAAGTGCACCATGCCTAGTCCTAACTATAAACCAGCGGATGACATCCAGAATGCTGCATGACACTTAAAATCAAACAAGACCACTTCTTTTTTTTTTACATGAAAGCATGCTGTTACCTTTCAGTGAGATCCCAATGGCATACTAATGTTCTACAAACATTTGACAAAAGGTTGATTTTTCAGTAGTCAGTACACTTTGTCTTAGCTGGATGTCAGCTTCTGGATGTCCTGACACTATATAAGATTTATTATTAATATTATGTGTTTATAGCTGGCAAATTATGCAGTGCTTTACAGGTCATATTCATGTCGCTAGCTGTCCCACAATATAACAAATTTAAAATGTATTTTTTTTGAAGGTTTGGTGTCAATACCATAGACAGAGCTTGCCATGCCAAAGTGTAGGGATTGCAACATGCACGCAAGACTTTCATGACATATTCCAGCATTATATGTGCATCAGTAGCTTAGTGGTCCCAATAAAGAACATCGCAAACATATAGGGAGGTTTTATTGCAGAAAGGACATTACCTGTTCATTATGCATTAAATCCTACCAGTTTACTTTTATTTTGGTATTTAAGTTTCACTTTAAGTTTTTGTAAATCTAGCCTCCTACTTCATGTAGTAACTGTAGTTATCTGTTCCTTCTAGAAACAGATTTTGGCAAATATCAAGAAATACCTAGCATTTTATTAAACTATGCTTGGACCCAATATGACTCCTAAGGTACAAGTGTTTGATGTAATATGCATTTACTGTCTACAATAAAGATGTCCAAGCTTGTTGGGAGCTGTGTTGGGATATTTAAATATTCTAGGCCAGGGGTCAGCAAACTTTTTTGGCTACTAGGCCATTTTAGGAGGTCAAGAAGGCACATTGGGCCGGACTCTCTCTCTCGAGTCCCGGACTTATGGCTCTGCCCCCCACCAGGAAGGCCCCTGAAGGGAAATCCTTCTCCTTCACAATGCATACGGAGGTGAGGGAATGCCCCTGAATGAAAATCACTCCCCTCTGCAATGCATAGGAAGGAGCGGGAATGTCCCCTAACCCTGGCGGAAGTGTTAATGCCAGCTGTGGTAAATAGGTAAGGGAGGCAGAACAAGGAGGCTCAAGAGCCACATGCGGCTCCAGGGCTGCGTGTTGCCGACCCCTGCCAGCCGCGAATAGGCCGGATCGACCAGGGTGCGTTAGGCCGGAACAGACTACTAGCTAAGCTGTATCTGGCCTAAAGGCCGGAGTTTGCCTACCCCTGTTCTAGACATATAAAGCTGTATATATTTCATAATGTGTTTATAAATGTCAGCCTTTCGGGTCACATCCCTAGACTTTAGAACATTCTAAGCTTAGAAATGCAGCTCCCTTGATTGCAATAAACATGTAATGTTACAAAAGGTAGAAGATTATCAATAATAGATATTAATATTTTAACATTTGTATATTATAAATAATTTCACTATTACTTTGATGCCTACTTTAACAAAAGTGCTTATTTAAACTTTGTGAATTGAGATGGGTACGTAAATAAAGGGTAACTAGAGATGGATGAATGTACTTTGAAATGTAACTAAACCTAAAAAAAAAAATGTGAGAAGGTAGGTTCCTTTTTGCAGAAGGGACAGGCAATTATGTACAACATTAAAATGCTTAGATTGCTGTATTCTTTTTACTCTGTGGTTAGAATATACTTATGTGAACCAGCATCACAGCCTTCGTATTGGCCAAGTACTACAAGTAATGTTGAAGGCAATTTCTAGTCAAACAACTGTAGGCCCTGGTCCAGCACAAGTGCTCACCAGACGCTAGTCCCCTGATCTAACTTACTCTTCACTCACTCTTCACAGCATGCCCTCATCCAGCCTTGAGAGGCTAGCTGCCCTGTCCCAGCACACAGTTGCCTCCAGGTCTTTGATGCACAAAGGATTGTGTTGAGGGAGGGACTGATGGAGGACCAAGAGCCCCCAGATGTTGCAGTATGGGAGAATCCATCAGAGGCAAATGATAAAAACAGAGCCAGAGGTCATACACAGGTAATCAGTCCACCAGCCAAGATGTTCAATGGTAAAGACAAATCAGAGTCAGGTTGATAGGCACAAGGTAGGTCCCAGCAGCATACAATTGCAGAGTCAGTAAACATGCAGAAAACAGCAACAGATAAACACACAAGAAGCAGACCAGTAAAGCTAAATGTTACAAAAGGCAACTGGTGTCTGGGGGCATAGAGGTTATTCAGTCCTAGCAGCAAATAGCAGGGCAGGATTGAAGCACATACTCTAAAATACCCTCAGCTACCTGTGCTGAGAAAGGTACATCTGAAATGCAGAGCTAAAGGAAAGCAGGGGATGCTGTGAGCTGCTGAGCACAGGGAGGACGACTAACTCCTTGATCTTATTTACTGCTGTAAGAGACAACACCAGAGAGAATAAACTAGAAATTATATACTGCTATGGCCCAGTTGCGGAATTGCTGGCCAGATAAATATCTCCTAAAAAAGCTAAATACACAGATACAATATATTTGGGATCTGTTTAAGCAACAAAGGCTGAACCTGACTTTTTTATACTACAGGTAAGTAGTGCAACTAGGTCTTGTCTATTCACCCTGTATGTGATTGGATAGTGAAGAAGAAACAGTAGACTAATGAGTGCATATTTCTGCTACTCTGATCACCTCTTCCATCAAGCTGTTCCTTGTTAGCACATGTGCAACTGGCTAGCTCTTGTTCTGCTTCATCTACCAGTATCTACTACAAAAGTTTGATATTGGGTACATCCAGGTAATTACAATGGCTGCAAAAATCTATGTATTATCGAAAACAGTGTTGTGTTTTTTTGTGTCATTTCTGGCTGGACAGTAAAATATATACATTGGTGCCATTCCCCACCACCTGCAAAAAAGGCTGATACTAATACAAAATAGATGCACATAAGATGCAAATAAATCCCACGCCTTGCCAAATACAATCTACAAAGATAAATGGATGGCAGCAAAGATCAATACTGATAGTGATCATTGTTCCTTATTTTGAAAAAAAAAAGGAAAATCAGTAATATATTACATGCAACCCTACGTCTAGGATATCTAAACCTAGGCTACCACAACTATTCCTTGTTACAGCAGATGTCCCAGAGATACCAGGGAATAGACCCTCTCTACCTACTGCTCGTTTGGCAGTAGTGTGAACTGAGACACGGAGAACCAAGAACAGCCTGGTGTTTGGCAGGGGTGGGGTTGATAGACTTGGCTGTGGATGGCTCTCTATTTGCAGCCCTCAGACTAGGGAAACCTATTGCACAGGCAGAGGGTGTAGCACTAGACACAGTTAGTAGGACTGATGGACAGCCTAGGTGGAGACTGGCTGTGTATAAGATATATTATTCAGGAGATGAAATCTGCTCACAGTGCAGAACATCAGATTAAGGGCCAGGTAAGAGAGACATGTGGCCAATATTGGGCGACGTTGCTGTATTACAACTGTTCTAAGTTAGCTACTCTGGAAATATAATATTAAATTATAATATTTGAGTCCAATTTGGCTGAAAAGACTATGGTTGATTTATGGCAGAAAAACATCTTTTGGTGAAACTGTATTCTATTCAATCATCAGGAAAAACTCTAATATTGTACATTCCTTTGCACATTATTAGGTAACAAGTTTGATAATATACTCCTTTAGGAAATCATCCCCAAAGAGTAAATAAAGAACACTGGGTAGAAGGGTTAGTGCAATGTTGTTTTTAGTTCTAGAGAACACCTTTGGAGTATACAATCTCCCAGTGTGCCATTTCCCCATGGCACAATTCACAAGGAGCTGTCTAACTAGTTTAATTTGCTGAAGACTGAACTACATAGAAATGCCTCTTGGAGTCATTATAGTAGGACATTTTCTGTTATTCTCTTTCTGCTGCAAATGCTCATAGAGTGATTATCTGCTAGATTATGCATCCACTGTATTGTCTCCCCATCGCTCATTTTACTACCTGACTGCTGGAAAATTGTCTTCATGTTCTTGCATAGGCTCCTGACTACACATACAGACTGATTAGTCTTTAATGCAGAATGAAGAACTATAAAGCATAATTCCTTTGCAGACAGACAGTGGACATTGTGCTCAAGAGGATTTTTAAACATAAATTGCTGCTATTTCAAAGCTACTGAGAGGCATTTAAATACAATTATTGTTGAAAAAGGACATCTTTGTGTAGCACCTGTAAGTAGAAATTACAGTCATTAATCAGTCCAAAAGGGTAAATTATAAGACAAGTTACTGACATCTATTGGATGCAAATTATGTTGGGTCTTATTTTGAGATACATGGACAGATACTTTTTGTTAGGAGGAAAACTGGACAATTGCCCAGAGCCCCCACATTTTCCATGAATCTAAATGACAGAATAGTGGGTGCAGAATGATAAAAGCTGTGCATTTGTGGCTCCCCATTTACTATTGGCACAGGTCCCCATTTTGTCTAAATGTGAACTGTGCACCTGGACAGCATTATTATTTGTTGTGTTACAGTGTTGGGACTGCATCGGGCAATGCACCCTAATGCTGCTGGTGCAAACAAATCCTAAGTTCTTCTTTTTTGTATATAAATAAAGTAATGGGTAAGGTCCCAAATGCACAGACACAGTGATGCTAAAAGGCAACTTCCAGCCCTAAAATAAACAAGGCTTTTTATCAGCAGTATTCTGTTAAAATAGAGATTACATTTTCAATATATTTTAGGAAAAAAATAGAAATACACATAAAATGACAAATGTTAGTATAGATATAAAAAGCTGTTTTGCATGGCACAGTTTTCTGTGAAATAGAGATGTTTGTTTTACTTTTGCATTTATTTAAAATTTGTTGCTACAAAAAGGATTTGAAAGGAGCAGTTAATTAATTAATTAATTAAGTGTTAAAAGTTTATTAAGGGTTTTTTAAAAAAAACAAAAACTCAACATTTTTTATCAATGTATGGGCACATTCCCACCTTTACTACATGGTGCATTGCAGTTATGTGTTAGCACATTGCAGAGCCATTTATTATTATTTGCATCCAAATGCACAAAAGCAACTTACCTCCAATGTTGCTGCGTGTAGCACAATGCAATATAACACACCACCATGCACTGTGGAGCTCTTTATTGAAACAACTGTTGAGATTTTTATCCATTTTGGTGCATTGACAGCCCTTTGTTTTTAAGTTAACATATGTATACTAATGCAATGCTCTGGAAAAGACATGTGTGAATCCAGCCTCAAGGGTTTATTAGCAGTAAGTAATGCAACTGCTTACATTTTAGGAAATACTACCAAAGACCAACTTTTGCCTTTCAAAACAAAATTCTAGTAAAAAAAAAAAAATATATATATATATATATCTATCTATATATATATATATATATATTCTGCTCTTTAATGCCTTCTATCTGCCATTACTCAGAGCCTAGGCTATAATGGACCCATACCCACTATATGACTGGACAGAGTTAGGAGTAATGGCACAATGATGAGCTCATCTCTCTGTATTTTTAAAGTCTGTCTTTACTTTTTAAAAATCTGTGCACAGCTAAAGTTTATTCCATTTAACAATTATTAATATTCTGAAATAAAACTGTAAATATCCTTTAGCTATGATCAATATAAAATGGTTTCTGAAGAAAACATAAGAATAATGATAATACAACTTATACATAAAACAATTAATGATGAATAATAATGATGGGTGTAAATAAAAGTAGAAAACTAATTTGTGTCATGAACTGCTAAGCACTACAAACCATTCGAATCTCAGGAGAGAATGAGCCACACATCACTAGGTGGCAGCAAATATAAGCACAACTAAAGCTATAACACAAAATAAATAGTATAGTAATAGCATGTTACCACAAATGCAATACAGGTGAAAATTAATTTAATACACTTGATTTAACTTTCTCAAGAGTAATGCTGTATATCTGCAAAGACTAAACATTCCTAATCCTGGCTAATATAAATCTAGCCACACTAAAATAACATTGTTTGTAGAATGGGTTAGACAAGGGACAAGTATCTTTAGCAGATGCATTTTTTGGCATTTAGAATATTTCCATATTGCCGATAAAGTTTCTTCAGTCTAATTTCCTGGAGAGCAGTTAGTAACTTATTTTGCCCAAGATGCTCTTCCTTGCATGTATAGCAATTAAAGCTGAACTACCACCTGGTTTCAGTCTAGCATGTTTGTACAGGCACCTCAATGCTTACACTGATTTAGTTTATACCTTCAGCTTATTACAATGCTTACCAGAAGCTGCAGCAAATGGGAGAGCACACTCCATTTCTGGCTAAAGAACATTAAGCTAGTGTGTGTTAAACACCCTATTGACCTATGTTGTGGCAATAAGTGGCAGCAATGTAAGTCTACAGCTAAAAATATGGAAATCAGAACTTTATTTAAGTTAAGGGAATTTCTGAGAACCAAATTTAAGAAAACTATTGCACAGTGACCACTAACGGCAGAGAAAATATTGCTTTCAAAAACTGTTGGGTATGGCTCTCAGTAATTTCCAACAGTTGGCTTTTTTGTCTCCCATTGTCCAACAATACCAAGTGTAAGGCTCTGGTCAGCACCAGTACTCACCAGACACCAGTCAGCCAATCTAAAACGGTACTCTTCACCTTTAGTAAGCCCCGGCTCAACTTTGAGAGATTGGTTGCATCTCCCAGCACACAATTGACCCCAAGGCGCAAAGGATGGTGTCTGGAGATGGGCTGGTAGAGGACTGGGAGCGCCCAGATAATTCCCACATGGACAAGTCCAGAATACAGAGCAGAGGTCAAACACAGGTAATCCATCCACCAGATGAAGTACACAAGGGCAAACAAAAGCAGAGTTGATGTCACAGGCAAAAAGTCGGTCCATAAAGTCACAGGGTCAGAATTAGGCAAGGTCAGTAACAGTAAATAAGATGAATAGCACACCAGCAGCAAGTCAGCCTAGCTTAACGCTACAACAGACCCTGGTGACTGGAAGCAGAGAGGCTATAAAGTCCCAGCAGCCAATGACTGTGCAGTATAGATTCAGGAGCTAATTTGCTCTTAAAAAAACCCTTCAGCACAACCTCACAGTGGGTGCTGGGGATGCCGATAAAATACATCAGGCTGCACGGCTAAAGGGAAGCAAGTGCTGCTATTTCTTACTTTTACTTGCTGGTGCAAATTACATTGCCAGACAGAAAAAACAGTGTTTGATACTGCGATGGTGCCCAGCACAGGATTGCCGGACAGACAAGCATCTCCTAACACCAAGTTGTTTCCTCCTCCCACAGATTAACAAAAGCAAACATTTTTCCACTATAATATATAGTAGTATATAGATGTATTTTTTCTTCCTGTTGACCACCAACAACTGGGATATTTAGACCCTTGCTTTAGCCATGACAGAACATTTTTTCCTCTTACTGGAGTATTTTTGCCTCCCAGTAGCCACTAGGAAAAAGGAATTCTCTCTGACTATAGCAAAGTTTACACTAAAATAGACATTTACTTGCAGTAGTATTGCTAACTACTGCAATTTTGCAAACTCAAAGTTTTGCAAAACATAGTTTTATGTTGGGCCATTTTTCATCCTACTGACCTACAGTGTAAGTGGTGACGTGGCATATCTCTGTCACTCCAATCTAAATGTTGTCCTATACAATACACGTTAAACCTACACTGTATACACTATGGTCTATTTATAAAACAGGGAATTGGACATTTCCTCAAACATTCCTTGTGGGAATCTTCTAGGTTCAATCGCAGTAATCAATTCCCACCAGGGAAAGATTGAGGGGATAGCATGCCCTGTTTTATAAATACAGCCCTATGTTGTATGTTGCGGTGTATGTTACAGTGTGTGCAGTATGATTACCAATAACTATTGCTGGTCATTGCACTTTATAAACTATGCTGTACATTCCATACTTCTGACCCCTGTACTGTCATTCCTGTACCCTATATAGTATAATTTGATTCCTTACACCCTTAAAATGTCCAGTAGCTGATATATAATCTAAAACAATGTGTACATTATGTTATAAAAGAATATACAGTTACAAAAGTTTCCTTAGTGCTGAACAGGTTTTTATGAAATACCCACAGAATTAACCAACAGAAAACCATATGAAAGCAATTACATATGAAAAACAATTTGCAAATGACTTCCTGTGTAAAACCTTGTAGTGTAAGTCCCTGACATGAGCATCTATCACACTGGAGCTTTATTGCCAGTACTGACTGTGTGGATATCATTTAACATTACAGAAATGATTGCCATTATGTACAGATTTTGTCCATGTCATATACAATTTGTGATTCCTCAGGTAATAGTTACAGCTGGCTTAATAGGTACCTGAGGATAAAATAATGTAACATTCATAGTAGCTGCTGCCTGCTCATGTTGTCAAAATGAAAGCAGTGGTAGGTAAAATGATTCACTCGGGCAATGTATGATAAGGCACCACTGTTCTTACAGAAACATTAGTGAATTATATGTGTTTTGTTTTCAGGATATTCTATCTAATTTCATGAAGAAAATTAAATTGCCCCCTAGAAAGAAAACAAAAGAATCCAACTTAGGTAGCTTTTTTTGTTCTCAAAAACAGTATAAAACATCTCTATAAGGTTGCATATTCATATTTAAAATCTTTATATATGAAAATATTATGCATTATTTCAGATAAAAGTTGTGTACTCATATTTTTATTTTTTTATATTATGGGACCATTTAAAAAAGCAGTGAATATGGCTGATGGAGAATCTTCTCGGTCTATGTGTTTCAGTGGCAGTAACTGTCCATCAAATGTTTAAATAAATGTCAGATTCACTGCTTAAAAAACAGACCACTAGTGTTTTGTAAAGGTGTGACAACAAGTACACACCAGTACAGTGTATGATTTAGGAGGGGGTATAAATTAAGTAGAGATAATGGGTAAGGTGCAAAGGTATTCAGCGGTGGAGTAAGGAGGATATTTCTGAAATCTTTCAGCCTTTTTTGGTGGTCACCACTAGGGGTACATGGGTCCCCTACAAAGGTTGGCTCTCGGAAAGAAGTCCATCCCGTTGGTAAACTTTAGTCTCTCATCGTATCAGTGCAGCACAAATTCTCTCTTTAGTTCTGCCACATGTTTGTTATGATCTGCAGTTTCTATGCAGATGCAATTGTACGGTTTAGCCTAAGTGTGTCTCACTGAATTTTGTGTTTTGGATGAAATCTGTAATTGCTAAATAATGAAGGTTCTACCTCCACCATATCATGTGGACAAAGCTAAAAAGTGCTTCTTATTGGCTGTGCTTTTAATGGGCCTAATTAAATACAAGTACCATTGTCACTATTCTTGTACAGTGAAAAGGACTGTTTTTAGATATAATAATTCAAAGGATAGTTTTAAGAGATATTCAAAAAACTCAGGACCAAATATCCTGTTAAAACCATTATCCATGATGTGGATGTATGGAATAGGAATATGGAATAAGAATCTCTTGACACAACCCGCCCACTCTCCTGGGGAGTTTCTTCCACTTTGAGTGACACACAGCATGCGTGGTCTGTGCATTTAGTGGTCCATGATGTACGTGAGGATGGGGACCACTGGTATAAAAGACTCCTCATAGATAAAATAGACTTTACTACAATAAACAGGTTCCTTTTGCTGTTGGCTTGCTGCCTCCGTGTACTGAAAGCTGTTTATCAACAGATCTGAGCTCTGTACCCCAACTTGCATTTAATAAAACGCCCAGCTATCATCTATGAAAAAATATTACTTGAGTATGTCTTCTAGGTGATTCTTGATAGAATTCAAACAAATGACAATACATACAAATTCTTCTAAACTTGACTTAACCCACTGCACATTACATGGATAAAATGAGAGCTGATATATTGTGAAGGCTTCCTCTTGGTTCCCCCCTTCTTTACCATGCTAGAGAAATTAAACATTTTTATTTTCATTACATACCTTAATTCCTACCCAGAGATATCATCACTAGCATTATGATAACAGCATTAATCATAAGGTATACATACTGGCGGCAGTCTTGTGTCTTTAATGTTACTGGAACTCAAAACATTACTTATTATCATTTCTGAACGCTCTCAAGCACAAAGCCAGTTCTCAATAAACATTCATTGTAGTGTGTGCCTTATTAAGGCTGATCTCATAATGTAGAACTTAAATTTGAATATCTTTTTAATAAAAAGGAACTTGTAATTAATGTGTTATTAGCCAGTATATTTGTTTTTTTATGCTTTTTACAGTTATACATTTAGGTCTGAATGTAAAAACTACTTTACATATCTTGCATTATTAAAAGACTTTTAAAATTGCATAGAAAATGCTACACGTCTCAATGCTGCTATTTTATGTATAATCCAATAACTGCTTCTTTGCGGAATTACAAATATAATATCATCCATGCAGTCCATTTTAAGTACTCACACTGTTAAGGAGTGAAGATCTTAAATTTGTGGCAAATAAGCCAGTAACATTTTACTCATAAAAACGTACAGTTGAAGAGCCAATTCCATAAAATATTTAATTTCACACTACTTTACTGTTGACAAAGTGACATTATCATTGAGTTACAGATAGCAACCAGTTGTGTTGTCCGCGCACAAAATCTCTTATTGCCGTACAAGCTTGGGTCATAAACTCTACAGTGAGTGGTCTGCATTACAATTTAAAGCAGTTTAACTGAAAGTTCCTTAGACATGAAATTAATAATGAAAGTATCATAAACAATGTAGAAGCAATATAAGATATGGTACCATAGGAATATAGTCATGCAGCTGACACAGTTATTCTAATAATGATTGGTCCAAGTTGGCAGGGTTTACCTATGAATCTTTAAGGGGTAGTCTAATATTTTTATTACCATTGTAATATTACTCTAACCAAGTCAGTGCTAGAAGGATGTTTGTTTCTTCAATGACCTACAGAGTACTGTATAGGACCGCAGGGATGGGTCCTGGACAGGAGTTACGTTTCCCACCTATATAAAGCATGGATGTATTCTGTGGCTGAGTCCAAAAATAGTAGCAAGCAAATAAGGGTTGCTGTTGGTTAATTTGTTTTCAGGACCATTCCATCCAGGTACACCCCTGAGTTTGGCTTGGTGTGCTGTCAGATGAGACTATGCCCATGATTCATCAATAAAATCCGCGCTCGCTGGAAGCGCGAAAGTACGCGCGGCCATCGATCGCGGTTTACCGCGGTCCGGACTCGAGTGTGTTTTATTGTTGGTAGATCATTTTGACTTGGTCATTTTAAAAGTAGCTCGCAAGCCAAAAAAGAGTGGGCACCCCTGGTCAAGATCCTTGAGACTTCAGTTCCAATCTCCATTTTAATACAACCCTATAGTGACTAAATAAGCCATTATTTTGGAATTAGATAGGTTCCAAACTCAATTTCAAAATGACAGGAGAGTCCGGATAGTCTGACATGTGGATTGAAGCTATCCTCAGGAAATCAAGTACAAAGACCTAGTGACTTTACCTTCTGTAATCCTCTGATTGGTAATTGCTTTAAGGTAGGTAATTCATTTAGAAAATTTTGGGGAAGTATTAAACCCATTATATGGTACATGACTGCATGTGTTTGACTAATGACAGTCACAGTGCTAACTATGACCTAATTAGTGTTTATGCACAACTTTACTGCTGTAATGGCAAGTTGACTTTAGTTGCACATGAACAGCACATCATGGCAAGCTTTCTTTGTAGTGTAACCCCCTGCTTAATGCAACATCAGTCATTCTCCTCATTGTGCAGACATATTTAGCTAGTCTTTTTCTGGCTTGTTGTCTTGTTCCAGCACCCAGCTCCATTTCAAGCATTTGCCCTTTGTATGCACTGCAGAACAAAGAAATCATCCGTTTTAACACCTACAACTTCCACAGGGCAAGCAATGTCGGAAAAAGAAGTTTTGTATAGATTACTCAAATAAAAACAAATTTGTTGGTACCCCCCATTTAATAAACACTTTAAAAATTGATTGATCATCGTATTTTCTATATGTAACAAAGTCCACTTCTGAATATTACAAATATTAAGTTTTGTTCTCAGCGATTCTTGGGTGCCTCTAGCTGTCTTTACCCACATAGAGGATACATAACCTGTGTCAGAGAAAGTGTTTACCTTCATAATGGCTAGATAGTCTTGAAATGTTATTGTCCTCTACACAGACATACCTTGAGGTGTTGACATGGGAATGCAGCTTGTATCTCTTTGGTAGATGTCTTTGGCTTTTTGCCTATCATTTTTTAAATCTTTCTGGTAATTCTCGGGGTACCAACAATGGTTTCTAGGGCATTTTACATTGTAGAATATCTTTGCGCACTTAAGGAAAGACATGATGTATGAACAATGTTACAGAATATGAAAAAAATCTACCCACTTAAAATTACAATGTATGTGCAATTTTAATTTTAATGGACTTTGCAGAGATAATATATAAAAGAAAAACAAAGTTCTGAAACAAAACCTTTGGATTCATGACTCATGACGAAGCTACTGTGGTTTGAATAATACATATATATATATAAAATGGATCAATACAACTATGCTGCAGTAACTATTGGTAATAGGGTGCACAAATAGATTTTTGTTTTTCAAATTAGTGGCCTGTTTTTTTTTTAAATTGACCCCCAGAATGGCTTGTATTAAAGTAGATATATTCAGGTGCTTTGAATTTGTTCAGAGCAGCTGATATTCCCATATGAACACAAGTAAACATGTGCCTTTTAGGATTATAACTTGGAAACCACTACAAAGAATATTTTCTGTTTCTTTATTGCAACCCTGTAAAGTTGTTTGATTGTGCTTCTTGTGCTTGTGTTTACACCAGAGAATCCACAAAGCTGTGCAGGATGTGAGTAATACACACAAAAGCCTGATTCCAGAGGGTAATATACTGTGTCTTTACCTATACCACTATGGAGTAAATATTAGTAACTCCTTGGTAGCCAATAGCATGAAAATGACCATCCACTGGAAGTTGCTGGAAAATGCAAATTATTGTGTTGCTTTTCTATCTGCCCCATCTCTCTGCTGTTTCTCAAACTCTGACAAGTAATTGCTTTCACTCCACCAGGAACTGTTAATAGATAAACTGAATGACACTAAATTAGCATATTTTTTAAATATCTAATTCTGTAGTATCAGAAAAAGAGTTTGTATTATGTAAATAATAAAGATAAACACAAATATCATATTTTAAATTTATTTCTGGATTTTATGTTTTGCTTTTGCTAATGACAGCCTCCAAATTTTTACCTGTACACCTGTAAGTTATATAAGTACCTCTCCTAAACACAGAATATAGATGAATGAAATGTTAACATATACACTCATGCATTATTAACTTTTAACACTCTGACTCATTATAAATGTGATTATCATTTCAGGGACCCAAGGATTCTAGAAGATTACTTAGGAGGTATGTTTGCCCTATATATGTTACTTATACACAATTTATTAGCCTATCCAACAAATAATTTATTGTCTGCTTCTAGCTGTTGTGAATTCATTTGTCTAGCTGTTGTGAATTCATTTGTGAAGAAGCCACCTGGGGCCAATGGCTAGACACAGACTTTCCAGCCCTAAATGACAAAATACCATGTGACTGGTTGATGGTTGCTTGAAATCTAGCTATATAATTATGAAAATACAAATATGTTTTGTTGCATGTATTCTGTATTTAATACTATGCTTTATAGAAACTATCAATCACTACTGTTTTACATGTTAGTTGTTAGGAAGAACTTCAAAGCCTAGTATGTTGTATTAACTGGTCTTTGTGTCTATGATAATCACAATCCCAAGGGAAGAGCAGGCATTTAGGGATCAGACTCATTAACACATATGTAGCCCTTATTTTTCTTTTGTGTCTAGGGCTCCAGATGGTGAAGCCATCAAAATGATCAGCATGTATCACCGCACTAGTGATTGGGGCCACAGTAGGTTGAATGTTAGCTCAACAAAAAGATTTATTTATGTTTCTGTATTCAAAAACCTGTGTTGGTTTTAACTGACAATTTAGCTGTTCATCAACAGGATCTAATTGACACAGGATTGTCCTCTTACAAAATCTTTTCCTATTATAATTGCCTGTATATTACCCATGCTTTATCCAGCATAATTATTAGTGACCATGTTTTATATTAGCATAATGACAAAAATGGATTTGCATACTGCAACTGCTGCATTAAAAGTAGTACATATAAGCATACAATTGAGAAATGTACATGGTACTACCTATCTGAGATGTGCTATTATATGGATATACTTTTGGCAGTCCACTGCGTTCCTACCTTCTGTGTTTCTATGCAAATATTTGAGTGATATGCAGCTGAACATGTGCTGGATCTACGTTTGCTCCAGGACCCATTGAGAATAGTAGGAGCTGATCCTACTTTAGGGGGCAGAGGTCACGTGATGGGTTGTTGTAGGTATGTCTACATCATGGCGCATTCAACGGGGAAAAAAAGGAGTACAGTGGTACCTTGGTATAAGTCGGCTTTGGAATAAGTCCAACTTGGACACGAAAAATTTTGCTTGGTATACAACCTTTGTGCTAGAATTTGTATGGGTCAAAATGAGTCATAACACAGCGCGCTACCCTTATTTACCTCGCTTGAAACAAAGCCAGGACCAGCCACGAGTGTCAGTACCCCAGTTGCTACCATTCAGTGAACAACCTGCGCTATAACTCTCTGTGAATTACATAACATCCCCTCCTCCCTTCTCAGCACCATCATAGTAGGCACTCAACTCTTCTCAGCAAGGTAAAGTGAGGTTACATTTTCATTTTGTTCATCTAATTGCTTTTGTATTTATCTATTTTAGTATTAAGCAGTGTTTAAATTATTTTATACAGCCCCATCAATGAATAATATGCCAATAACTATATGATTTTTTTAATGGGAATAGATTAATCATTTTTTTATTTCTTATGGGAAAAATTTGTTTGGTATAAGTTCTGTTTGGTATAAATCCAAGGATCTGTAACGGATTAAGGACTTATACCAAGGTACCACTGTATTTTCATTACTAGAGATGGGTAAGAGGTGAGCTGCAGATATTAAAGAGAAACTTCACCTCTAAGAGGCCACTTTTAATCCATAGTCAGTTGGGCTTAAAAGAACCAGTAAAATCTACCCTGCTTCAGGGGGATTTACCCCACCTCAGAGTAAGCATAAATTAATAGCTACCGTACTCCGAAGCCTTGAAAAAAATCCTTTAAAATAAAACAAATACTTATCAACTTGAAAAATAATGTTTATTTATGTCACCAGATGTAGATCCAGCATCATGTGAGACATGCAGGGATATTAACATGTCACAGACCTGTCACTAAATTGCAGATCCACAGCCCTGCAGTAATGCATGTGTGATGTCATTGACTTAACGTTACAGTTTTCCTGTCTTTCAGATCATTATTCTGAGAGTATGCACAAGGATATCATGAACACATTTTCAAATATAAACAGTAAAAATTGTGCATTGCATTAAAATACAACTACAATAACTGTAACATTAATGCTTAGGGTTTACATGTGTCTATGCTTCATTAGTAAATGAAAAACATATGTAATACATTCTTTGTGACATGTGATACACACAATGTACTTTGAACATTTGATTAGTATTTTTGTAAGAGGAGACTGTTACTTGACTTAAAAAAGAGGGTGCTATAAAGGGCTTAGACTTTGTGTAACCAAACCAAATTCTGGCCTATAAAGAATGAGGAGCATCAAGATCAAATGTAAAACATACACAGCCTTTAAATAAACATTGTATACTGACAGTGTGTGGTTGTTTTATAGTATCTACAACATTCACAGTTTTAAATGTTTGCATGAAGTTGTCAATAGCTAAGCAGATATAAATATTCATGAGACTGTAAATTGCTCTTTTTCTGGTACAGCATATGCTCACTATCTTTTGAGAACTGTAAGGATTGGTGTAAAATTACCAGTAAAAATAATTTTGAGAAATGTATAAACTGCTGGCTGATAGATTACCTCCTATATATTAGAAAGTAAACTGAGATTTTAGCTTCCACTTGGTCAGTTGTCCATCATGAACCATCAGTAGCCAATGAGAATCTAGCATTTTATTAAATACCTCTTATATTGCCAAAGAATGATATGGAAGTAACAATGACTTATTTTCATTTTCTAAAGAAGCTAGTTGTCTGGCTGGAACTCCAACCAAGTAACTTTCTTCATCAGTCTTTCATTCTTGCCAAGGAACCTACTTGTATTGCGGCTCCATGTGCAGGGGCACACCAATTTGTGTTGCTGTGTACTGCCAAAATTGTTGCATGAACTTTATTTGAGCAATAGGCAGCCCAATAAAATAAATTGGTTGCCAAAGAACCCTGCATGTTGATGAACACACATTATAGTGTGAATGGACCCTTAGTACTAAACATTTGGTGAATTCCTAATGTCTGCAATGTTTTAAAGGATTACATTTTCATGAGGCTACTATTTTATACAATTTTATTGCTGCTATTACTGTGATTCTATTCATAACATAATGTTTTCATATATGATAAGTTATTAGTTCCAAAAATGTGTAGCAAAACAGCACTATATTTCATTCACCATAAACATTTTTTTTTTAAACCCAACACACCACATTAAAATAAGCCCCCTTTTTGACACACCAATGGCACGGGAGTTTGCAGGCGAAACTTATGTGCCCTTTGGGAGCACAGGCAGTATAAGAGTCACTGGTATTGTACCCTTTCTTTAGCTAATATATAAAGTGTGTATGAGCAGATGTATTTAGCTGACCTTGGGCTAAATACAAGAATTATGCATTTTAAATGCCTTGTAAAACACAACTGAATGTTATGTTCTCTAGCCCAATGTTTACAAGCTAAATTTGAAAAGTGCCCATATGTTCTTTGTCTGATGCATCCATTAACTCATACAATGTCATGCTCTAATGCATAGATTTCAAATAATCCAGCAATGGATGAGTGTCTGTCTATCTATGCATATGGCAACATTATTGGTACAAACAGCTAGATTTTCATCCTGGATTAACCTTTGTGAACCAAAAATCATATAAAGGCTTTTATAGTGCATATGATTATTATCATGTATACTATTTTAGCTTGAAAACTTAGAAAGAAAAAGAAAGGATGGAGTTGGTTTTCACTTATTCTGTAAATCTATCCACTGTGCCCCTCCATACTTTTCCCAACAGCTCTAAAAAATTGTATAGTTATAAAATGTAGATTTTCATTAAAAGCTTTTGTAAATCAAGTATCTAGTATGAAAGGACAATTTGCATTTTTTCTTTTGCAATGTAAATCAACTCCAGTCTCATCATACACCCACGTGTTCGAGTCACAGATCAGAGAGCTAATTGTATTTCTATCATTTCATGTGTCTCAAACACTTACCGCATTTACTTCTCTTTTTACTTTTAATTTAACTCAATTCATAAATATGTTAATCATTCTTATAAACTACCCCCGGGCTATCCTTTCCCAAAGTAATTAAATAGAACAGATTCAGGAATCATGGGTAATTCCCTGGATGTCTGTCTGATCACTGTTTATGGTAATACATAGCAGAAGAGGTCTATACTGGGAAACTATGTCTGCCCTATGACTAGACTCAACACCTACAACTGGCGATTATTCAGACATTATACCTCTGACAAATGCATTTCCACTAAGGCAAAGGTCGGTGACTCAACTATTAGACACCACTGTGTAATCTTCGTCTGCATTCATATTTAAACACATAGTCTTAATTTATGATAGTGGGCATATAGTAGAAAAACTATCCTTAGGTCATTTTTCAGATATTCACTACATTTATTCTCTAATCTCTCTGACCTGAATGTAGCCAAATTGTTAGTATATTGTTGCTTATAATTAAAATCTTTTTTATATTTATTTTAAAATACATTGTAATAGGGAATTCTTCATTTTTATAGTTTGCTTTTTGGTTTTAAACATTTTTTATGTATTTTCCACAAAGTCAATATAAAACAAACACTGTAGAATCAAAAAGTATAGGAATCACTGAAAATTAAAAAAAAAAAAAAACAATCTCCATACTTTGGAATAAAACACACAGAGGATGGGGAAGCAAGAAGAGGAAGGCTTGGGGACACTAGGGGGTATGGATAGGGTGAGGAAATGAATACCTATCAGGGGGAAAGTGGTTTCCCATGGCAAGGTAGCGAATAAGATGGGTGCCAACAAGGGATATAATGCCAGTACAAAACACCTAAGATACCCTGAACAGTAGATTTATTCTTAAGACACCTTAGATCAGGGCTCAGCAAACTCAGGCCTTTAGACCAGATAAGACCTAACCGGTAGTTTGTTCCCGCCTAATGCCCCCTGGCCGATCAGGCTTAATGCCATCTGGCAACCTGCAGCGGAACCAAACGGCAATAAAATACTGGAGCTCCGGAGCTGCATGCAGCTCTTGAGCCTCTGTGTGGTGGCTCCCTACCCTATTTACCCCACCGGTGTTAGGACTTCCGTCACTGGGGTAAATAGGGAACATTACCTCCCCTCTGTATGCATTGCGGAGGATTTCCCTTCAGGGGGGCGTTCCTGGTGGGGCGGAGCCATTAGGGTGGGACTTGAGAGAGAATCAGGCCTAGTTCGCGCCTGCCCACCCCTGAAATGGCCTAATGGCCAAAAAGATTGCTGACCTCTGCCTTAGGTAGTTAGGTTCTATAGTCCAGGAATTCTTGATATTGTGGCTAATGGAACAAGGTATTGTGGAACTTGCTCTGTGCTGTGAGTGGTTGAAGTGAGGTCTTCCATGAGCATAATTTTGTTAATCTTGGGGAACCAAAGACCAATGGATGGCAGTGTTGACTGTCTCTATAACAGGAGCACACATGCTCTGGCTGTGTTAAGCAAGTGTTTAAAAATCGAATTTTGATATGCTTTCTGTGGTCACTGAAATAATAGGGATGACTTATTTAGCTGCAAAGATGATCAGACAAAAAACTACTCTTTTTAGTCAATGTGTTGCTTTCTAGGGGGTTATTTAGAGTACTTTTTCTATTTTATTTACAGTTATTTGCATTTGTTTTTTTCACCAAACTTTTTCCTTACTGCTTTACTACACCAATTCCTCGGTTAAGACGTTACATGTAATAGCTCACCTGCAGAAGCTCAAAGAAAATGAAGGTGGCAATAAGAAGTTCAATATTGCCTGCTGTCACCCACTGTAAAAAGTATACATCCGTCTTTAAGACATCCAGAGGTATAGGAAAGTCTATTCCCATCCCATCTGTGAAGTTGGTAAATAAAACCTTTCACGTCATTTTGACACTTTAATTAAAAATATACTAATGATGTTTTCTAAATTATCTAAAAGCATGCAATCCATCAGTGCCAATACAAATAACTAGTTTTAAATGCCATATCTGTTTTTGAGGGGCAAATTTCCACAGTGCTTTTTTTTTGGTGCTCAGCATGACAGCTTTTCAAAGACGCTCAGTATGTTTCCAGCAACTTGCCCCTCCATATGCTGAACTGAGACTACAAGTGTAAACATCCAGTTCCTTCATATACAATGGAAACAATTATGAAATATGTAGTTTTGTTATAGGCACAAAGCTAACATTGAAGCCTGCTGTTCTCTGGTCAGCCAGGGATAGTGAAGACCACCAGCAGCCTCTACAAACTGACTGCATGCACAATTATAAGAACATATTTTATATAGGAACATATTTTTTATATCACTCATTATGATTGTGTGCTTGTTGATCCATATAGGTATAGGTACATTTATGATGTACATTTATGGTGCTATGAACTCTGACTCCAGGTATCCAAAAATTGCTTCCAACTAAACAACTCTGACTCCACAGCCTTGGGGATTTAGACATACATTCTTATATAACCTAGGGTCAATGTCTATAGATGAAGGACTGGAAAGCAGCCAGAAAGCCCTTGTGGTTTATTCCAATGAAAATAATAGCCTGTGTTATATGACTTGTTACGCTGATGGGCCTGGAGAGCTTGCTGCTACTCATAGTAGTGTTTACCTGGAGGGCTGTAATTGGCCAGCCCAGGCAACAAACATCTTTGGACTATAGACAGTTATGCAGAACATAACACTTAGCTAATAAATGTGCACAATATTCATAACACATACATACCAATGTTTTCAGCATTTTGATGAATCTTTGCCATGAAGAATAACGGCACTTCTGGCAAAATAATGTCCAACCTGGTACTAGCAAGATGTACCAAATAAGTATAGCTTTAATGCTTTTGGCACATGCACATATAAAAAAATGAAGTGCTATTTTTTAGAAGGATATCCAAAAAAAAAGATACAATAATCAAATAGCATTTAGGTAAAGTTAACATTTCTATATTCTTTTCCTGTTCAGGTCCACTTTGACTGGTGCCTTTTTGTAGGTTATCTAGAAGAACAACCCCTTTGTCAGTATTTGAATTTATGCTCTTATTTGCATTAATGATTTTTTTTAAAATTGACAGATATCTTTTGTTTGTTTTTTGTTTTTTTTTATTTTGAGATAGACTGGATCAGGATGCTCTTCTGGATAATTCATACAAATTACTGAAAGGTGTTTGTTTTCTAGGAATAAATCCTGACTCCCTGCAGACTGTGATTACTTGATGTCACAGAATGCTGATGAATAATGATGGACATGACTTAAGCTAGGCTGTAGAGAGTGTTTGTACAGCACAGCTCAATAACTCTAGTGGGACAAGTAGCAATCATACTGCAAAATGATATATTATTAGCTATATCCCCTAAAGGAAATTTATGGTATGTCATGTAGGACACCATGCTCTGATATCATTTGAGATATATTTATCTCAGTATGCTAGATATCTTAAAAATAACACTCCACTGCAGTGTAATGCTGTTTGAACTATAAAACAGCGATCACACATAAACACCATTTGACTTTTCTTGGCCATTGTTGTAGAAAAACCATTGCTAAATGTCAGTTCCATGGCTGTCTCTGGCTTTAGTTCTTTCTGAGTCACTAAGCTAAAACGTGTATGTAGCAAATGAAGATTCCATCCTTGATCTGTATACCTAACTTGGGTTACACAAAATTATAGCCAAATAATTACCATGAAAGCCAATAAAAGAAGTGATAAGTGCTGCTACCAGCCCGCCATCTGCAACTCTCCTCAGAAACATATCAGGATTTCCATTTGCATTAGAAACCAGCACTTTCAAAAAGATGACATCAATAGCTATCTACACACTTCTGCTACTTAGGGCCTGATTTATTAAAGCTCTCCAAGGCCGCATTCATCAGTGAAGCTGTGTGATCCAGCAAACCTGGAATGGATCTGGTCCAAGATTGAAAACATTTGCTAGAAAATAGCAAATTACTTTGAAGAAATCCATTCCAGGTTTGCTGAGTCACCCAGCTTCACTGATGAAAGTGTATCTTTTCCAGCCGTGGAGAGCTTTAATAAATAAGGCTCTATGTTTCCTTTAACTCCTAGCCTGTAAAAAATAATTATTCAATCAATTTCCTAATACCTTCAAGGTTTTTATAGATCAAATATGCAAACAATTATTTTAGCCTTTTACTGATGTACTTATTATATTCCACAGAACAATTACGTTTCTAAGGTTTCTTAAAGTTAGCATGACAAATGCAGTACGTCCACCATTACAGATTGTATGATGATCTGTGTATTTGATCAAAGTTGCACTGCTATAGGTTCTTGACCCAACACAACTATTTTTACCAATATTCCCAAACATGTGACTAAATGCCAGATATGGAATTGGGGTTATTATCATGATAAATGAATACCGTACAGAGACGACCTTTACAAAATATTTCAATCTGCAGAAATACCAGTTATCATCCAAAAAGCTGGAGCAGTTATATTCCCATTTTGTACATTGCTTTTGGTTATGATGTGGTTTTTAAGTCTTTTCATGCAGCATCTCAGACCAGTCCTCCCCTAGAAACCACTTCCAAATACTTTCAACCTCTTTAACAAATGCTTGAAAATACCTTTCAAAAAGCCTATAAATGTTCTGGAATGTCTAGTTATTGAAAATGGGTGCTGAGGAATAGTTAACTCTCTGGTTGATAAACAAATTTAGCCTAAACAGGGGCATAGCATGAAAAACAAATTTTAAAATTGTATTACCCCTTCAATGTAAAAAGCAATTACAATGGGGGTTAAATTTTAAGAATACTTTGGTGTATACAACAGAAATAATGTAACAGTTGTTATGCACTTAAATGTATCATCAGCTTCTTTCACGTTCCTGCATACTCATTGAAAAGCAGATCATGGACACACTTGCTAAATGGCAATTTTCTGATTCACTGTGGTATCCAGAAACGTCATAGTGGATGAAAGGAAAAGACAAATAGAAAGTAATTTCTATTTATGTAGGGACATTAATACCAAGCAAAGACATACCAACAGTGCACATATATTAAGTGTGTATTAGAGGCATTTTTACACAATAAAATCTATAAATATCCTGGTGGGTAAATAAAAGGTAAAAAAAGAGCACACATTCTGTTTTACAGAACACATTAATACCAGCAAAGACTCTCACATATTAGCACATTGTACTATATTACTAGAATTCTGACAATGGGAATTGGCATATACTCATCCCTCTGTACCATAGTTACCTGCTGTCCTTCTAATTTTCCCAATTTCTGTTTAGCACATAGCTATTTATTTGAGGTTAAATGTTTGTGATCTGTACAGATATCCTACTCACAGGGTTCAGTGGACATAAAAAGCAGCAAGTGGAGATGTATTTTGGCTGAATTCATGATAACAGCTAGTCACAAAGGAGACAGACGTGCTATATGAACACCTGTTTACATTAAAGCTGCAGTAAAATAGCCTGCATTTTCTTTTGTCTTTATTTCAGCTTTTAAGGATTAAATTAAAAAGTCTTTATGTTCATACCATTACATTCGGACACACATCGAATATGTACAAACAAAACATTAACACTTTGGGGTTGAATTAATAAAGGACTAAAGGATTTTCAATTAGCTCAGTAAAAAAAAAAAAGGTTAAACTATATTCACTTTGAATTCGGGGCAGGGTCCTCTCCTCCTGTATCACTGTCTGAATTAGTCTGTCATTTGCAATCCCTATTTAATGTACAGCGCTGCGTAATATGTTGGCGCTATATAAATCCTGTTTATTAATAATAATAATAATAATACCCAATCATATGCAGGAGAAACAAACTTCAGGATTTTCACTTTTAAATGCTTGAATGATTAGCCTCAACATGGCTTTTCCTCATTTACTAAACTAAGTGAATACCCTTTTTTCAATGATGCACTATTTTGTAGTAAAATCCCCACCAGGTATCCAATTAGCCCAAATAGGCAGGTTGGAAAGAATCTGTGCATTTGTGTTATTCCTTGATGTATCTATAATTATTACTTATTAGCTGTAATTTCAGCATATCTCCTTTAACAGAGAAAATGACAATGATCTGGCTGACTTTGATAGGGATAATATACACTTACAAAAATGAGAATGTTCTTCACATGCTGGGCATTACTTTATTAGGCACTACCTATACCCTTGGTAGTACCCCATGCTGGTCATTGCATCCAGTGAGGGTAGGTACCTTGGCCTATAGATGGGTTCACTCCTAAGTTTTTTGCCCATTCAGATATGTGTCCCATTGTGAATGTGCTCATTGTTTGGTCAGAGGTTTTTAGCTTCATTTATGAGCATAGGGACCCCAGAGTATGATTGGCCTTGATGATTGGCTTTAGGACTTGGCTTCATAAAAAAGGATACCTGGAATTAACAATTTCTACAATTTCTAAAGTTTTATGAATACTCACTGAATTTGTGTAAATCAAGGTGTTTTTGTCTTATTCTTGTGTAACACATCACGGTCTGGAATATAATTTTTTTATCACAAATGGGTGACAGGTCTGATCTATCATGGCAATTGGAAAAAGAAAAAAACTACCTCCTTTACCCCAGAAAACAAGCAAAAAAGGAGACTTCTTGAGACAAATACTAACAAAGAATAATAAATTGCAGTAACCACAAACTGGCTATGTTGTTTGGATTTTTGGATATTTTGATGTGTGTATGTTAGTGTCCTTAGTAAGTAAACAGGATTATAAAAAAGGAATAGTAAATGCACAATGTCTATAATATCTAATAGCTAATAACATTTAAGTCACAGGGCTGGATTTTCTGCATAGAGCTGCTGAGACAGTACCTAGCTATCCAGGTCAGTTAAACATTTTGAAATTATGTCCTGTTAGCTCAACGAGTTTAATGTGCAGCACTGCTCCTTTTTTGCAGTGGTACTTTAATTCAGTCCATTTGGACAATATTTACATAGCGCCATCATATTACGCAGCGCTGTACAGAGTCCATAGTCATGTCACTAGCTGTCCCTCAAGGAGATCACAATTTAATGGCCAAACCTCAGTTTTAAGTCTTTAATACCGTCTAAGGTCATTTTTGGGGGGAAGCCAATTAACCTATCTGCATGTTTGTGGGATGAGGGAGGAAACCCACACAAACATGGGGAGAACCTACAAACTCCATGCAGATAGTTTCCTGTTCAAGATTCGAACCTGGGACATAACGCTACAAAGGTTAGAGCTCTAAGTCACCGTGTTTCCCTGACAGTTTTAGCAAACAACCTAATAATAATAGCCACCTTTAATAATACTCTATAATAATACCTATGTATGCCTGCAGCTTCTGCTCTTTTTTCATTTACAATGTATTTAAGGTTTTTTTTTATACAGTTTTTGTTTTGTAAAGTATCAGCACAGTACTGCCTGTGTCCTTTGGAAATATTTCTGATGTGTCATGTATTACTGAATGAATCTCTACAAAGAATTTACTGATTAAGTCAGTATGGTACTAGTAGTATCTCTGTAAACTTTGTGGTATGCAAACATTGTAGTGATTTTAATCTCTCTAGACATGTTTCTGGTTGCATTAGTGTGGCATTGATTTTGTCTCTCAGATGTATTTCTGATTATGTCACAGAGTGAAATATATCTACACTAGCATTGCAGGGTATGTAGACTAGGGGGGGGGGGGGGAGTGTATAAAATATCCATATAAAAGGCATCAGCTCCTTTTACCCAAAAACGTTATTTTAGCTGCATTGTTGTACGGATTGATGCGTTCATACCTTTGGACTGCTGCAAACAAGCAAGATAATGGGTCTGATTTCTTAAAGCTCTCTAAGACTGGAGAGGATAAACTTTCATCACTGAAGCTGGGTGATCCGAAGAAATCTGTAATAGATCTGGTCCAGGATTGAAAACATAACAAATAGCAAATGACTTTAAGAAATTATTTCAAGGCTTTCTGGATCACCCAGGTTCACTAGTATATTGTGGCTCAAAGATTAGCACTCTGGCATTTGCAGTCCTGGGTCCCAGGTTTAAATCTCAGCCAGGACACTATCTTGCAGGCTTTCCTGGTGTTTGCCTGGGTTTCCTCCAGGTACTCTGTTTTCCTCCCACATTCCAAAACATGCAGTTAGGTTAAATGGCTTCCACCCATATTGACCTTAGACTGTGGTAATGACATATGACTATAGTAGGGACATTAGATTGTGAGCCCCTCTGAGTGACAGCTGGTGACATGTATATGGACTTTGTAAAGTGCTGTGTAATATGTTGACGTTATATAAATACTGTATAATAATAACATGGAAATATATTTTATTATTAATCCAAATTATTTTATGAATAATTACATTTGAATCATTACATTTTATCAAAATAACTCTAAAATAATGTTTTGAATGATGCTTATGCTTCCAAAGTATCTGAGTGACATACATATGGGGTATTTGCTAAGGAAAGGTTTAGAGGAACAGGCTGCATTGTGCTTCACATTTACATAAAAGCATTCCTAGTATCCCTTTCAATGTGGACATTCTTTGTTCATCCCTGCAAACCAACTATGACCAACAATAAGAATTTGGGCAAAATAAGAACATTTAAAATGTCATGGCTATTGATGAGCAAGAGCAAAGAGAACAAGGGGTACATCTAAAAACGTACTTGATACATTGTGGGTTCTATTGATAAAACAGGTAATCTGACATACCCTTGTGGGAATCAATTACTGCTATTGAGCAACATTGACTTGGAAGATTCCTGTGAAGGAATTTTTAGGGTAATGTCTGATTTCTTTTAAATATTTGTCACAGCCTATTTGGGAAATTATTAAAGTATATTTTATGTATGTAACATGTAAACATCAATTTGTTATTATGTGTGTTAGTGTATGGTAGTACAGTGCAGCTTTGATGCACATGCAAAGAAGTATTTGCTACAGGGTCGAAAAAAAACCTCATTGTCCACTTTTTTGTCTATTTGTGCAAAAAGAATGTTAAAAGATATACAATATGCAGATGTTCTAACTGAACCACCTGTAATTTATTGATTCTGCCATTTCAAGAACTTGGACTAAAAACAGTCTCAGAGATTTACTAGGGTAATTCTTTTACAGAAAAACTAGGTTTGCTGATTGTCAGTTTGTATAGCTTTATAAGGGCTAATTGGAAAGACAGACTAGTCATCTTCCATGCATATGGGTACTCCATACCTGTACAGTACAGTGTTCATTTGCAAAGATGGTACAATCCTGCCACATTCTCCCAACAGCTTTAATACTTTTACGTAATTCTGAATTTCTTTTGTTTAATCATTTGTAAAGTGATAATGACCCAGAGTTTGCCAGTGGAAAGGCACAGTTATAGTTGAAGCAGCTCTTTTTTTAGATGAAAGTCTGCCTTCATATTAGTTTTTGTGACAGTTTTAGCACTTTATCATTTTTTAGATAAAAGAAAACAATTTATACACAGCATTGTTCAGAAAAATACTCGGTATGTAAGTATCAAGTGTAAATATATTTTAATAGGACAAACCACTAACAGATATCTATAACTGAAGGTATGGATATCAAAGACTACGCATTACACTCTGGCTAATCACAAAGATAAGAAACCCACTTACAATAGTTATTGAATATTGGTTCAAATCTAGGTTTTGCTTTACTGTTATTTCATTGTCTTTACAATTCCTAAAAGTCATATGAGAATTGACATGTTTTGGTACTTTGATAACTGCATCTGTACAACTTGTTGTGTCACTTGTACCTCTCTTAGTTTTACATGGTATGAAAAAACTATATAAACCAATAAAAGTCAGTAAAAAAAAATAATTTCTTTGGCTCACACCACTCTGATATGAGTACAATGCTTTTCATATAACTTTCTTTTATGTATTTGACATTATTCATGCCGTTGAGACTTCTGTCACTGGAAATCCTAGCTTGGTTGAATGTCTGCTCACATACTTCCAGCTGTTTTTTAGACTTGCAAACAGCTTGGCTTCAAAGAAACAGAGTGGCCATACTAGGAGAATTATGGGTTATCATAGGCTCAGAAGACTAACACCAGTCGTTTTGTCAACCTTGCTATCTGTGTGGCTCTCTACTTTGACAGCCTACGTGCACAAAACGATTTCCAGCTGTGATCGCTCTTTATACAAGTTTGTCTGAGAAATTGTGAATTATACCCAAGCTACTCTGTCTGTTAGTCTCATCATTTTGGCAAATGTATTATATAAAGGAAAACTGCAGTCATGATAAAAGTGATCGGTAAAGATAAATAAAATTGTATTATATAAAGAACTTGTTATTGTATGCTTGTAAATTGTAGGAGCACCAATGTAATATGGATTACAGTCCCATGTCCCTCCTACATGTCTCATGCTTTAAGGGGGGCATGATGTATATGTCAATACACTCATATTAGCTGAAGTAAAGCCAGTATCAGTTTCTAACTATATTTAATTTCTCCTTTCTTTAAAATATTTTTTCTACCTTTTTGTGAATTTTTATTCTTTGGTCATGTGACTGCATAGCCTCTCTTAGGTCTATTTTTCCCTATCTGGAGGTGTGCAGTATAGTTAGTGGGGAAGTACGTTCCCAAGCTTTGTACACTTTGTACACTCTGTACACTTTGTTCAGGAAGGTTGTCATTCTGCTAGCCAATCAGCACAGCAGGGCTCGGCAGGGGGCTGTGATTACTAGACATAGAGGCATGCTGTGCATTAGCAAGCCATTCTGAATCTGCAAAGTACGGCCCAGGGATATAAACTGGCCACACAAGCACAATTCTGCTTCTAGAACAAACAAAAAAAAATACAGCCAATGTTACATTGAGCACATTACATTGATGGAATTCGGATATTTGAAAGTTTATTTAAACATAAAGTATAGGTTATAAAAACTGTAATTATGTAGTATTGAGTACAACCAATAGAAATATGAAACATTAAATAAACAGAAATCCTGCATGTACAGATCCCCATACTCACAGCTGACACACATGAAGACAAAAAAAAAACATATAAGCATGGTCCACTTTGTCCAAAAAGGAAAAAATGTTTCTTCCTGATCCACTAAGCCAATCCCCTTGACCAACAATTTAGTGTAAGGCCCTAAGGCTGGTGCCAGTTCTCACCTGATGCCGATCCTCCAATCTAAAGCCACACTCTCATCTATAGCGAGCCCCCACTCCGGCGGCTAATTGCACCACCCAGCACATGGTTGCCCCCAGGGCTTCTATGTGCAAGGGATGGTGTATGGGGAAAGACTGGCAGAGGACCAGAAGCCCACAGATGAAGCGATACAGGTGAGTCCAGCAGAGGCAATCCAAAAAACAAAGCCAAAAAACATACAGCAACTACAGTAAATCCAACAGATAACAACACCAGCAACAGGTCAGCCAAGCAAATGCTACAACAGGCAACTGGTGACTGTGAGAAGTCCAAGCAGCCAATCGCAAGGCAGGAAAGAGGCAAGGACTAGGAGAGAAGATCGCCTTCAGAAGAGCCACAGAGTATGTGCTGGGGATTCTGAGAAAATACATCTTGGGCTGCACGGCTAAAGGGTAGCAAAAGATGCTGAAAACTGCTAAACAGAGGACAGACAACCAATTCCTTGATTTCCTTGCTACTGTAAGCAAAATTGCCAAAGGGAAAAAACATGGCGCGATATACTAATAAGCATTTTCTAACATTCAGTTATAAATTTTAAAATGGAACTAAATATAAGAATTTTAAGTATGGATGTGTGGGAATTACAGTACATCAATCCAGCCTGGTCAATCAAGGCTTAAGACCCAAACCTGGAAAAAGGACGGGATTAGGATGGATGGTGATGGAGCGAGAAGTGAATTTAGTTTAACTTTAAATGCTAGATATATTTTGTGGATTTAGAAACATCCATCTTAAAACATGTACTTAGTGGGATAGAAATTACGCCACTATGTTTAATTATGGACAGTTTATTCAATTACACTTGCATGATTTTGTGAAAAAGGCCAATTTACTATCAGAACCAATTTTTTTCCCATTAGTAATTTGGGAATGTGTCAACTTATATAGGTATAATATATATAATTAAAAACTAAAGGCAGGTGAGAACAAAGCCAACTAGAAATTAGGGGAGGGTTCGAGACAAATTGACATTAGTGGAATTCAAAGCATTGGCACATGCTAAAGCATTGAAAGTTAAACAACATTACAGAAGAAGAGACAAGAATACCAATTACAACTTGGATTAATCTAATATTGATTGTTCTAAATACATGTAGATTTGCCTGATCTGTAGAAAATCAAGTAATTTAGAGTGAACTTGTGCCCGGTCTAAGGAGATTACTCTATTAACATATTCTTAACAAACAGTAAATAAAGCTTAAAAGCAGGCCATCACTCACTTCTGTAGCTGTTTTAAAGTGACCTTCTTTAACAGTTTCTTCAAACATTTGTGATTTGGCCAGGTGGTTTTTGCAGAAATTGACAGAGGATATCTCTTCTGCAATAAATGTTCTTACCTGCCTGATCACTGCCCAGCTGTCAAATTTTGCTGAGCTACATGTTGGTTGCCAGGAAAACTGGCAATCTCAGGATCCTTTGCCTATATTGGGAATGAATGAACTCTACGCTCTCCGCCTCACCTGCGCAGAATTTACATCATCCTGGTACAGCCAATCAGGATGGCCAAACATTGTCTTGGAGAAGTATAAAAGAAAGAAGATGGTGGTGACCTGTGATGGAAAGGTATAGATGAGTAATTGGGAGTTTAGTCCTGCTTTAAAGGAACTTGTGTGGACCCCCCTGCTTCTACCTAGCTTTCTTGGACTGATTCCTTTTGCCTGCAAATGGGGCACAGTCATCGCGGGCCACATAAAACATGGTCAGGCAGATGAAAAAAGAGCAACCATGAGCCTTTAGATGATCTCTGACCCCTTGACAGAAGATAACGTTTTAGATTTAGTTAGGTAAATCTAAAATGTAAAATGTAGAAAAAAGTGAAAATTTACATTTTCAACAAATTTCATACTGGCTCCAAAATATGAATTGGGTTTTATTCCTAATGGTAAATGATTGAATTGAGTTCTTAAACTCCACTTAATCTTTAAGACTATGAATGGTGCACAAATGTACCAAAAGAATATTGATAGATTTTTCAGATTTAGGTCAATAAATTATTTTATTGATGTGCCCTTTTTTGCTGATATCAGCATAGAAGGCACCTGTATACTCATTTCCACCTTACTATAGGAATACAATCTGTATGTAATGTATACCTTTCTGGAAGCCATCTAAATAGTGAAGTGTGTGTATGTGGTGGTGAGGGGTGGGGTGGGGGTTAGTGTATTTTTAGTTGGGTTTATTTAGGGAAGAATTTTGCAAAACCTTGCTAAGTACTCAATTAAATCCTTTAGCTCAGTACATACCTATGAAATAACATACAATACTGTTCAGCAGAAAGGGGCAATTCCAAGGGACATAACTGAGCAAATTTGATCAAGAATGTCGCCTAGGGAAAAAATCAGCTGACCTCAGCTTGTTTACATAAGAAAATATTAGGTCATTGTGGTTGATGTAGATTTCTGTCCTCAACGTCACTAACATGGATTTACGGTACAGGATGATGCGATTGTTGTGGATTTTTTACACTTTTTAAAACACAGTGGGATTTCATTAAAGAATTACTTTTCCTCAGTGAGTGTTTTGTTTTATTTAAACACCTTGTAGGATTGGATCCCTCTACTCTGTCTGGGCAGATATCTGATAGCCCCTCAAAAACAGGGCTTCCAGATTCCAGCAGATAGTTCCTACACCCTTGTTTAGGAAAAGGATACGGAAAGGTGATTTGTCTCACAACAATGAGCAAGGGTGCTTTTTAAAGCAGAACTAAACCCAGTCAATACTCACCTGTGCCTGTTCCGTTATGGGTGCCTCCATCTTCTCTTCTACATTCTGATCTTTGGCCATCTTGATTGGCCAGACCAGAATGATTTAACTCCCATGCAGGTGTGAAGTTCAGTTAGTCCGGGCAGCTACAAGGGAAGCCATGATTGCTGGGTATCCCTGACAGCAAATGCCGAAGGGACTTCACCAGCTTCCAAAATACTGAAGAATGGCTGCTGGGAAGCCTTTCATAATAAGGGGATGGTCATGTAATCTTGCTGGCCACAGCATTATGGTTTGAATAGTATTGAAGGTAGCACAGCCAGCAATAGCTTTCTTGCTTTTGTAGCCCGGGTTTTTAATCCCAGCCAGGACACAATATGCAGATAACGACATATGACTATGAAAGGGACATGAGATTGTAAGCCCCTCTGAGGGGCAGTTAGTGATCTAGTTTTGGACTTTGTAAAGCGCTGCTAAAGCACTAGGTACATTTAAACAACCTGCTTAGATTGTTATTTTAATTTTAATGTTATTTTTATTTTAATGAGCTTAGATTGTTATTGTTATTGTCATACATTGTTATGTATGAGAGGATGTAATTAATCAGGTATAAATAAGTAAGGGAACCCCGATTGTGGAGCTGATTTACATTTAGGTTTCAATGTATCAAGCCTTAAGTATCCAAGAACTATTTAAAAGCTCCATAGATCAACCATTAGACTAAAGCTTTGGATTCCATGGAAATTCACCTGAAAGTTGTCCCTGGGATATTTTCTAACTGTTGCATTTGTTTGTGGTAGGTATTGCATAAAAATACATTATACTGGCAAGTTACCCTTAAGAAATTACACCCTTGTTCCATTAACTGGAAGAGTTTTAAAAAAAGAGTTATCCTGTTTCCTACTACACTGGGATAGACCCAATGCCCCTGATTCATCAAGCAGAATCGGATGATCGCTCGCGCATTCGTATTCGCGATCCGAAATCGTACGCCGTCGCGCTATTCAGCAACTGAAAAAGCTCGCAGCCAGAGCCGCGCATCTCCGGCAGCTTTACACTGGCGATCTTGCATTAAAAGTCACTGTTATAAGACGCACCCACTTTTCCCCCCCAGTTTTGGGGAAGAAAAAGTGCGTCTTATAGTCCGAAAAATACGGTAGTTTACAACATACTTACTGATCATGATTCTGCTGTCAAAGAGAACAAACTGTAAAACCACATATTTACAACGAGTATGTCACTACCAATCTGAATATTTTCACATTTTCATGTTTCATATTTCTATACAACTTTATTAAGTAAACAATAAATATTAGTTTTTCTAAAAGAAAATTATGTTTATGCAAGTCTGCTATTTGTTTTTCATTGATTTAGAAGTATAAATTATGCTACATGATACATTTAGGGGCTCTATTTTCAAAACAGGGAATCTGACTTTCTTTTTAACATTCCCTCGTGGGAATAGATTACTGCCATTGAAAAACATAAACCTGTAAAATTCCCATAGGAGAATGTTTGAAAAAATGACAGGTTCCCTGTTTTATAAATAGAGCCCTTAGTGGTTTAAAACTTGTAGATAAAAACACAAAAAAGCCAAGTATTTAGAATTCATGCACTGTTTTTCATTAATATTCATTTATTCATTTGTGTCTCAACACACGAAAAATGGAATAGTCAGTTCCCTAGAACAGTCTCCTTTCTTTTTGTACATTACAGAACTCTACTCTGCTAGTATTACCTGTGCTAGCCACGCTCCACAACCCCTTCCCTCACCTTTATTCATTGGCTTCTTGCTCTGCTTCTTCTTCTGACACTCTTCTATACAAGCTATGAAGCAGGCTAATACCAGGTCATATTTCAGCACTTACACTGCTTGCATTACCAAAAATACATTTAATGATGTATTCATGAATACACAGGAGCTACATTATTTTGTACACTGTGAATAATAGGAAATTATTTTATGAAATCCATTCCAGGTTTTCTGGATCACCAAGATTTACCCATGATAGTCTATCTCTATCAGTCTTGGGGAGCTTTAATAAATAATGAAGAGCTGCATGGCATGCCCTGAGCAGGCTAAACAATGGGCCATGCCTATAGTCTCCACTTGGATAGCATGTGACACAGTGCCTAATAGGACAAAGTCATCATAAATAATAAATGTAATTAAAATATTAAAATCTCATCCAAAGGAATCTTTCATCGGGATAGTACTTTGATTGGTCTGTTCTATACTAATAGACTCCAATGTGCCTAAAATAAAAATTTCCGTCCATAAAAATTCTAATTAATGAGTAAAAACTACATCATCAAAAAAGGTCAAGCACATTCCACTCTTATCTTTAACAAATTACATATTAAAGTAAGTGTATTAGTTGATGCAATACTAAACCTTATACACAGGGATTCAGCAGAACAAACTCCCTTACATGGATGGAGGAAGTTGATGACGTCACTAGTGGGAAGGGAAAGAATTCTGCATTCCTCTGAAATAGCACAGGATAACCCAGCACATTCAGCATCTTACTCATTCCATTCTGTAATAACATTGTAAAAAATGAATCCCAGATATGTAACGTCAGTATTACTTCCTGTTCTGGAAAACGCAACAGCAGTTTTAAAAAGAATTTGTTCACAAGAAATTGAGAAATAGCAACAGCTGGAAAAAGTTACAGGCTGTGAGCCAGGGCTTGGACAGCAGTTTTCTTAGGCAAGTCCTCGGGTGGTTGATAGTTGTACGTGGGCCTCGTTTGGAACATTTTCTCCTCTCTTGCATTAAGGCAAATTACTGTTTACAGTTGGGATAAACACATAGGAAAAACAGGAAGGAGCCCTTGTACTACTTAAGAAATTATTTTCTGCAATATTAGCAGAATATAAAAAAACAGTGCATTCTGCATAATCAGTAATTATTACAATATTGTTGAAATCATTAACAATATGTTTCGATTTTAATGGAGTTCATACCTTGTTGTTCATACAGGGGCAACTCCAGACATGTAGGTGCCATGCTGTTGTTAAACAAAAGCAGTAAAAGATAAAAGTGCAGAAGGGACATAGTATGTCACACACATGTGCAGCTCAGTGTACAATCCTGGCATGCAAAGAATGAATGAACTCCTATGTGTGTCCAGCATGGCCATTTAAAACCCAATCCCAGTAAAAGACCATGTGAAGATGTCTGCACCAGGGATGGAGTAGAAAAGGTTAGTTTAGTTCCACTAAGGATATGGGGGATGTTAGGTTCTAAGCAGTAAAACTCAGATTACAAATATAATAAAGCATATACACAAAAATAAAAAAATTCCATGAAATGTGTCTGCGTGTAAAAAAAACAAACAAAAAAGCTTAATTTTTTTGGCTGTGAATTTGGCACATCTCCTATCTTGGCTGTTTTGTATCTTCTGCAGGTACTTCACAGTTTTAAGTATAATACGTGTTCCTCTTGCTGAAAGCTGTGGTTCCTCCTGCTGGTTTGTACATCACTGCAGAACATAGAAGCTGGAGGGAAGAAACCCAGCATGAGGTAAAGATAGAAGGTGTTCGACATGTCTAGAATATTTGCAGCAAAGAAATGAAATTTGTGGACATGGGCAGTAACCATACATGCCTTTCATTTTCAGCCCAGCCTTCTTGTATAAGTAACAATTTACTGACCAGGTCACTTTAAAAAGCAGAAGCTCAAAAAAGCTCAAAGAAGCTGGGCCAGTGAGCTAAAAACAGAACGTCATTTTACATTTTTGGGGTGTGCTCATTAGTGGATGAAGTTAGCACTAACAGTGGAGAAATATACGATTCTTAATCTGACGACACCAACTCACCTCAGCAGCAGCTCCAGCCTAGCTTACCTTTCAGCCCTTTTCGATAGATTTTTCAGGGTGCTACAGCACACCCAAGTACACCATTTGTGCTGCCAGTGCATACATACATGTGTTGTAATAATTATTATTTTATCAAAGCTTTAAAAGGCCCTGTCACTTGAGGGAATAGAGACAAAATGCTGCAGTTTTGAAGTACAGACATGTAAAGGGTTAGGGTAGCAGGGTGTTAAACATTGACAGTTCTAATCCAGTAGCAATAAATTGGGTTCCTTTCAGACAGTTAACCTCACTGAACTTTTCCTCTATAACAGGCAAAGAAAGGAGAATCCTTTCTCCAGGGTGGGTCTCCCCAAATAAGTGACAGTCCCTAAATAATCATTTCCCTTCAGGAATTATGTCAACTCCTGGGTCGGATTGTCATGGTAATCTGGGACATTGTGAAATTTCAAGTTGCTGTTCCTGGTGCACGTGGGATGAATATGATTTATACATGGCCTGATCACATGATCCATCACACAAGGCCCAATTCACAATACAAAAGTCTTCAGGCCTAAACAGACAAAAGGCAAAGTCACCCCATTCCATGATGTGAATAGCACCTGCCAGTATATTGATAAGTTATTTTTCTCTGCCAAAGTACAATGTGCGTTTAACATAAGTGGCTTCTCTGCTGAATTAACCAATTGTGGGTCACATACCTCACAGGAACGTTAGATGTGATGGCCCATATTTACTTTTGATTTCCCAAACAATCCTTCAGCGTACCTCCACATCCTTAGGTCCTGATGACCTAATCATCAATCATCACAGTAGCATTACAAAGATTGGAGCATAGTCTATTGCTCCCATTGTTCAGTTCTCACTGCCTGCTTCCTGAAGACAATGTTCCTCTTTGAATATTCAACACAGTTACTCTGCACAGTCCAGTGGCGTAGATCCGATCACATAAATACTTTAATTTGCTAATCAGTTTTCCTTGTAGTTCCCTCTTTCCATACAAGGTTCCTCCAGCTTAAAGTTCAACATGCCACCAATCGTGACACTCACCCCCGTAGGGCAGCTGTATTACTATCAGCACAAACAGCTAACCTCTAGCATTATCGCTGGCGCTTTCATCTATACCAGGCAAAGAAAGGAGTATCACTTCTCCAGAGGGCTGCCCAAAGAAGTGACGTTCCCCAGTATTCATGGGGCTCCTGTCCTGAATGGTCCCTTCCTATGAGTCCCTTATCTCGCTAAAGCCATGTATCATACCAGTGGGAACTAAGCTTATCTCCTCAGTGGTCCATTAGCCAGGCCCTGGCCTAGTCAGGCACTGGAGGCCTTAGGGTCGACTTGCCCTGTTTCTCCTAGGTTCTTTAGTCAACCATAGTGAGGGTCTCCCTAATAATAGTTCCTCACACATTAAATTTGATTCGGAGTCTACCTAAAGGAGTACCAGATATCATATAAGGTCGAACAGGTTAATGACCAGCTTGTTGATTGGTTTCTACCTTGATATCAGTCTACCCGCAACAGAAGCCAACCATCAATTCCCAGGGAGAATAGAAGATAGAACAGTCCAGCGTATACTAAAATAAAGCCCCATACCTTAAAGGAACATTTCTTTACTAATGGGGCATTAAACACTTTAAAAATCTACACATTCACTTTATACTGCATAGATATCATCTACACTTTACAAAAACAACCACCAAAACACTGCAGTTCTTTTATTTTGTGAGTTTTTATTTTGTCAGATCTAGAAATCATCTGCACGTATAGCAGTTTGCCTGATGTTTTTCTTCTTAAAATAGAATTAGATTTTATTTACTCTGAATTAGTTGGTCCCGCTCATTATTAGGTTTATCCAGCTTTGTAATGTGGATTTACTCAAGTACTGTCTGTATGTCTATGAAAGTTGTGTCACTTGATATATGTGAAATAAAACTTATTAGTCAGCTCAGTGCTAGATGTTCACAAAAAGCATTTCCTTGCAGTGTAAAGAATCTGACATTTCTGACACTAAAAGGCTGATGCATGGAACCATTTTACAAAGCAGTGTCACTACACTAGAGAGTAGGTGTGATTTTTATCATGAGCTGGCAACTGTTTTTCTTATAGCTTAGGCAACACAATTCAATAAAACAAATTAGCAAGTACAGAGGTAGAAGTGAACAAGTTCTACAGTGTAGATATTTTAATAAGCAGAAAGGAAAAGATTGTAGTATACAGCAATGCTAATAAGGTGGTCATTTAAAGCGTCATAAAGCGTCTGAAATGTGTACAGATCGCTAGATTTTCATTGGAACATTGGTCTTGGACTAGAATCTAACATCTGTACAGCAGTCCTTCAATATTGTTCAGTAAATCATCCTCCTGGGTCACTAAATGACCAGCATGAACTATCTCTCTGTACAGTAGAAAAGAAGAAGAAAAAGCCTGGGTCTTATAGGCAAAATAGTACATATTGGTAATATATTTAGTGAGTCATAATTGTTGTATAACACAAATATGACTCACTAAATATATTAATAATAACTACAATTTTGCCTATAAAACCCTGGCTTTTTCTTCTTCTTTTCTACTTGACATTTTTGGGGTAGGCACCATCCACCAAATTATTGTCGCCATTTACTTCAGCACCATATTGGCAGCGTATCATCCAGCCTATGCAATGGCATTCTGCATTGTTATTAGAGTATGTTTTCTGGTAAAGCTTTCATAAACTAACATTCATTGACACATGACAACAACCATGATTATGTTCATGCATAGGTGTTTTCCATACCAAAAGTATTTATACCTCCCCATTCCACAGCAGGATCTCTGAGGAATGGAGCTCACTTTTACTAAGAACATCTCTAAGAAATGAAGAGTAGTAACACGTGCCAGAACTGTGGTGTCTTCTATTAGTAATTACACCCAATTTGTAATGTTTGCAACTGCTGTCAGCAAATACTTTGGCAGCATAACATTCTGAAATACATACCCTCATCATCTTTATCTACTGCATTTGATAGAAGCCCACATGTTAAAGAAATAAGATATCTCAATCACAAAGAGAACAGGTACACTGTCTGGAATACCATCCCCTGTCTGTTCCTCTTCAGTCAAGGGTAAAGTCTGTTCAAACAAATTCTCTGAGTTTGCCTCTAGCAAGTAAATTATTTTTATTTTATGTTTGGTAACAATGTGGAAGCTTTTTTATCAATAAAAACATGTGGAAGTGTTTTAGTTTGGCTTTGGCCCTCTTTTGCTATTGGTGTTTACATACAGAAATTTCAGTGGAGTATAAAGAATAAATAATGGTGCAGCTAGCCTGAATTTTCTTTGATATGGTTTATTATTTTGGGGAACAGATGTATTGCTGTGGGCATGAGAATAAGTCTAAGGTAAATGTGTAAACAGCCGGTCTAGTTTGATCTTGTAAATGTGTGTTTGAAGTGAAATGTTTGCAAGTGGCCAATAATCAATAATGATCTTATGAAAGGGGCAACAAAGTTATGTTTCTGATTCTGGATTTAGTTTTGAATATTGTATATTTCTAATGAACAGCCAGAGTATTATTGTGCTAAATTAAATTGTAAATGGAGTGCTGTGAATGCTGGATTTCGTCAGCTTTATAAAATAAACACAATGGAAAGTACTGTGGACAAGTATGTTTTATATACAGTATTTGCTAACTTTCACTTATTTGCTGTAGTAGGAGGCTTGTATTGAAAAAGCGCAGATTCTGTTCCAGACTGCTGAATCTCTAAGCATATGGTATAGGGTTAGCCTTCAATTTTTTTCTTATAGGGGGTCATGAAAGAAATATGTGCATTATTTTGCCAGTTGCATGTATGAAGTAGAAGGATAATAGTTCTGTGCAGGTCTAGATCATCCACAAGATGACTTGGTAGTTAGTAGGAGTCCAGGTTCTGCTGGTTGTGCAAAAAATCCAGCTCCAGCTCCATAGAGGGTACAGCAACTTCTCATAAAAGAAACACTAGAAAACAGTTATTGTTTGGTGCTATGCTAGTACAGACAATTTAAGCTTTTCTGTGCCTAGTGCAACCTTGTCTCCCAACTGTAATGAGTGTCAGCCTGGCGTTTGTCTCGCTGATAGGCTGACAATGTAGGAAGCAAATTAAAAAAGGACAAAGCGTTGTTACCCAATATTAAAAAGTGCCTGAACCAGGATCCCCAAATTTTCTTTAGATAATATCTGAAGATCTGGAAAGACTGAAAACTTTAACAATTACATTAGATTCTTAAAGAATTCATGAGAGTTTTGTGATTGCAATTAGATTTAGATGTATTTTAGCTTTCTGCAAAGAAGCAAATCTGCAAATCATTGGCTTATGCAATAAATTTGGACTTTACCATTTACTGTCCTTTTATAAAGAGATTAGCGACAGTTTTGTTTGTGCTTGTGACTCCAATACTTGAAATCCTGCAAGCGTACGGCAAGTTTTGTGATTTCTGCAACAAATTTCTGATTGTACCTGTAAGTTTTTCTTTTACTTACCACACACACCAGTGGCCAGGGGCATAATTTATATTGGTACAGTGCTACTTTTGATTGGAAGAAGAATTTATGAATCAAGCCGTCTTCTTGTAGTAAATATGTCTCTAAAAGGTATCACTGCGCTGTTTTTTGCTTCCTAGCTGGACAGCAAAATGGCTTCTCCAAATGTTCAAACTTATGCTGCATCTATTGTATGACTAAAAGTTTGAAATGTAATACAAGTTATTTATTTTTTAACAATGCTAATAATTGATCGATTTGGTGTGTCCAAATAAAACTTTAAATTTGTTTAAAGGTTTGGTACAGGTATTCTTTGTGCAGCAAATTCCCAATCCAAAACTCCAGGAAAACCCTATTTCTACCTGGTAAAAGTGAGGACTCAACTCGGCCGTTTTCAGAATATAGCTAGTTGCCAAGGCCACACATTTTTACATGGGCATGGAGAATAATCCTTTGCCCTTGGTAAACACAGATTACATAGAAATTATCTGGAGCTCCAGCAGGAAAACAAAGAAGTGAGGAGTATGTTAAAGGTAAGTACAGGCTCTTTACTACTCTCATACTTTGGCTTGCATAATTAAGGTTACCTGCAATTATACCATCAAAATTAAAGAGTTTTCTTCACTGATGAAGATGAAAGTTATAGAAAGTATGCTGTAAAAGCAGACTTTTTCAACATGCTGTACACTGCGCCATTTATAGTTTTCTGATATTAAGTATACTATGTTGAGTGTGTTAAAGTGGAACTATCAAGCAAAAAAAAAAACACTTACTTTTACAGGTGGAAAGCCACTCATCCTTACGCGATCCTAGTCGAGTTGGTCCTGTCTTCCTTTTTCATCCTACCATGTGCTGGATAGCAGGCTCTGCCATTTTCTTTTGCTTCTTCTGGGTTCTTCTTGGTAGGTCAACAAATCTCACACTGGGTGTCACGCTTGGGAAGTTGGCTGGGAACCAACAGACTGGAGGAGTTAACACAGGAGCTGGACAGGGGAAGCAATGAATTAGCCAACAGGTGTACAGGAACTAGCTCAACAGAACTAGGGGCTCAGCACCAGTGGAGACACATTGCACGAACACTGAGTGCAGCGTATGAGCTAGCTAAATAGCCAGGGATGATTAAGAGGCTATTTTCTGATTGGCCAGCAGATTGAGCAAAACTGAAAAAGCTTGGGATGAGAGGCAAGGCCAGAATCAGAACTGCCCGCATGCGCAGGAGAGGGATGCCTGTGCTTTAGTGAGGAAGAGGTAAGTGTGACACAGCGCAGGAGCGGAATCAGTTAAAGTGCTTTTGGAAAATGTAAAAAAAAAAATGAGTATGCTCATGCATAAAATCAGCATTTTTTTTCTTTTACAGTAGAAGTAAACACAGTCATGTGCAAAAGGAGCAGCCCGCAGGGATACATGACATAGGTACATGCAATTTACTGCCGTGGCGGTAAAGACAGAAGAGGAGGGTTCTCCTCTTCAAATGTAAAAAAAAAATTGTTTAAAGATTTGATTTTTACCTTGTATAAAATGTTTATCTACACTATAAAGTAGAAAATGTGATGATAGATCCGCTTTAAAATTACACACAGAAGTAACCTTAAAGTTTGTGTTGGATAGATTAAAAAAATACAAACTAATCTATGTGTCAAACAATCCAGGTTTGTCCTACCACACATTCAATTTAAACAAACACTGTACTCTGGTAAGTTACAAATACAGACCAACAGGAGCCAGATATGGGAAGTTCATTGTTAGGGTATACATACATGTAAACTTATGTATACAGTTTAACAGAAAAAAAAGCCGAACCTATAATTTACACACTCCAATTTATTAAAAAACTTTCAACTTTTATATGTCAGATAGTATAGCACTATAATAAAGTTAATGCCTAACTAAACTTTGGGCAGACTTTCTCAATTGCACTGATTTTTAAACACATAAACTGTTTTTGGTCACTTAGAGTTTGTAAAAATAAATAAAGTATACATCATTTTGTAAAGGATGCGTCAATAACAAATTCCTAAATAAAACCTTATATTATATGCATATTATACAAAAATCCTGTAAAATAACAGCAATAAAGTAATTTATTAGCACAGTGTGTGATCAAGCATAAACCATTAAAGAGATTAAAATGCAGATAAACATGCAGTAAAGAACCAAGGCAAGCTGGCAAGTGAATAATAAGCACAGCGTGGAACATCTTCTATCACACGTTCTTAGCTTTGTGGTATCCTGACTTTATATAAATATATGTCAAAGTTTCCTTCCTTTTAGTAGTATTTCATTTTAAATAACATAACTTTGTTCAAATTTATTTAAAACTCACAACTTTCATAAGTGTGAATTGAAATTCTGAAATGTAAAAGTCCCTCATGACATCTGCAGCACTAAACAATCAAAAAAAAAATCATCACATATTTTGATTTAAAGCAAGCAGAAATTGCCTGACATAAAGCTTCATAAAACAGATGCCAAGAAGAAGGACACAAGATTAGCATGGCTGTGATGTATTTTATAGCAGCTAACAAAAGAAAGTTAACACTTATCTATTTTCTTTAATGGTGAGTTTTTGAGAGAGATAAAACATTCATTAATTGGTTCAAGAAAAATATACCTGTTGTGTTTTAAATATTTACATTCAAATGTTAAATAACTACTTCACTTTGGTATTTTAAATTATGATTATTATCAAGTTTGGGAAAAATAAATTGTGTTAATTAAAAAGCAGCATGGCTTTCTTTTACCGCTTATAAAAGCAACATACTTTTTATAGCACAGAATTTTAAGTCCAAAGCAGGAAAAGAATGGATTTTTAGCATAAAATTTTACATGGTCTGGCACAAAAATACTGTTAAAAAAAGTAATTCCTCTTCTTTGAGAAATATTGGCTAAAGTTGAAACATGAAACATATGGGCTTCAGTGTCCACCAGGAGCAGGATTTTACTCTTTACCTTTGCCCAGACCATAAGTTTGGGCTATTAGTATAATCCAACAATGACAATGTGCTATAGTCACTGCAGTTTAGGTTAAGGTTTTAAAAACTTTTTTGAAGGCTAAAGCAGAATAAAGCCAAGAAAATACCCATCTGTGTTAACCAGCATCCTTCCATCCTGAATCATATTTTATCATTCAATACTTCCTCAGTAGTTATTGTATGCTTGCTGTGTCTGACATAGGTTACATATTTAGAGGATATTTCTTATTTTTACAATAAATAAATCATATAGCATATACCAAAATTAATATAGCATGTACAATTGCTACACAAGTCATTTGTAGTTTATAGCTAAACTCTAATCAGCACCTTAAAGTACCCCAAACCTCCCTCTTCTCTCCCCGCATAGTGTCCCTTTGGATTTTTTTTACCCAAACCCTGTACTGTAAAATGCCTCTTCTTAGCCTTTGTGATGTCATTATAAATGCTCCAAATGAGTCCAAAGTTTCTGACAGGCTCTGTTACTGGTGACCATTCTGCTGTTGGGTCTCTCTTGGCAAAGCTGTTGTTGATGGGGAAAGCCCATGCAGATTGGCTTGATCTGTCCTTTTTTG